>NC_092095.1:65320941-65388441 GCF_045679555.1 Salvelinus alpinus | reverse complement strand
CCTTCTTCAAAACAGTGTTTTCTCTTTCTTTCTTTTGTTCGTTCTTTCTTTTTCTCTCTCTCTCTCTCTCTCTCTCTCTCTCTCTCTCTCTCTCTCTCTCTCTCTCTCTCTCTCTCTCTCTCTCTCTCTCTCTCTCGCTCAATTTCAATTTAAGGGCTTTATTGGCATGGGAAACATATGTTAACATTGCCAAAGCAAGCGAAGTACATAATAAACAAAAGTGGGAAAAAAACTATAAAAATGAACAGTGAACATTACGCTCACAGAAGTTCCAAAATAATAAATACATTACAAATGTCATATTAAATCAAATCAAATCAAATTGTGTTTGTCACATGTGCCGAATACAACAGCTGTAGACCTTACAGTGAAATGCTTACTTACAAGCCCTTAACCAACAATGCAGTTTTAGGAAAATAACAATAAAAAGTAAGAGATAAGAATAACAAATAATGAAAGAGCAGCAGTAAATAACAATAGCGGGGCTATATACAGGGGGTACTGGTACAGAGTCAATGTGCGGGGGCACTGGGGTTGAGGTAATTGAGGTAATATGTACATGTAGGTAGAGTTATTAAAGTGACTATGCATAGATAATAATAGAGAGTAGCAGCAGCGTAGAAGAGGGGGTGGGGGGGCATTACAAATAGTCTGGTCGGAGGCCGAGCAGTTGCCATACCAGGCAGTGATGCAACCAGTCAGGATGCTCTCGATGGTGCAGCTGTAAAACCTTTTGAGGAGCTGAGGACCCATGCCAAATCTTTTCAGTCTCCTGAGGGGGAATAGATTTTATCGTGCCCTCTTCACGACTGACTTGGTGTGCTTGGACCATGTTAGTTTGTTGGTGATGTGGACGCCAAGGAACTTGAAGCTCTCAACCTGCTCCACTGCAGCCCCGTCAATGAGAATGGGGGCGTGCTTGGTCCTCCTTTTCCTGTGATCCACAATCATCTCCTTTGTCTTGATCATGTTGAGGGAGAGGTTGTTGTCCTTGCACCACACTGTCAGGTCTCTGACCTGCACCCTATAGGCTGTCTCATCGTTGTCGGTGATCAGGCCTACCACTGTTGTGTTATCAGCAAACTTAATGATGGTGTTGGAGTCATGCCTGGCCGTGCAGTCATGAGTGAACAGGGAGTACAGGAGGGGACTGAGCACGCACAACCGTGAGGGGCTCCCTTGTTGAGGATCAGCATGGCGGATGTGTTGTTACCTACCCTTACCACCTGGGGGCGGCCCGTCAGGAAGTCCAGGATCCAGTTGCAGAGGGAGGTGTTTTGTCCCAGGGTCCTTAGCTTAGTGATGAACTTTGAGGGCACTATGGTGTTGAATGCTGAGCTGTAGTCAATGAATAGCATTCTCACATAGGTGTTCCTTTTGTGCAGGGGTCAGTTGGGGCGGTATGCAAATTGGAGTGGGTCTGTAATAACGGAGCTGTGAGTCGGGAAGCAGGTGCAAGTGAAACGTTTAATAAAACAACAAAACCAGTAATGAGACAATTCCATAAGGCTACACGCCGGTAAACAAGAACAATACCAATGGGTGAGAAAACAAAAGGGAGGGACATATAAAGGGCAGGAAATGATGAAGGTAATGAAGTCCAGGTGTGAATCATAATGATTAACAGGTGCGCGTAACGATGAATCCAAGGACTGGTGGTTAGTATTCTGGCGACGCCGTATGCCGGAAGGGAGAAGCAGAAGAAGACGTGACAGGGTCTAGAGTTTCTGGAATAATGGTTTTGAATGTGAGCCATGACCAGCCTTTGAAAGCATTTCATGACTACAGACGTGAGTGCTACAGGTCGGTAGTCATTTAGGCAGGTTACCTTAGTTTTCTTGGAAACATGGACTATGGTGGTCTGCTTGAAACATGTTGGTATTACAGACAGGGAGAGGTTGAAAATGTCAGTGAAGACATTTGCCAGTTGGTCAGCGCATGCTTGGAGTACACGTCCTGGTAATCCGTCTGGCCCTGCGGCCTTGTGAATGTTGAACTGTTTAAAGGTCTTACTCACATCAGCTGCGGAGAGCGTGATCACACAGTCGTCCAGAACAGCTGATGCTCTCATGCATGTTTCAGTGTTACTTGCCTTTTTTAGCTCGTCTAGTAGGCTCGTGTCACTGGGCAGCTCTCGGCTGTGCTTCCCTTTGTAATCTGTAATAGTTTGCAAGCCCTTCCACATCCGACGAGCGTCGGAGCCGGTGTAGTACAATTCGATCTTAGACCTGTATTGACGCTTTGCCTGTTTTGATGGTTCATCGCAGGGCATAGCAGGATTTCTTGTAAGCTTCCGGGTTCGAGTCCCTCTCCTTGAATGTGGCAGCTCTACCCTTTAACTCAGTGTGAATGTTGCCTGTAATCCATGGCTTCTGGTTGGGATGTGTACGTACAGTCGCTGTGGGGACGATCGATGCACTTATTGACGAAGCCAGTGACTGATGTGGTGTACTCCTGAATGCCATCGGAAGAATCCCGGAACATGTTCCAGTCTGTGCTAGCAAAACGGTCCTGTAGTTTAGCATCTGCTTCATCTGACCACTTTTTTATAGACCGAGTCACTGGTGCTGCCTGCTTAAATTTTTGCTTGTAAGCAGGAATCAGGAGGATAGAATAATAGTCATATTTGCCAAATAGAGTGCGAGGGAGAGCATTGTACGCATCTCTGTGTGTGGAGTAATGGTGGTCTAGAGTTGTTTCCCTCTGACTGCACATTTAACATGCTGATTGAAATGAGGTAAACCTGATTTAAGTTTCCCTGCATTAATGTCCCCGGCCACTAGAAGTGCCGCCTCTGGATGAGCGTTTTCTTGTTTGCTTATGGCCGTATACAGCTCATTGAGTGCGGTGTTAGTGCCAGCAACGGTCTGTGGTGGTTTGTAGACAGCTACTAAAAATACAGATGAAACTCTCTATGTAGATAGTGTGGTCTACAGCTTTTCGTGAGATACTCTACCTCAGGCGAGCAAAATCTTGTGACTTCCTTAGATATCGAGCACCAGCTGTTGTTTACAAATATGCATAGGCCCCCGCCCCGTGTCTTACCAGAGGCTGCTGTTCTATCCTGCCGATAGAGTGTATAACCCGCCAGCTGTAAATTATTAATATCGGCGTTCAGTCACGACTAGTCACGACTAACATAAGATATTACAGTTTTTAATGTCCCGTTGGTGGGATATACGTGCTTTCAGTTTGTCCCATTTATTTTCCAGCGATTGAACATTAGCTAGCAGAATGGATGGCAAAGGCAGATTAGCCACTCATCGCCTGATCCTCACATGGCACCCCTATCTCTTTCCACGAAATCTCAGTTTCTTTCTCCATCAAATGAAGTGGATGGGGGCCTGTTTGTGTGTTTGGAGTATATCCTCCCATCCGACTCCTTAAAGAAAAATTCTTTGTCCAATTCGAGGTGAGAAATTGCTGTTCTGATGTCCAGAAGCTCTTTTCGGTCACAAGAGACCGTAGCAACATTATGTACAAAATAAGTTACAAACAATATGAAAAAACTAACAAAATAGCACGGTTGGTTAAGAGCCAATAAAACAACAACCCCCCCGGCCCCATCTTTTCAGAGTTTCATATGTCATTTTTTGTCACATTATGTCTATTAATATGTCATATTATGTCTATATACAGTGTTGTAACGATGTGCAAAGAGTTAAAGTACAAAATGGAAAATAAATGAACATAAATATGGGTAGTATTTACAATGGTGTTTGTTCTTCACTGGTTGCCCTTTTCTTGTGCCAACAGGTCTTTTTGTTTTCTCATGATTTGGTTGTGTCTAATTGTGTTGCAGTCCTGGGGCTCTGTTCACAAACACAAACACACCCCACAGAGCCCCAGGACAGCAACACAATTAGGGTCTGTTTGTGTTTGTGAACAGAGCCCCAGGACCAGCTTGCTTAGGGGACTCTTCTCCAGGTTCATCTCTCTGTAGGTGATGGCTTTGTTATGGAAGGTTTGGGAATCGCTTCCTTTTAGGTGGTTGTAGAATTTAACATCTATTTTCTGAATTTTGATAATTAGCGGGTATTGGCCTAATTCTGCTCTGCTTTCATTATTTGGTGTTCTACGTTGTACACAAAGGATTTTTTTTTGCATAATTCTGCATGCAGAGTCTCAATTTGTTGTTTGTACGATTTTGTGAATTCTTGGTTGGTGAGCGGACCCCAGACCTCTGTCATAACCATAAAGGGCGATGGGTTCTATAACTGATTCAAGTATTTTTAGCCAGATCTTAATTGGTATGTGAAATGTTATGTTTCTTTTGATGGCATAGAAGGCCCTTCTTGCCCTGTCTCTCAGCTCGTTCACAGTTTAGTGGAAGTTACCTGTGACGCTGAAGTCTAGGCCGAGGTATGTATCGTTTTTTGTGTGCTCTTGGGAAACGGTGTCTAGATGGAATTTGTATTTGTGGTCTTGGCGACTGGACCTTTTTTGGAACACCATTATTTTGGTCTTACTGAGATTTACTGTCAGGGCCCAGGTCTGGCAGAATCTGTGCAGAAGATCTAGGTGCTGCTGTAGGCCGTCCTTGGTCAGAGACAGAATCACCAGATCATCAGCAAACAGTAGACATTTGACTTCAGATTCTAGTAGGGTGAGGCCGGGTGCTGCAGACTGTTCTAGTGCACTCGCCAATTCGTTGATATATATGTTTAAGAGGGTGGGGCTTAAGCTGTATCCCGTCTCAACCCACGGCCCTGTGGAAAGAAATGTGTTTTTTTGTGTAAATGGATTTTATAATGTCTTATGTTTTTCCCCAGGACCACTTTCCATCAATTTGTATAGCACTCGCTCTGTCTGTCTGTCTGTCTGTCTGTCTGTCTGTCTGTCTGTCTGTCTGTCTGTCTGTCTGTCTGTCTGTCTGTCTGTCTGTCTGTCTGTCTGTCTGTCTGTCTGTCTGTCTGTCTGTCTGTCTGTCTGTCTGTCTCTCTCTCTCTCTCGCTCTCGCTCTCGCTCTCTGAGTATCTCCCCCCCCTCTCTCTCTCTCTCTGTCCCCCCCCTCTCTCTCTATCTGGCTCCTCTCTCTCTCTCTGCCCCCCCCCTCTCTCTCTATCTGTCTCCCCCCTCCTCTCTCTCTTCAGTGTAGTCTGGTGGAATATATGTGTGCCCTCTGTATTTCAGCCCCTGTTCACATTGAAGTGTTTGACCATGTCTGCCATACAACATGTAGAAAGAGAACAGAGGAGGATAGAGGACAACACAGTAGTGGAGCGGTGGCACTAGGAGTGAGATGGTCATGACCTCATCAACACTCGACATCAAGACTTAACTTCGCTCGGGTAATCTTCCATGACCTCAATATGAGAAAAACCATGGAAGCTTTCCAGATCATGATTGGGGTTGTGTCCTCTGAGGCTACATTGACCACCGATACAATAGGCCTACAGGTGTACTCAAATGAAATAATGACATAACATACGTTTTATTTGTGACTAATTAAAAAACGAAATAAATATTACACTAAAATGAGTAACTCTTTTGGCCCAGGTCTGGATGGCAAAGTTCCATGCATTAATGAGTTGATTTGGGAGTTGGTTTAGAAGTGTTGAGATGCAGTGATTCTGACATTGTCCTGGTCCCTGTCACTGTGGATGTCCCTATACGACCCTGTGTGTTGGTGTTTCTGTCCTGAAGGGCCTGGGGGAATGACATCAACCCTGGCAGAGGGACAACCAGACAGACAACATTACAATGCAACAGCCTCCCTTCTTATTGACTAGTCAAACCGTTGGCCATGAGGAAACCAGCCTTCCTACACATTATGCAGTGCACGTTAGCAGCACGTTAACAACGATGGCTACATAACAACTACATGTTATTCCTGTCAATCATCTTATCCAATACCTTGTCTCCATTAAACATATCTAGGAGCAGAACCACAGTCATATCATTATCACAGTGACTCATCTGGATAGTAACTGCTGATGTTGTTAAAGGTCCAATGCAGCCCTTTTCATCTCAATATCAAATCACTTCGGGTCGGCAGGTAGCCTAGTGGTTAGAGCATTGGGCCAGTAACCCAATGGTTGCTACATCGAATCCCAGAGCCTGCAAGGTAAAAATCTGTCGTTCTGCCCCTGAACAAGGCAGTTAACCCACTGTTCTTAGGCCGTCATTGAAAATAAGAATTTGTTCTTAACTTACTTGCCTAGTTAAATAAATAAAAACAATGAAGGGAGGATTTTCAGGCTTTCGTTTCAAACAGCACTTATACTAAAAATACATTATTATAAATTTCACAGTTATTATTCCAACCTCATAGTATGGAAATATACATACAAAACACAGGTGAATCACATTTTTGACTGCACTGGGCCTTTACTATAGATTTGTTGGAGGAGTCAATGCACATTGTCAATACCACTGGGACGAGCTGTCTCAAATGGAGTATGTGTGTGTACAGTATGTGTGTGTGTGCAGTATGTGGGTGTGCAGTATGTGTATGTGCAGTATGTGTGTGTGTGCAGTATGGGTGTGTGCAGTATGTGAGTGTGCAGTATGTGGGTGTGCAGTATGTGAGTGTGCAGTATGTGTGTGTGCAGTATGTGTGTGTGCAGTATGTGTGTGTGCAGTATGTGTGTGTGAAGTATGTGGGTTTGCAGCATGTATGTGTGCAGTATGTGAGTGTGCAGTATGTGAGTGTGCAGTATGTGGGTGTGCAGTATGTGAGTGTGCAGTATGTGAGTGTGCAGTATGTGGGTGTGCAGTATGTGAGTGTGCAGTATGTGTGTCTGCAGTATGTGTGTGTGTGAAGAATGTGTGTGAGCAGTATGTGAGTGTGCAGTATGTGGGTGTGAAGTATGGGTGTGTGTAGTATGTATGTGTGCAGTATGTATGTGTGCAGTATGTGAGTGTGCAGTATGTGAGTGTGCAGTATGTGGGTGTGCAGTATGTGAGTGTGCAGTATGTGTGTGTGTGCAGTATGTGTGTGTGCAGTATGTGAGTGTGCAGTATGTGGGTGTGCAGTATGTGAGTGTGCAGTATGTGGGTGTGCAGTATGTGTGTGTGCAGTATGTGTGTGTGCAGTATGTGGGTGTGCAGTATGTGAGTGTGCAGTATGTGGGTGTGCAGTATGTGGGTGTGCAGTATGTGTGTGTGCAGTATGTGAGTGTGCAGTATGTTTGTGTGCACTATGTGAGTGTGCAGTATGTGAGTGTGCAGTATGTGTGTGTGCAGTATGTGGGTGTGCAGTATGTGGGTGTGCAGTATGTGGGTGTGCAGTATGTGGGTGTGCAGTATGTATGTGTGCAGTATGTGAGTGTGCAGTATGTGTGTGTGCAGTATGTGGGTGTGCAGTATGTGAGTGTGCAGTATGTGTGTGTGCAGTATGTGGGTGTGCAGTATGTGGGTGGCCCCATTAGAGCTGAACCTGATAGAGATGATGTGGTGACCTGTTGACCCCATTAGAGCTGAACCTGATAGAGATGATGTGGTGACCTGTTGGCCCCATTAGAGCTGAACCTGGTAGAGATGATGTGGTGACCTGTTGGCCCCATTAGAGCTGAACCTGATAGAGATGATGTGGTGACCTGTTGGCCCCATTAGAGCTGAACCTGGTAGAGATGATGTGGTGACCTGTTGGCCCCATTAGAGCTGAACCTGATAGAGATGATGTGGTGACCTTTTGACCCCATTAGAGCTGAACCTGATAGAGATGATGTGGTGACCTTTTGACCCCATTAGAGCTGAACCTGATAGAGATGATGTGGTGACCTTTTGACCCCATTAGAGCTGAACCTGATAGAGATGATGTGGTGACCTGTTGGCCCATTAGAACTGAACATGATAGAGATGATGTGGTGACCTGTTGGCCCCATTAGAGCTGAACCTGATAGAGATGATGTGGTGACTTGTTGACCCCATTAGAGCTGAACCTGATAGAGATGATGTGGTGACCTGTTGACCCCATTAGAGCTGAACCTGATAGAGATGATGTGGTGACCTGTTGGCCCCATTAGAACTGAACCTGATAGAGATGATGTGGTGACCTGTTGGCCCCATTAGAACTGAACCTGATAGAGATTATGTGGTGACCTGTTGACCCCATTAGAGCTGAACCTGATAGAGATGATGTGGTGACCTGTTGACCCCATTAGAACTGAACCTGATAGAGATGATGTGGTGACCTGTTGGCCCATTAGAGCTGAACCTGATAGAGATGATGTGGTGAGATGTTGGCCCCATTAGAGCTGAACCTGATAGAGATGATGTGGTGACCTGTTGACCCCATTAGAGCTGAACCTGATAGAGATGATGTGGTGACCTGTTGGCCCCATTAGAGCTGAACCTGATAGAGATGATGTGGTGACCTGTTGGCCCCATTAGAGCTGAACCTGATAGAGATGATGTGGTGACCTGTTGGCCCCATTAGAGCTGAACCTGATAGAGATGATGTGGTGACCTGTTGACCCCATTAGAGCTGAACCTGATAGAGATGATGTGGTGACCTGTTGGCCCCATTAGAGCTGAACCTGATAGAGATGATGTAGTGACCTGTTGGCCCATTAGAGCAGAACCTGATAGAGATGATGTGGTGAGATGTTGGCCCATTAGAGCTGAACCTGATAGATATGATGTGGTGACCTGTTGGCCCATTAGAGCTGAACCTGATAGAGATGATGTGGTGACCTGTTGGCCCATTAGAGCTGAACCTGATAGAGATGATGTGGTGACCTGTTGGCCCCATTAGAGCAGAACCTGATAGAGATGATGTGGTGACCTGTTGGCCCATTAGAGCTGAACCTGATAGAGATGATGTGGTGAGATGTTGGCCCCATTAGAACTGAACCGTGTGTCAGTGGAGGCTGGTGGAAGGAACTATAGAAGGATAGGTTCATTGTAATGTCTGTAATGGAATTATTGGAGTGGAGTAGAACACGTGGGTTCCATATATTTGATGTGTTTCACACCGTTCCATTTATTCCATTCCAGCCATTACAATTAACCCGTCCTCCTATAGCTGCTCCCACCAGCCCCCTTAGGTGTGTATGTATCTGTGTGTCTGCCTGATCACATCAGACAAAGTGCAGAGCAGGGGTCCCTGAGGTGAAATTAAACCCTTGCTGCTCCTACAGGCGCCTGAAAGTGATTACCGTTAAATTAAAACCTACGACCGTAAACGTGCCCCCGTGCACTGAACTCTCGCTATTCATCAAAACCATCCCTTGGTGCGTCTTTTGCTTATCAGTTTGTAAAATATTGTCCGTGACACTAGCCGGTAATTAATGCACTAAATCAATTCTGATTCACTTCGCACTGATTGGTCCTACTGGGATGCCGTCATTATCTCAAATGATGGTCACAGATGCACAGGGCAGAGAGGAATGTACCCACTACCAGTCTATTCATTCTCATTTCCAACAGTTCTTTCCCTTCTTCAGTCTCAGTTCAATCAAAGTCACATTGTGGTACAGTGTTTATCTAATGTCTGCTTTTCCCACGGTTAAGTAAAATCGACGGATTTGACTGTGGCCTAACTCAACTGTCACGGCCGTGTGTAGAGACGGACCAAGGCTCAGCGAGCTCTGAGTTCCACATCTTTATTTCTTGAAACTTACAAAAAAAACTAAAAATACAAACAACGGACCGTAACATAAGAGGTGCTACATGCACTAACTCAAAACAAGATCCCACAAAAACCAGTGGGGAAATGGCTGCCTAAATATGATCCCCAATCAGAGACAACGATAAACAGCTGCCTCTGATTGGGAACCATACCAGGCCAACACACTAGATCACCCACCCTAGTCACACCCCGACCTAACCAACATAGAGAATAAAAGGCTCTCTATGGTCAGGGCGTGACATCAACAGTAAAAATACTTAATTAACATGTGCCAAAAGGCAGTACGCTTTCATTGCCTTACAAATACAGTACAAAATGTCAATGTCCATCAATATGTCCATCCATCACTAGTGTGTTTTTTTTGATCGCCGTTGATGGTCCCTGTCCCCTGCCTCGCAAAGGACAATGGCGGCAACTTAAAGAGTTGTGCTGGGATTCCTGAGAGCTGCAAGGATCTAAGTCTAGGACAGCGGATTAGCTCAAACAAACCACAGTGTCTGCCGTAGATCTCCCTTATATCATGACCAATCCTGGTAAACAACTATGGTAAACAAGGAAGTGACAGGGGATCAAGCACCTTAAACCCCTGTACTTCTAAGCCCTTAGATCACAATATCTTCTGAGCTAAAATATGGTGTTTTAAGATGGTCATAATTTATAATTTTAACCATTTGATTTGGAAATGTAGGACCCCTGTAGGTATATATATATATATATATATATATAAAGCTATTATTTGATGAAACATTGAATAGTAATGCAAACCAATTCTGGGCCAGAACAAATGAAACGTGGTTATCCTCTTTACTGAGTTTATATTGTGTTATTTAAAGCAGCTTCTTATAGTGTTGTATAATCATTGAGGAGGTGTGAGATCTGGGTCGTATCACACATACAGCAAAAGGAAGATTACAGGGAGAGACTACCTCAACCTGGGGTAATAAGAAACTCTTGTTTAAATGTTCCATTTTAAAACACTTTGTTACGGTGTGCTCTAATGAATACGACCCTTGTCACGTTCGTCGTAATGTGTAAGAGAGGAGGACCAAGGCGCAGCGTGATATAAATACATTCTTCTTATTTATTTAACGAAACGAAGAACACTAAACACACTATCGAAACAACAAACGAACGTAACGCTATATAATCAATAAGTGCAGACACAGGCAACTTACACATAGACAATAACCCACGAAATACTCAAGGAATATGGCTGCCTAAATATGGTTCGCAATCAGAGACAACGATAAACAGCTGCCTCTAATTGAGAACCAATCTAGGCAACCATAGACATACAAAACACCTAGACTAGTAAACACCCCATAAACATACAAAACCCCTAGACAAGCCTAAACACATACATCCCCCATGTCACACCCTGACCTAACCAAAATAATAAAGAAAACAAAGATAACTAAGGTCAGGGCGTGACAACCCTGCTGTCACTTATACCTGGAAAAGTGTCTCCTCCCATATTGCCCTCAATCCTTAGTAAGTCAGGGCATAATTATTTATTCAGAAAACAAAATGTTATTATTTCTGTCAGATATGATGTAGGTTCTTATAAAAGCCTTTCTGTATGTGAGTTGTATTAAAATAGTAATGAGAAGTAGATTCTACAGCGTGGCTCATGTTGAATATCCCTTTATGTAAGCAGCATTGATCAAAGACACTTTGTTGAATACGTGTACATATGTTCCAGCTCCGTAATCACATGCTAATGTCCGTAGTTCCCATTGTGTTCACAGGCCCACTCCACTCATTCTTTCATTCTTAGGGTAATGAGAGACAGGAACAGAAAGAGAGAGAGGGGGGAGGGACGCAGAGAGAGAGAGAGAGAGAGAGAGAGAGAGAGAGAGAGAGAGAGAGAGAGAGAGAGAGAGAGAGAGAGAGAGAGAGAGAGAGAGAGAGAGAGAGAGAGAGAGAGAGAGAGAGAGAGAGAGAGAGAGAGAGAGAGAGAGAGAGAGAGAGAGAGAGAGAGAGAGAGAGAGAGAGAGAGAGAGAGAGAGAGAGAGAGAGAGAGAGACAGACTGAGAGAGAAATACCTTGGTATTTAGGCCAAAGCCTTCAACATAATGAAAGTTTTTCCCAGTGCACTCATAAGTGTCACTAAGTGTCACTAAGCAACCGTCTCGACAGGTGCCGCCGGCTTTGGTGGTGGTGACACCAGTGCCTGTGCCTCTCTGACTCGCCGCCCGGCTGCCGTGCCCTGAGCCCCCTGCCTCGGAAATAAAATGCATTATTCCGCCACCGCTTAATTTATGAGTCTGTGTAAATTGTTTCCCTCTGCGGCTTTTTAATATCTGCCTCTCACAGCTGGTTTGGGCATATATGCGCCGCGTCACGCCGCCTGCCATGCAGAACAGAAGAAACAGATTGCGTTCCTCAGTGACAGTGACATTTATATTGTGTGGCTGCTGATTGGGATGCAGAACGACATTCTGGAAGGGTCTCAAGATAGAGCCCAGCGGCACGCCGGGTCCCCAGCCTCCGATGATTAGACAGTTTTGAAGGTTTAGAACGTTCACAGACGACCAGTAGCTGACCTCGGGAGGCCGGGGGGGCCAGGAGGCTCATGAGAACGTCCCCGGAGCCTGCTGTAACTGACTCATCCTCGGGAGGCCGGGGGCCAGGAGGCTCATGAGAACGTCCCCGGAGCCTGCTGTAACTGACTCATCCTCGGGAGGCCGGGGGGCCAGGAGGCTCATGAGAACGTCCCCGGAGCCTGCTGTAACTGACTCATCCTCGGGAGGCCGGGGGGCCAGGAGGCTCATGAGAACGTCCCCGGAGCCTGCTGTAACTGACTCATTGACTTCTGAGTAAAAGCATGATGATTACGTGTCTTTATTCCTGCCGGGCCGGCGGCCATTCTTCCTCTTTCTCTCTCCTCTCTCTCCTTCTGGGATATAGCTACAGCTCCTTCAAGGTGCTGGTTCTGGCAGGAAAACTGAGCACCCAGAGAACAAGTCCAAACCCGCACACTTGGAAAATAGGACAAATTCGATTGACTTAGAAATAGAATGAAATGGAGTGAATACCTTTGTGAAATGTGTGACTATATAAAGATGTCATTGATATGCCAGAACATCTCTCTCACCATACCCTCTCGCTCATGTTCCCCCTGAATCAGACATCCATCTGGGATTAGAACAATTTGATCTGGGCTGATGAAGTTGTTTATCGGGGAACAAGCCGCTGCTTTAGAACAGCTGAGGGTGCCACCACGGCCAATTGACTGTGAAAAGCAAATGTCTGTTCAATCAACTTTTTGCTAATTGCACTATGGAGAAGAGACGGATTTGATGTGACACTATTGTAATCCGTTTACAACTGCCCAGCTACCTGGACTGAATAGACCTTGGGTCTGATTATGTGGATGGAGAGGCTGGTTTTGGATGTTTTTGTTGGTGAAGACACCTCAGAGACTGCATTAGCATTTAGGTTGCTTGCCTCCAGTAATTTTGTTGTTGTGGTTTTTCTCCTTTTTTGAGGCTTTAAAGCCCTTTGAGATTGTTTATGTACTGTAGTGAATAGCACTATAAAAATGCAATACATTATTATTATTATTATTTTGATGTTGAGCTGCATTTTGGAGAGGACCAAAATGCAGCGTAGCCAGTGCTCAACATGTTTAATTATAAGAACAAGTGAACACTACAAACAACTTACAAAATAACAAACGTGCAAAACCGATACAGACCTATCTGGTGCAGAACACAAACACAGAGACAGGTAACAACCACCCACAACGAACACAGTGAAACAACCTACCTAAATATGACTCTTAATTAGAGGAACGCAAAACACCTGCCTCTAATTAAGAGCCATACCAGGCAACCCTAAACCAACATAGAAACACACAACATAGAATGCCCACCCAAAACTCACGGCCTGACCATCACACACATACAAAACAACAGAAAACAGGTCAGGAACGTGACAGAACCCCCCCCTCAAGGTGCGAACGCCGGGCGCACCAGCACAAAGTCCAGAGGAGGGTCTGGGTGGGCATCTGACCACGGTGGTGGCTCAGGCTCCGGACGCTGTCCCCACACCACCATAGTCACTCCCCGCTTCTGTATCCCCCTCCCAATGACCACCCTCCAACTAAAACCACCTAAATGAAGGGGCAGCACCGGGATAAGGGGCAGCACCGGGATAAGGGGCAGCACCGGGATAAGGGGCGGCAGGTCCTGGCTGAGGAACTCTGGCAGGTCCTGGCTGAGGGACTCTGGCAGGTCCTGGCTGAGGGACTGGCAGGTCCTGGCTGAGGGACTCTGGCAGGTCCTGGCTGAGGGACTCTGGCAGGTCCGGGCTGAGGGACTCTGGCAGGTCCGGGCTGAGGGACTCTGGCAGGTCCGGGCTGAGGGACTCTGGCAGGTCCGGGCTGACGGAAGGCTCTGGCTGATCCGGTCTGGTGGAAGGCTCTGGCTGATCCGGTCTGGCGGAAGGCTCTGGCTGATCCGGTCTGGCGGAAGGCTCTGGCTGATCCGGTCTGGCGGAAGGCTCTGGCTGATCCGGTCTGGCGGAAGGCTCTAGCGGCTCCTGTCTGGCGGACGGCTCTAGCGGCTCCTGTCTGGCGGACGGCTCTGTAGGCTCATGGCAGACGGGCGGCTTTGCAGGCTCATGGCAGACGGGCGGCTTTGCAGGCTCATGGCAGACGGACAGTTCAGACGGCGTAGGGCAGACGGGCAGTTCAGACGCCGCTGGGCAGACGGGCAGTTCAGGCGCCGCTGGGCAGACGGGCAGTTCAGGCGCCGCTGGGCAGACGGGCAGTTCAGGCGCCGCTGGGCAGACGGGCAGTTCAGGCGCCGCTGGGCAGACGGCAGACTCTGGCCGGCTGAGACGCACTGTAGGCCTGGTGCGTGGTACCGGAACTGGAGGTACCGGGCTAAGGACACGCACCTTCAGGCTAGTGCGGGGAACAACAACAGGGCACACTGGACTCTCGTGGCGCACTCTAGGCCTGGTGCGTGGTACCGGAACTGGAGGTACCGGGCTGAGGGCACGCACCTCAGGGCGAGTGCGGGGAGAAGGAACAGTGCGTACAGGGCTCTGGAGACGCACAGGAGGCTTGGTGCGTGGTGCCGGAACTGGAGGCACTGGGCTGGAGACACGCACCATAGGGAGAGTGCGTGGAGGAGGAACAGGGCTCTGGAGATGCACTGGAAGCCTGGTGCGTGGTGTAGGCACTGGTGGTACTGAGCTGGGGTGGGAAGGTGGCGCCGGATATACCGGACCGTGAAGGAGGACACGTGCTCTTGAGCACCGAGCCTCCCCAACCTTACCAGGTTGAATGGTCCCCGTAGCCCTGCCAGTGCGGCGAGGTGGAATAGCCCGCACTGGGCTATGCAGGCGAACCGGGGACATCACCTGTAAGGCTGGTGCCATGTACGCCGGCCCGAGGAGACGTACTGGAGACCAGATACGTTGGGCCGGCTTCATGGCACTCGGCTCGATGCCCAACCTAGCCCTCCCAGTGCGGCAAGGTGGAATAGCCCGCACTGGGCTAAGCACGCGTACTGGGGACACCGTGCGCTTTACCGCATAACACGGTGTCTGACCAGTACGACGCTCTCTCACTCCACGGCAAGCCCGGGGAGTTGGCTCAGGTATCCAACCCGGCTTCGCCACACTCCCCTTTAGCCGCCCCAAGAAATTTTTGGGTGAGCCTCTCGGGCTTCCAGCCTCTCTTACGTGCTGCCTCCTCAATCCACCGCTCCTGGGCTGTGGCTGCCTCCTTCACCTCCCGAGAGCGGCGATTCTCTCCAACCCTTCCCCAGGGTCCTTTTCCGTCCATGATCTCCCAAGACCATTCCTCCTGTGTCCAGTAGTCCTGTGTACTGGGCCGCTGCTGCTCCCCGTTGCTACGCTGCTTGGTCCTGGTTTGGTGGGTGGTTCTGTAAAGGTTTTCTTCCTGGGGTGAAGGAGAGGACCAAAATGCAGCGTAGCCAGTGCTCAACATGTTTAATTATAAGAACAAGTGAACACTACAAACAACTTACAAAATAACAAACGTGCAAAACCGATACAGACCTATCTGGTGCAGAACACAAACACAGAGACAGGTAACAACCACCCACAACGAACACAGTGAAACAACCTACCTAAATATGACTCTTAATTAGAGGAACGCAAAACACCTGCCTCTAATTAAGAGCCATACCAGGCAACCCTAAACCAACATAGAAACACACAACATAGAATGCCCACCCAAAACTCACGCCCTGACCATCACACACATACAAAACAACAGAAAACAGGTCAGGAACGTGACAACTGTACATCGATTTTCTGTTGTGTTATTGACTGTACGTTTGTTTATCCCATGTGTAACTCTGTGTAGTTGTTTTTGTCGCACTGCTTTGCTTTATCTTGGCCAGGTCGCAGTTGTAAATGAGAACTAGTTCTCAACTGGCCGACCTGGTTAAATAAAGGTGAAATAAATAAAATAAAATTTTAAAAAGGCAGTAAGGTAACAGAATGTAGATAAAGTCAAGGGGTCTGAATACTTTCCAAAGGCCCTGTATCTTTGGTGTCTCTCTCTCTCTCTCTGTGGTGTTTCACTTCAAATGGAACCCACTTCCAACATGGGGGACTGGAAGGCTTGAACCCACACTGGGGCTTTTTTCTCAGAAAAGAGATGAAGGAAGTTCTACATAATCATGGGGGCAGTCAGCTATCTGGAGCCGCTCCTTCTAAAGAGATTCAGAAAGAGGTTGTAAGTGCTTTGATTTAGCCTAAAATGGTGATTATCATCCAAGATGATGCAGATTAGAATATCAAAGGTGACACACAGATACATCTTCTCACAGAAACAAAACAGAGAATATATTACACTGTAGCAACAATACAAGAGAAGAGATTGTATTACTTCTAATGTGTTGTCGAGGCCCCAGTGCATTCAACATGACTTTGAGATGACACAGGGGCTAGCGTTAGCATGAGCAATACCTGCAGCTGGCTGACTGATGCCCATCTATGATGTTAATTGTGTCAGCCAGCGAATCAGTCTCCATATCAGCACTGTGTTGATGAGCTGCATCTCCCCGTGGCGGGAGGCTTCGTGGTCCAGAAACATTTACTGGCACCGTGGGCGAAATGGAAATGAAAAGATGAAAACAAAAGACTCCATGTCAGGAGGAGTGGGAGTCAACAGAGACACTAAAGGTGTTACGAAACTTACGACAACAACCATCGCAAATACACTCTGTACACAACATGTTGCTTTGAAACAGAACAGAATGACACAGTGTCCTGTTATGTGATAACATTATGCTCCAGCCTTCAGGGGGATGATATATACTACCAGTCAATAATTTGGACACACCTACGCATTAATAGGTATTTCTTTATTTTTACTATTTTCTACATTGTAGAATAATAGTGAAGACATCAAAACTATGACATAACACATATGGAATCATGTAGTAACCAAAAAAGTGTTAAACCAATCAAAATATATGTTATATTTAAAATTCTTCAAAGTAGCCACTCTTTGCCTTGATGACAGCTTTGAAAACTCTTGGACTTCTCTCAACCAGTTTCATGGTGAACGCTTTTTCAACAGTCTTGAAGGAGTTCCCACATACGCTGAGCACTTGTTGGCTGCTTTTCCTTCACTTTGCAATCCAACTCATCACAAACCATCTCAAATGGGTTGAAGTCGGGTGATTGTGGAGTCCAGGTCATCTGATGCAGCGCTCCATCACTCTCCTTCTTGGTCAAATATTTAAGAATGATGATTCCAAGATGGCTTAGCAGTTCAGACGTCATTTTTGTCCTCGTATTGTCGTGTCCTGTATATATATATATATTTACACCTTTCTTCGCATATCTTTTATATATTTTTTTATTATCCAAGAACTCAACTACAAAAGCTTTCCTGCAACCCGCCTCACCAATTACGAAAAAAAGTATTATTTACCTAAAATCTGAAAATCCACAGTGGAAGCTAGCCAGGGGCTAATCAGAAGCTAGCCAGAAAGCTAACCAGAAGCTAGCCGAAAGCTAGCCAGAAGCTAATCTGAAGCTGCCCAGAAGTTAGCCGGTTTGCTGGCTAGCGTTGGTGTTTCAGCTGCCCACGTTTTGTGGTCATCAGCTATTCCTTTCGCTTGATAATCTACCGCCACTTTTGTGCACCGCGACTCGGACCGGAGCATACCGGGCTTTTTTTTTTTTTTTTTTTTCTCAGTATCCCCGGATTTCAGCCGCAGGCTCTGGACATTTGCACCTTGATTTCGCAGCTAGCTAGCTGCAAACCGTGTGACTATTGGCTTACGTCGATCCCGGAGCAAACTTAAATTATTCCGGAGCTAGCCAGCTGACGAGTTCCATCAGCCATTCCTGGGCTACAGTCACCTATCCGGACCCGTTTTTATTTTTTGCTGCAGATACGGAGCCCCACCGGGCCTTCACGACTGACTGCCGACGTTATCTTCCCGAGGGAGTTATCCAACTGGCACCTCCGTCGCGACGTTACCTGAACGCTCATCTGGGGCCCGCTAATCGTTAGCTGTCTTATCGGCTGCTATCTGAATAAGTATATCGGACTTTTTTTTTTCTTGGGTCACTATATCTATTTTGCCAATTGGAATGATGCCCTCTACCACACGGAACCCCACTAATCTACCGACGGAAACGCACGAGGTGTCTAAAAATAGACCTCCATCCTATGCTATCTTGCTACCGATAGCCATCTACCCGGCCAGCTGTCTGGATCGCCGTGACCCCAACCAACCTCTACTCACTGGACCCTTATTGATCACTCGATTAAGCATGCCTCTCCTTAATGTAAATATGCCTTGTCCATTGCTGTTCTGGTTAGTGTTTATTGGCTTATTTCACTGTAGAGCCTCTAGCCCTGCTCACTATACCATATCCAACCTTTCAGTTCCACCACCCACATATGCGATGACATCACCTGGTTTCAATGATGTTTCTAGAGACAATATCTCTCTCATCATCACTCAATACCTAGGTTTACCTCCACTGTATTCACATCCTACCATACCTTTGTCTGTACATTATTCCTTGAAGCTATTTTATCGCCCCCAGAAACGTCCTTTTACTCTCTGTTCTAGACGTTCTAGACGACCAATTCTCATAGCTTTTAGCCGTACCCTTATCCTACTCCTCCTCTGTTCCTCTGGTGATGTAGAGGTGAATCCAGGCCCTGCAGTACCTAGCTCCACTCCTATTCTCCAGGCGCTCTCTTTTGATGACTTCTGTAACCGTAATAGCCTTGGTTTCATGCATGTTAACATTAGAAGCCTCCTCCCTAAGTTTGTTTTGTTCACTGCTTTAGCACACTCTGCCAACCCGGATGTTTTAGCCGTGTCTGAATCCTGGCTTAGAAAGACCACCAAAAATTCTGACATTTTCATCCCCAACTACAAGATTTTCAGACAAGATAGAATGGCCAAAGGGGGCGGTGTTGCAATCTACTGCAAAGATTGCCTGCAGAGTTCTGTTTTACTATCCAGGTCTGTTCCCAAACAATTTGAACTTCTACTTTTAAAAATCCACCTCTCTAAAAACAAGTCTCTCACCGTTGCCGCCTGCTATAGACCACCCTCTGCCCCCAGCTGTGCTCTGGACACCATATGTGAACTGATTGCCACCCATCTATCTTCAGAGCTCATGCTGCTAGGCGACCTAAATTGGAACATGCTTAACACCCCAGCCATCCTACAATCTAAGCTTGATGCCCTCAATCTCACACAAATTATCAATGAACCTACCAGGTACCACCCCAATTCTGTAAACACGGGTACCCTCATAGATATCATCCTAACCAACTTGCCCTCCAAATACACCTCTGCTGTTTTCAACCAAGACCTCAGCGATCACTGCCTCATTGCCTGCATCCGATCACTGCCTCATTGCCTCCAGTTAACACTGGAGTGATAGATGTGCAGATGATGATGTGCAAGTAGAGATACTGGGTTGCAAAAAAATAAAAAGAACAATATGGGGATGAGGTAGTTGGGTGTGCTATTTACAGATAGGCTGTGTACAGGTACAGTGATCGGTAAGCTGCTCTGACAGCTGATGCTTAAAGTTAGAGAGAGAGATTTAAGTCTCCAGCTTCAGTGGTTTTTGCAGTTCGCTCCAGTCATTGGCAGCAGAGAACTGGAAGAAAAGGTGGCCAAAGGGGGTGTTGGCTTTGGGGATGACCAGTGATATATACCTGCTGGAGCGCGTGCTACGGGTGGGTGTTGGCTTTGGGGATGACCAGTGATATATACCTGCTGGAGCGCGTGCTACGGGTGGGTGTTGGCTTTGGGGATGACCAGTGATATATACCTGCTGGAGCGCGTACTACAGGTGGGTGTTGCTATGGTGAACAGTGAGCTGAGATAAGGCGGGACTTTACCTAGCAGAGACTTGTAGATGACTTGGAGCCAGTGGGTTTGGCGACGAATATGTAGCGAGGGCCAGCCAACGAGAGCATGCAGGTCGCAGTGGTGGGTAGTATATGGGGCTTTGGTGACAAAACGGATGGCACTGTGATAGACTACATCCAATTTGCTGAGTAGAGTGTTGGAGGCTATTTTATAAATGACATCGCCGAAGTCAAGGATCGGTAGGATGGTCAGTTTTACGAGGGTATGTGTTTGGCAGCATGAGTGAAGGAGGCTTTGTTGCAAAATAGGAAGATTTAATTTTGGATTGGAGATGCTTAATGTGAGTCTGGAAGGAGATTTTACAGTCTAGGTATTTGTAGTTGTCCACATATTCTGAGTCAGAACCGTCCAGAGTAGTGATGCTAGTCAGGCGGGCGGGTGCGGGCAACAATCGGTTGAAGAGCATGCATTTAGTTTAATAGCATTTAAAAGGAGTTGGAGGCCAGTGTTGTATGGCATTGAAGCTCGTTTGGAGGTTTATTTACACAGTGTCCAAAGAGGGGCCAGATGTATACAGAATGGTGCCGTCTGCATAGAGGTGGATCAGGGAATCACCCGCAGCAAGAGCGACATTATTGAAATATACAGAGAAATGAGTCGGCCCGAGAATTAAACCCTGTGGCACCCCCATAGAGACTGCCAGAGGTCCGAACAACAGGCCCTCCAATTTGACACACTGAACTCTATCTGAGAAGTAGTTGGTGAACCAGGGGAGGCAGTCATTTGAAAAACCAAGGCTATTGAGTTATTCTAAAATGGATTAAATATATTTTCTTTCTCAGCAATCTAAACACAATACCCCATAATGAGAATGTGAAAACAGGCTTTTAGACATTTTTGCAAATGAATAAAAAATGAAAAACAGAAATACTTTATTTATGCAAGAATTCAGACCCTTTGCTATGAGACTCGAAATTGAGCTCAGGTGCATCCTGTTCCCATTGATCATCATTGAGATGTTTTTACAACTTGATTGGTGTCCACGTGTGGCCAATTCTATTGATTGGGCATGATTTAGAAAGGCACACACCTGTCTATATAAGGTCCCACAGTTGACAGTGCATGTCAGAGAAAAAACCGAGGGATGAGGTTGACGCAATTGTCCGTAGTGCGCCGAGACAGGATTATGTCGAGGCACAGATCTGGGGAAGGGTAGAAATAAAACATTCTGCAGAATTGAAGGTCCCCAAGAACACAGTGGCCTCCATCATTCTTAAATGGACGAAGTGTGGAACAACCAAGTACTGAGTAAAAGATCTGAATACTTGTGTAAATGTGATATTTCAGTTTATAATTTTTTATTGAATCAATTTTAGAATAAGGCTGTAACGTAACTAAATGTGGAAAAAGTCAAGGGGTCTGAATACCTCCCGAATGCACTGTGCAGATATAAGAGAGAGAGAGAGATGCCAAGAGTTGACCAGAGAAAATAGTCCCCTCAGCCAGCTGGTTCTGAGGCTCAGTTCACTAACCCAAACCAACACAACAAAGCCTCATGACAGCACTCAGAACATTCTGGCTGACGAAGCAAAAATAAAAAGATATCACCTATTGGAAAGACACCAAAAACAATCTAAGTAAACTTCAATGGTATTTGGCTCTAAACAGACAGTACATGGTGGCAGACTATCTGACCACCGGGACTGATAGAAAACTGAGACAAACACTGACTAGGTACAGACTCAGTGAGCACAGCCTGGCCGTAGAAACCGTCCGTCACAGACAAATCTGGCTACCCAGAGAGGACAGGTTGTGCTCACTCTGCCCTCAGAGAGGTCCAGACAGATCTGGCTGCCCAGAGAGAACAGGTTGTGCTCACTCTGCCCTCAGAGGTCCAGACAGATCTGGCTGCCCAGAGAGGACAGGTTGTGCTCACTCTGCCCTCAGAGAGGTCCAGACAGATCTGGCTGCCCAGAGAGGACAGGTTGTGCTCACTCTGCCCTCAGAGAGGTCCAGACAGATCTGGCTGCCCAGAGAGGACAGGTTGTGCTCACTCTGCCCTCAGAGAGGTCCAGACAGATCTGGCTGCCCAGAGAGGACAGGTTGTGCTCACTCTGCCCTCAGAGAGGTCCAGACAGAGCTGGCTGCCCAGAGAGGACAGGTTGTGCTCACTCTGCCCTCAGAGAGGTCCAGACAGAGCTGGCTGCCCAGAGAGGACAGGTTGTGCTCACTCTGCCCTCAGAGAGGTCCAGACAGATCTGGCTGCCCAGAGAGGACAGGTTGTGCTCACTCTGCCCTCAGAGAGGTCCAGACAGAGCTGGCTGCCCAGAGAGGACAGGTTGTGCTCACTCTGCCCTCAGAGAGGTCCAGACAGATCTGGCTCCCCAGAGAGGACAGGTTGTGCTCACTCTGCCCTCAGAGGTCCAGACAGAGCTGCATTTTCCTCTGCCAGAACTATACAGACTTATGGGCAATTTTCTTTCCCAAAATTGAAACAAATACAGAAATGTTGAAACAAAAACAAAAAAGGAGAAAATCCAATGTCTATTGGGAGAAAACCCTTTTTGTGCCATATTAGCAGCAAAATATGTAGCTTCTTGTCTCACCCGTAGGGACAGCCAGTGGAACGACCAATCAGAGCAGTAACATTGCTACTGGTGTCCATATCACTATTTAACTAATATCCTCATTAATTTCTTACTGTAGTTTCCTGTTAGTTGTTAATACTCATTGAGTATTATTATTAAGGCTTCTTTAACTTCCATCTAGGAACATCTCTATCGGCCTCATGAAGGAGTTTCCTCACACCTTAAAAGTTATGTTTCAGTTGAACAAAGTAAGACCATGTTCTGTATATTACCTTAAAGTCCTCCTGACATTGTAGCATAGCATAACATTCACCCACTGCTGTGTGCTAGTGATGGAGTACACAGCACAGCGCTCATGGTGCCCATTGACTGTGCTATGCAGTAGAAGTATGATTGTGCCTGCAGCGCTCTCGCTGCCCCAGCCAGCTGCGTCTGCCGGGCTGTGAGCCTGAGTCCACAGCTGACATGCACCGCTGCTTCTCTCCTTGACTCTCACCGACTGACTCCATCTGTATGGAGATGGGTGGTAATCACCATAATGTGAGTTCCATCTCTTGTATTTGATAATAGTGTCATTACTTTTTCTCTCGGTTTTTCTCTCGCTCATTCAGACAACGGGAACAGGTGGACTATTAATTATGCGTTGAAATATGGATCCCTCCGCGCTCCACTTCCGTTCCCCCTCCCTTCACGGCACATTCCAACTCGGTCACTACACTCTCTATTCCCACTCCTCTCTCATTTTCATCTCAGCTCTTCTTCCGCCTTCCCATTCTCTTCTTCTTCCTCTCATTTAACCTTCTCTTTTCACTCTCCCTCTTCCCCATTCCTTCTCTTTTTCCCTCATCCTGTCCCCTTCACCCCTTCACCCTCTCATCATCTCTCTCTCCTCTCCCTCCCCCTATTCCCTCATCCTGCCCCTCTCCCCTCCCTCATCTATCTCTCCTCTACCTCCCCATATTCTCTCTCACTTTCACACATTTGTATCTCCCCTCTATCTTTTCTTCCCTATTCCTTTTCACCTTATTTCCCCATCTCCCCATCTCTCCCTCTCCCCATCTCTCCATCTCCCCATCTCTCCCTGTCTCCCCATCTCCACCTCTCCCAATCTCTTCATTTCTCTCCATCTCTCACCATCTCTCCACCTCTCCCCATCTCTCCACCTCTCCCCATCTCTTCGTTTCTCTCCATCTCTCCCCATCTCTCCATCTCCCCATCTCCCCATCTCTCCATGTCTCCCCATCTCCCCACCTCTCCATCTCTCCACCTCTCCCCATCTCTCCACCTCTCCCCATCTCTCCACCTCTCCCCATCTCTTCATTTCTCTCCATCTCTCCCCATCTCTCCACCTCTCCCCATCTCTTCATTTCTCTCCATCTCTCCCCATCTCTCCACCTCTCCCCATCTCTCCACCTCTCCCCATCTCCATCTCTCCACCTCTCCATCTCTCCACCTCTCCCCATCTCTCCACCTCTCCCCATCTCTTCATTTCTCTCCATCTCTCCCCATCTCTCCACCTCTCCCCACCTCTCTCACCTCATTTCTCTCCATCTCTCCCCATCTCTCCACCTCTCCCCATCTCTTCATCTCCTCTCTCCACCTCTCCCCATCTCTCCACCTCTCCCCATCTCTTCCCATCTCTCCCCTCTCCCCACTCGTCTCCCCATCTCTCCACCTCTCCATCTCTCCACCTCTCCCCATCTCTCCACCTCTCCCAATCTCTTCATTTCTCTCCATCTCTCACCATCACTCCACCTCTCCCCATCTCTCCACCTCTCCCCATCTCTTCATTTCTCTCCATCTCTCCCCATCTCTCCACCTCTCCATCTCTCCACCTCTCCATCTCTCCACCTCTCCCCATCTCTCCACCTCTTCCCATCTCTTCATTTCTCTCCATCTCTCCCCATCTCTCCACCTCTCCATATCTCCACCTCTCCCCATCTCTCCATCTCTCCCCATCTCTCTCCATCTCTCCCCATCTCTCCACCTCTCCACATCTCCCCATCTCTCAATTCCTCTCCATCTCTCCCCATCTCCTCATCTCTCCTCATCTCTCCACCTCTCCCCATCTCTCCATCTCTCCCCATCTTCCCATCTCTCCATCTCTCCATCTCTCCATCTCTCCTCATCTCTCCATCTCCTCATCTCTCATCTCTCATCTCTCCATCTCTCTCTCTCGCTCCATCTCTCTCCATCTCTCTCCATCTCTCCATCTCTCCATCTCCTCACCTCTCCATCTCTCCACCTCTCCCCATCTCTCCACCTATCCACCTCTCCCCATCTCTCCATCTCTCCCCATTTCTCCACCTCTCCACCTCTCCATCTCTCCATCTCTCCATCTCTCCCCATCTCTCCATCTCTCCATCTCTCCACCTATCCACCTCTCCCCATCTCTCCATCTCTCCATCTCTCCACCTCTCCACCTCTCCCCATCTCTCCATCTCTCCATCTCTCCCCATCTCTCCACCTCTCCACCTCTCCACCTCTCCATCTCTCCACCTCTCCACCTCTCCACCTCTCCCCATCTCTCCACCTCTCCCCACCTCTCCATCTCTCCACCTCTCCACCTCTCCACATCTCTCCACCTCTCCATCTCTACATCTCTCCCCATCTCTCCACCTCTCCATCTCTCCATCTCCTCACCTCTCCATCTCTCCCCATCTCTCCACCTCTCCACCTCTCTCCATCTCTCCATCTCTCCACCTCTCCATCTCTCTCCATCTCTCTCCATCTCTCTCCATCTCTCCATCTCTCTCCACCTCTCCATCTCTCCATCTCTCTCCATCTCTCCACCTCTCCACCTCTCCACCTCTCCATCTCTCTCCATCTCTCCATCTCTCCATCTCTCTCCATCTCTCCATCTCTCTCCATCTCTCTCCATCTCTCCACCTCTCCACCTCTCCACCTCTCCATCTCTCTCCATCTCTCTCTCCACCTCTCCATCTCTCTCCACCTCTCCACCTCTCCACCTCTCCACCTCTCCATCTCTCCATCTCTCCCCATCTCTCCATCTCTCCCCATCTCTCCATCTCTCCATCTCTCTCCATCTCTCCACCTCTCCACCTCTCCACCTCTCCACCTCTCCATCTCTCCATCTCTCCATCTCTCTCCATTACTCCACCTCTCCACCTCTCCATCTCTCCACCTCTCCATCTCTCCATCTCTCCATCTCTCCACCTCTCCACCTCTTCACCTCTCCATCTCTCCATCTCTCCATCTCTCCACCTCGCCATCTCTCCACATCTCCCCATCTCTCCATCTCTCCACCTCTCCACCTCTCCATCTCTCCCCATCTCTCCACCTCTCCATCTCTCCACCTCTCCATCTCCCCACCTCTCCCCATCTCTCCCCATCCCTCCACCTCTCCTCATCTCTCCCCATCTCTCCACCTCTCCATCTCTCCACCTCTCCATCTCCCCACCTCTCCCCATCTCTCCCCATCCCTCCACCTCTCCTCATCTCTCCCCATCTCTCCACCTCACCCCATCTCTCCACCCCTCCATCTCTCCACCTCTCCATCTCTCCACCTCTCCATCACCTCAACTCCCCATCTCTCCATCTCCCCTCCCTTCTTCTCTTATTTCTTCTCTCTCTCAGCCATTACCCATCTCTAACCTCTTGTCCTCACCAGCCTCCTCTTCCCTCTCCCCTCCTCACGTGTTACATATCTCCTACAGTATGTCTCTTCTCTCCACTTGTTCCATGTCCCCTATGTCTCTTCTCTCCACTTGTTCCATGTCCCCTATGTCTCTTCTCTCCACTTGTTCCATGTCCCCTATGTCTCTTCTCTCCACTTGTTCCATGTCCCCTATGTCTCTTCTCTCCACTTGTTCCATGTCCCCTATGTCTCTTCTCTCCACTTGTTCCATGTCCCCTATGTCTCTTCTCTCCACTTGTTCCATGTCCCCTATGTCTCTTCTCTCCACTTGTTCCATGTCCCCTATGTCTCTTCTCTCCACTTGTTCCATGTCCCCTACAGTATGTCTCTTCTCTCCACTTGTTCCATGTCCCCTATATCTCTTCTCTCCACTTGTTCCATATCCCCTATATCTCTTCCCTCCACTTGTTCCATGTCCCCTATATCTCTTCTCTCCACTTGTTCCATATCTCCCCGATCTCTTCTCTCCATTATTTCTGCTCTCTCTATGTACCAATCTTACACTCTTTTTCTTCTCTTCACTTCCTGGTCTCATCCCCCTCTCTGGTCTCTATACTGACCTGTCTCTGCACTGTATATGAGGAATACTCTTAGAGCAGAATTCAACGTGAAGTTTGTGGGGTAAGCAGAATCAAACATGCAAGCCTCCAACCATCACCTCATATATATATATGTGTGTTGCACCAAACACAAATTAATTGAAATGCTGATTCAAATATGTTTTATGTTGATTGGTCACATGCTGGTAACTACTTTAATTATGGCTGGATAAGTATTCATTCCCTCAGTGCAAGCTAACACACACACACACACACACACACACACACACACACACACACACACACACACACACACACACACACACACACACACACACACACACACACACACACACACACACACACACACAGAAAACACACACACACAGAAAACACACACACACAGAAAACACACACACACACACACAGAAAACACACACACACAGAAAACACACACACACACACACACACACACACACACACACACACACACACACACACACACACACACACACACACACACACACACACACACACACACACACACACACACACACACACACACACACACACACACACACACACTCAGCACACACACACACACACACACACACACACAACAAACACACACACATGCACACACAGCAAACACACACACACATAGAGCACTCATAAGCACACACTAACATGTCCCGGAGGACTGGTACTGGAGCGATGAAGTCTGAGTCACATACAGTGCAGACAAACACAGAGACGTCAGCTAGATGAAGCTGTAGAATAAATTAATCAAGCCTGGCTGTTGTTTCCCTCTCAACGCTGACTATCCCTGAAGTTGCCAAGCACAATTTACAAACAAATGTAAAATTCACAAATGGCCTGGAGGAGAAACAGAGATCTAGTGAGGGAAGAAGAGGCCGGTGAGGATAGGGAAGAGGAGGCAGGTGGGGAGAGGGAAGAGGAGGCAGGTGGGGAGAGGGAAGAGGAGGCAGGTGGGGAGAGGGAAGAGGAGGCTGGTGGGGAGAGGGAAGAGGAGGCAGGTGGGGAGAGGGAAGAGGAGGCAGGTGGGGAGAGGAGGCAGGTGGGGAGAGGGAAGAGGAGGCTGGTGGGGAGAGGGAAGAGGAGGCTGGTGGGGAGAGGGAAGAGGAGGCAGGTGGGGAGAGGGAAGAGGAGGCTGGTGGGGAGAGGTAAGAGGAGGCTGGTGGGGAGAGGGAAGAGGAGGCAGGTGGGGAGAGGGAAGAGGAGGCTGGTGGGACTGCACTAGTCTTTGTTTGACTGACTGTACAACAGTGTTTTTGCTAATTGCTCGCCATTGTTACGAGAACGGACGCTGCCGAGTCATCGCAATGCATGATGGGAGGGTGACCGCTGTGTCTCTGCCTGCGCCTCGGAGCTTTGAGCTTGGTTGTCACGACAGCAGAGGCAGATGCGTGTTGATGAGTGTGTGTGAGTGTCTGTGTTGGAGATGGAGAATGTAATTTTGCATAGTAGTGTGTCTTCCATTGTAGTCTAACAATGTTCTATTCTATCCTATTCTACTCTCAATCATACAGCGTTATTAGAATTCCATGATTCTAACCACATCTGTGAGAGGAACAAACAGGTCATCGTTTGGGGGTTTCCCCTCTATGAATCAATCACGTTTTATTAGTTCAGGGTTTATCTTCTTAGAGCCTGAGAGAACTCTCATCACATTTAAGGTTATTGGCATGAAGGAAAGTACTTTTCTTTAAGCTGCATCTCTCCAGCTGTGTTTTGATAAAAGTCAAGGTGCAGAGAGAGAGAGGGAGAGAGGGAGGGAGACGAAATGCAGGTGCTTCTGTTTATCTTCCCTCGGGTCTTTCTCATTTCTCTTCTATTCATCCTCTCTTCATCGTCTCCTCCTGCTACCTTCTTCTCCCTTCATCCTCTCCTCCTGCTACCTTCTTCTCCCTTCATCTTCTCCTCCTGCTACCTTCTTCTCTCTTCATCTTCTCCTCCTGCTACCTTCTTCTCCCTTCATCCTCTCCTCCTGCTACCTTCTTCTCTCTTCATCCTCTCCTCCTGCTACCTTCTTCTCCTTTCATCTTCTCCTCCTGCTACCTTCTTCTCTCTTCATCTTCTCCTCCTGCTACCTTCTTCTCTCTTCATCCTCTCCTCCTGCTACCTTCTTCTCTCTTCATCTTCTCCTCCTGCTACCTTCTTCTCTCTTCATCCTCTCCTCCTGCTACCTTCTTCTCTCTTCATCTTCTCGTCCTGCTACCTTCTTCTCTCTTCATCCTCTCCTCCTGCTACCTTCTTCTCTCTTCATCCTCTCCTCCTGCTACCTTCTTCTCTCTTCATCTTCTCCTCCTGCTACCTTCTTCTCTCTTCATCCTCTCCTCCTGCTACCTTCTTCTCCCTTCATCTTCTCCTCCTGCTACCTTCTTCTCCCTTCATCTTCTCCTCCTGCTACCTTCTTCTCTCTTCATCCTCTCCTCCTGCTACCTTCTTCTCTCTTCATCTTCTCCTCCTGCTACCTTCTTCTCTCTTCATCCTCTCCTCCTGCTACCTTCTTCTCTCTTCATCCTCTCCTCCTGCTACCTTCTTCTCTCTTCATCTTCTCCTCCTGCTACCTTCTTCTCTCTTCATCCTCTCCTCCTGCTACCTTCTTCTCCCTTCATCTTCTCCTCCTGCTAACTTCTTCTCCTTTTATCTTCTCCTCCTGCTACCTTCTTCTCCCTTCATCTTCTCCTCCTGCTACCTTCTTCTCCTTTCATCCTCTCCTCCTGCTACCTTCTTCTCTCTTCATCCTATCCTCCTGCTACCTTCTTCTCTCTTCATCTTCTCCTCCTGCTACCTTCTTCTCTTCTCATCCTCTCCTCCTGCTACCTTCTTCTCTTCTCATCCTCTCCTGCTACCTTCTCCTCTCTTCAGTCTCTCCTCCTGCTACCTTCTTCTCTCTTCATCCTCTCCTCCTGCTACCTTCTTCTCTCTTCATCCTCTCCTCCTGCTACCTTCGTCTCTCTTCAGTCTCTCCTCCTGCTACCTTCTTCTCTCTTCATCCTTTCCTCTTGCTACCTTCGTCTCTCTTCAGTCTCTCTTCCTGCTACCTTCGTCTCTCTTCAGTCTCTCTTCCTGCTACCTTCGTCTCTCTTCAGTCTCTCTTCCTGCTACCTTCGTCTCTCATCAGTCTCTCTTCCTGCTACATTCGTCTTTCCTCATCCTCTCCTCCTGCTACCTTCTTCTCTCTTCATCCTCTCCTCCTGCTACCTTCTTCTCCCTTCATCCTCTCCTCCTGCTACCTTCTTCTCTCTTCATCTTCTCCTCCTGCTACCTTCTTCTCTCTTCATCTTCTCCTCCTGCTTCCTTCTTCTCCCTTCATCCTCTCCTCCTGCTACCTTCTTCTCTCTTCATCCTCTCCTCCTGCTACCTTCTTCTCTCTTCATCCTTTCCTCCTGCTACCTTCTTCTCTCTTCATCCTCTCCTCCTGCTACCTTCGTCTCTCTTCAGTCTCTCTTCCTGATACATTCGTCTCTCTTCATCCTCTGTTCCTGCTACATTCGTCTCTCTTCATCCTTTCCTCCTGCTACCTTCTTCTCTCTTCATCCTCTCCTCCTGCTACCTTCTTCTCCCTTCATCCTCTCCTCCTGCTACCTTCTTCTCTCTTCATCCTCTCCTCCTGCTACCTTCTTCTCTCTTCATCTTCTCCTCCTGCTACCTTCTTCTCTCTTCATCTTCTCCTCCTGCTTCCTTCTTCTCCCTTCATCCTCTCCTCCTGCTACCTTCTTCTCCCTTCATCCTCTCCTCCTGCTACCTTCTTCTCCCTTCATCCTCTCCTCCTGCTACCTTCTTCTCTCTTCATCTTCTCCTCCTGCTACCTTCTTCTCTCTTCATCCTCTCCTCCTGCTACTTTCTTCTCCCTTCATCTTCTCCTCCTGCTACCTTCTTCTCCCTTCATCTTTTCCTCCTGCTACCTTATCTCTCTTCATCCTCTCCTCCTGCTACCTTCTCCCTTCATCTCCTCCTGCTACCTTCTTCTCTCTTCATCTTCTCCTCCTGCTACCTTCTTCTCCTTTCATCTTCTCCTCCTGCTACCTTCTTCTCTCTTCATCCTCTCCTCCTGCTACCTTCTTCTCTCTTCATCTTCTCCTCCTGCTACCTTCTTCTCTCTTCATCCTCTCCTCATGCTACCTTCTTCTCCCTTCATCTTCTCCTCCTGCTACCTTCTTCTCCCTTCATCTTTTCCTCCTGCTACCTTCTTCTCTCTTCATCCTCTCCTCCTGCTACCTTCTTCTCCCTTCATCCTCTCCTCCTGCTTCCTTCTTCTCTCTTCATCATCTCCTCCTGCTACCTTCTTCTCCTTTCATCTTCTCCTCCTGCTACCTTCTTCTCTCTTCATCCTCTCCTCCTGCTACCTTCTTCTCTCTTCATCCTCTCCTCCTGCTACCTTCTTCTCTCTTCATCTTCTCCTCCTGCTACCTTCTTCTCTTCTCATCCTCTCCTCCTGCTACCTTCTTCTCCCTTCATCCTCTCCTCCTGCTACCTTCTCTCTTCATCTTCTCCTCCTGCTACCTTCTTCTCTCTTCACCTTCTCCTCCTGCTTCCTTCTCCCTTCATCCTCTCCTCCTGCTACCTTCTTCTCCCTTCATCCTCTCCTCCTGCTACCTTCTTCTCTCTTCATCTTCTCCTCCTGCTACCTTCTTCTCTCTTCAGTCTCTCCTCCTGCTACCTTCTTCTCCTCCTGCTACCTTCTCTCTTCATCTTCTCCTCTTGCTACCTTCTCCTCTCTTCATCCTTTCCTCCTGCTACCTTCGCCTCTCTTCAGTCTCTCCTCCTGCTACCTTCTTCTCCCTTCATCTTCTCCTCCTGCTACCTTCTTCTCTCTTCATCCTCTCCTCCTGCTACCTTCTTCTCTCTTCATCCTTTCCTCCTGCTACCTTCTTCTCTCTTCATCCTCTCCTCCTGCTACCTTCGTCTCTCTTCAGTCTCTCTTCCTGCTACATTCGTCTCTCTTCATCCTCTCTTCCTGCTACATTCGTCTCTCTTCATCCTCTCTTCCTGCTAGCTACTTCTATTCCACCAGCAGAAAATATTGATCCGGTGGCTCTCTAAATGCAATTTAAGAGCAGAAGGAAATTAAATAGTGTCAACGATTTAAAAAATGTATCCAAAAGAGGATGGTGAAAACCACAGCAAAGTATTAATCGTTTAATTGAATGAGCTAAATTACCATCCAGAATGATCCTTCCTTGTATTTCTTCCTCTCCCTGTCTCCCTCTCTTCTCTCCACTGGTGGCTGGCACTGAAAGGCTTTCCTGGTGTTGCTAGGCATTGCTAAGCAACAGTTTGAACCGATTCTCTGTCAGTTCTCCATGGTTTGCCGTCGGTGCCCGGAGGCTGGCACTGGGAACGGGGCACCATCACCACCGCAGCGGGGCTGGGGCCGTCCGCCAGCCTGAGGCTCCTGCAGATAGGTCTAGAGCAGAGCAACGTCCCTGTGGCCATGCGAAAGCGTCCTCGGCAGGCATAGGGATGTTACTGCCGAGCTAATGATGCCGGGGCCAACGATGGATCATATCCGGCCCGGGGCGCCAAACGCAAGGGTTAGCGTGGGGTCAACCTCGCTGAAAGAGAAACATCACGCCTCACCATTCTTGGGAACCACATCACGAAGCCCCCACAGTAACATCTAATGTTGGAATCATACTTCTTCTGTCGGAGAATGAAAGAGTCACAGATTTGTATTGAGTGTTGTTGAATAGTTGTTTGAGTTTGACGATAACCTATTGACAAAATGTTCAGGAGAAAACGTTGAAGTTTGAGAGTATTAAAGGGTTTTCTTATACTAATTCCTGGTAATATTAAATGTTATTGGAAAACATTCCAGAGGAAGTCTCTTATGAATAATGTGTCACTCAAAACAGCATTGATACAGATTCTTTGTTGTGTTTTTGTTTTAATTCCCAGTGACGCATTTTAATCACGCTAATAAAACAGTGTTTTGTCTCCTCTTTCTTCTCCTCTGTCCATTGTATTTCAATAGAGGCCAAAGTGAGCAGTCCATGTATACTGACTAACTGACTAACTGACTAACTGACTAACTGACTGACTAACTGACTAACTGACTAACTGACTAACTGACTGAATGAATGACTGAATGACTGAATGACTGAATGACTGAATGACCCCCTGACTGCATGACTGAATGACTGCACGACTGAATGACTGCATGACTGACTGAATGACTGAATGACTGACTGGCTGACTGACTGACTGACTGAATGACTGAATGACCCCCTGACCCCCTGACTGCATGACCGAATGACTGCACGACTGAATGACTGCATGACTGACTGACTGAATGAATGAATGAATGACAGACTGACTGACTGCATGACTGACTGAATGAGACTGACTGACTGATTGACTGACTGACTGACTGAATGAATGAATGAATGAAGCTACTCTGCTTGGCAACCTGGCTGTCATCAGGAAGGGAAAATACAGCCACATGTATGTGTCCAAAATGTCACCCAATTCCCTTAACAGTGCACTACTTTGGCCATGGATCCATATAGGGCTCTGATCAAAAGTAGTGAATTAGTGAGTAAGGTACCATTTCAGGCTTGTTTTTAGCTGTCATTCTCCCGAGTCTCCCCTAAGGTCAAGACAAAATCAAACCAGGGATCTTTTCCACCCCGCTCCTAACCAATCAGCAACATCATTACTGACCTGTCTCCACTCATTAAAACCACTCTTTATAATCATCCCATAGCCTCGGATCTTTCCCCCCCCCCTAACTTATCATTTCAAACAACTTTTCATGTCCCCACGTTCCTATACGGACCCCATTAGGAATTCTTATATGAGTAATGTCATGTAACTCCTCCGTTATATCACTGAATATCAATTGTGCCGCGGTGCTGCGGGGCCACTGACAAAATACAAGTGCTTCAGTAAATTTAACGAGAGCCAAGAACCCCAGCCACAACGTTGAATAATTCAGCCATCAAATGGTAAGAGCCTCTCTAGAGATACTTAGCAATTAACTTAGTCTATATTGTGCATTCACTGCCATCCATATGGATCCTATAAGAAATTGTTGGCTATTCGGGCTCCTATAATCTAGTGTTGTGATTGGAGCTGCCAGTGGTGGCTAGTGCAGTGCACGACTGTGTGACCGTGTCTGGCGGGCGGATGATAGCAGTCAGTTGACGTGCTGTGTCAGCGCGTCAGATGTATTTTTAATGACCACAGAGACCCAGGGAGAGGTAGCTGGTGCATAGGGACTGATCTGGGACCAGTATAACCTGCCGCCTGATTTTTACACGGACACACACACACCTCCACAAAGTAAAGCCATCCCACTGACTGAGCGAAGCCCAGGTCCCGGTAATGATAGCATGTGTGAGCTTGCGATTGGCTGTCAGGATGATTGACGGCAGGGCTCCAGAGCTCATTATCTCGCCCAGTGTTATTACAGCTCTGTGATTGGACGTCCTTCTAGCCCCAAGTGTACTGCCTGGCACAAGTAGACAACCCTGAGCTGAGGACAAGCTGCTGTCTGAAGAAGGGCTCTAATAACATCCTCCAACAAATTAATAACAATGAGCCATCATTCAAGATGCCTTTCCTAACTCACTACACAATGCTGGCTTATACAAGCAAATACTGTTGAACAGTTCAACACAAACACATTTATGTGCAAGATAGATGAAGTAAACAAACAAAAATTGGGGGGACAGATCAGGACTAGGTTAATCTACAGGAAGGTTGGGGGACAGATCAGGACTAGGTTAATCTACAGGAAGGTTGAGGGACAGATCAGGACTAGGTTGATCTACAGGAAGGTTGAGGGACAGATCAGGACTAGGTTGATCTACAGGAAGGTTGAGGGACAGATCAGGACTAGGTTGATCTACAGGAAGGTTGGGGGACAGATCAGGACTATGTTGATCTACAGCAAAGTTGAGGGACAGATCAGGACCAGGTTGATCTACAGGAAGGTTGGGGGACAGATCAGGACTATGTTGATCTACAGAATGGTTGGGGGACAGATCAGGTAGTCTGTTCAAGTTGTCCTTCAATAAATAGTAGCCTGACTTTGTAAATTTCTCTAACTTTGCCACTCTCTCTCTCTTTCTCTCTTTCTCTTTTTTCTCTCTCTTTCTGTTTATCTCTCTCTGTCTGCATCCCTCTCTTTCTCTCTCTATCTCTCGCTCTCTCTCTCTCTCTCTCTCTCTCTCTCTCTCTCTCTCTCTCTCTCTCTCTCTCTCTCTCTCTCTCTCTCTCTCTCTCTCTCTACCTTCTTCTCTCTCTCCCTGCTTCCTCTAGTCTATCCGAGAGGTGACAGGCTATGTGCTGGTAGCTCTGAACCAGTTTGACTACCTGCCCCTGGAGAACCTTCGCATCGTGCGGGGCACCAAGCTTTACGAGGGACGCTACGCCCTGGCCATCTTCCTCAACTACCGCCGCGACGGCTTCTACGGCCTCAGACAGCTGGGCCTTCGCAACCTCACAGGTCAGGGGCCCAGTGCAGACTACTCTAAACTCACCTGTGTGACTCACACCATCTTTCCATTTCTCTCACTTCCTCCTTCTATCTATCTCTCTAGTCTGCTTATTGTTCTGTCCTTCTCTCCATCTGTCCATTACTCTGTCTTTCTCCCCATCTGTCCATCACTCTCTCCTTCTCTTGATCTCTCCAACAGTTTGTCCATGGTCTGATGGTCTATCTCAATCAAAACTGTGGCCTCCATGGTTTGCTGTGGGATGGGGCTGGGGGAATGATAACTGTGGCCTCTCCATGGTTTGCTGAGGGATGGGGCTGGGGGAATGATAACTCTGTTCTCCATGGTTTGCTGAGGGATGGGGCTGGGGGAATGATAACTCTGTTCTCCATGCTGTGCTGAGTTATGGGGCTGGGGGAATGATAACTCTGTTGTCCATGGTTTGCTGTGGGATGGGGCTGGGGGAATGATAACTGTGGCCTCCATGGTTTGCTGAGGGATGGGGCTGGGGGAATGATAACTCTGTTCTCCATGCTGTTGTGAGGTATGGTGCTGGGGGAATGATAACTCTGTTCTCCATGGTTTGCTGAGGGATGGTGCTGGGGGAATGATAACTCTGTTGTCCATGGTTTGCTGTGGGACGGGGCTGGGGGAATGATAACTGTGGCCTCCATGGTTTGCTGAGGGATGGGGCTGGGGGAATGATAACTCTGTTCTCCATGCTGTTGTGAGGTATGGTGCTGGGGGAATGATAACTGTGGCCTCTCCATGGTTTGCTGTGGGATGGGGCTGGGGGAATGATAACTGTGGCCTCTCCATGGTTTGCTGAGGGATGGGGCTGGGGGAATGATAACTCTGTTCTCCATGCTGTTGTGAGGTATGGTGCTGGGGGAATGATAACTGTGGCCTCTCCATGGTTTGCTGTGGGATGGGGCTGGGGGAATGATAACTGTGGCCTCTCCATGGTTTGCTGAGGGATGGGGCTGGGGGAATGATAACTCTGTTCTCCATGCTGTGGTGAGGTATGGTGCTGGGGGAATGATAACTCTGGCCTCTCCATGGTTTGCTGTTGGATGGGGCTGGGGGAATGATAACTCTGTTCTCCATGGTTTGCTGAGGGATGGTGCTGGGGGAATGATAACTCTGTTCTCCATGGTTTGCTGAGGGATGGTTGGGGGAATGATAACTGTGGCCTCTCCATGGTTTGCTGAGGGATGGTGCTGGGGGAATGATAACTCTGTTCTCCATGGTTTTCTGAGGGATGGTGCTGGGGGAATGATAACTCTGTTCTCCATGGTTTGCTGAGGGATGGTGCTAGGGGAATGATAACTCTGTTCTCCATGGTTTGCTGGGGGATGGTGCTGGGGGAATGATAACTCTGTTCTCCATGGTTTGCTGAGGGATGGGGCTGGGGGAATGATAACTCTGTTCTCCATGGTTTGCTGAGGGATGGTGCTGGGGGAATGATAACTCTGTTCTCCATGGTTTGCTGAGGGATGGTGCTGGGGGAATGATAACTCTGTTCTCCATGGTTTGCTGAGGGATGGTGCTGGGGGAATGATAACTCTGTTCTCCATGGTTTGCTGAGGGATGGTGCTGGGGGAATGATAACTCTGTTCTCCATGGTTTGCTGAGGGATGGGGCTGGGGGAATGATAACTCTGTTCTCCATGGTTTGCTGAGGGATGGTGCTGGGGGAATGATAACTCTGTTCTCCATGGTTTGCTGAGGGATGGGGCTGGGGGAATGATAAATCTGTTCTCCATGGTTTGCTGAGGGATGGTGCTGCGGGAATGATACCACTATCATATCCATTGACTGAGCTATGGATGCAAAGACTGTCAGTCCTAGATATTTTCATGAAAAGTGTACAATATATATAGTAAAGCATTAAAAGAGAGTTAAATATGAGGTTATTATAGCCTAAGGCAGCTTATGCCCATAAGGTGTTTATACTCGTCAAAACCAATGGCTGTACAAATTACCATTGAACAGCAGTGGGTCTCACGGATTGTGCTTTTACGAAACCAAGCAAATTGTAATAATGTAGAATCTTTAGCTCTGCTAAGTGGCGGAATAGTTTCAGAATACACAGAAAATGTATTATAAGGTCATCGAATAGAAGAATCCTATGACATTTCTTTTAAAATAAATGGTTGTGTTCAACCTTCGCTTCACACATTTTAAAATGTTTGTTGTTTAGCAGATGCTCTTATCCAGAGTGACTTATAGTTAGTGCATTCATCTTAAGGTAGCTAGGTGGGACACCACTTTTCTGATAGTAGCTATCAGAAAAGTCAGCGCTAGTAGGCTAAAGGTCAAGTGCGAGTGTTAGTTCACGAAAGGCAAGGGTGATATTTATTAGGTTTATTTTTGTTATGGGGGGTTAGTGGGATTAGTTAAGATACTCTTTGAATTTGTAGTTTTTTTCTTCGGATGGTGGGCAGGGACTCTGCTGTCCTAGCTTCAGGGGGAAGGGGGTTCCACCGTTGGGATGCCAGGACAGAGAACAGCTTTGACTGGAGCGGGAGCTGACCTCCCGTCAGGATGGGAGGGTCAAGAGACCGGAGGTGGCAGGACAGAGAACAGCTTTGACTGGAGCGGGAGCTGACCTCCCGTCAGGATGGGAGGGTCAAGAGACCGGAGGTGGCAGGACAGAGAACAGCTTTGACTGGAGCGGGAGCTGACCTCCCGTCAGGATGGGAGGGTCAAGAGACCGGAGGTGGCAGGACAGAGAACAGCTTTGACTGGAGCGGGAGCTGACCTCCCGTCAGGATGGGAGGGTCAAGAGACCGGAGGTGGCAGGACAGAGAACAGCTTTGACTGGAGCGGGAGCTGACCTCCCGTCAGGATGGGAGGGTCAAGAGACCGGAGGTGGCAGGACAGAGTGCTCGGTTTGGGGTGTAGGGTTTAAGCCTAGCCTGAAAGTAAGGAGGGGCAGTTCCCCTGGCTGCTCCGTAGGCAAGCACCATGGTCTTGTAGTGGATGTGAACTTCGACTGGAAGCCAGTGTGCGGAAGAGGGGGGAGACATGGGAGAATTTGGAAATGTTGAACACCAGGTGGGTTGCGGCGTAAGTTGCAGGGGTTTGATGGCACAAGTGGGGAGCCCAGCCAACAGTGAGTTGCAGTAGTCCAGACAGGAGATGACAAGTGCCTGGATTAGGACCTGCGCTGCTTCCCGTGTGAGGTAGGGTCATACTCTGCAGATGTTGTAGAGCATGAATCTGCAGTCACTGCTTTGATGTTTGCAGAGAACAACAGGGTGTTGTCCAGGGTCATGTCAAGGTTCTTTGCACTCTGGGAGGGGGACACTGTTGAGTTGTCAACCGTGATGGAGAGGTCTTGGAGTGGGCAGGCCTTCCTCGGGAGGAAGAGCATCTCTGTCTTGTCGAGGTTGAGCTTGAGATGGTGGCCTGACATCCAAGCAGAGATGTGAGTCGCCACCTGGGTCTCAGAAGGGGGAAGGTAGTTGAGTGTCATACACATAACAATGATAGGAGAGACCATGTGAGGATATGACGGAGCCAAGTGAATAGAGACCAATTGAGAGGGCCTAGAACCAAGCCCTGGGGGACACCAGTAGCGAGAGCATGTGGTGCAGACACAGATCCTCTCCACGTCACCTGGTAGGAGCGGCCCGCCAGGAATGATGCAATCCAAGAATGTGCAGAGCCTGAGACACCCAGCCCTGAGAGGGTTGAGAGGAGGATCTGATGGTTCACGGTTGTCCAAGGCAGCAGATAGATCTAGGAGGATGAGAACAGAGAGAGAGAGTCAGCTTTGGCAGTGCGGAGAACATCCGTGACACAGAGGAGAGCGGTCTCGGTTGAGTGACCAGTCTTGAAGCCTGACTGGTTAGGGTCAAGAAGATCATTCTGGGAGTGATAGCGAGAGAGTTGGTCAGAGTTTGGAAAGAAAAGAAAGAAGGAATACCGGTCCGTAGAGGGTTTGTATGTTGGTATCTTGAGGAGGGGAGGGGATGCAGCCTGTGGTCAGGGATGAGTTGATGAGGGAAGTGAGGAATGGGCAAAGATCTCCAGAGATAGTCTGAAGAAGGGAAGATTGAAGGGGTTGAGTGGGCAGGTTGTCAAGGGGCCGGACATCACTAGTCACAGGATTTCATCTGGAGACAGAGGGGAGAAAGAGGTCAAGGCGTAGGGTAGTTCTGTGTGAGTGGGACCAGTGGACTCAATAGACGGAGTAAATGGAAAGCGGATGTTGTCGACCTTCTTTTCAAAGTGGTAGACAAAGTGGTCCACAGAGCCTTAGGAGGGAGGGGGAGAAGGTGGAGGGTTAAGGAAGGAGGAGAATGTGGCAGAGAGTTTCCTACCGTTACACCTACCCACAGCTGAAGCCAATTTAATACCCCGCTCTTTTAATATCATTTTTTGCACCCGAGTTTCATGTTTAGACAAATTAAGTCGGACGCTCTTTTGTGCAGGGAGATGAAATGGCTCGGGGAAAAAGCCACGTGTTTCAGTTAATTAACTTTTCTGTTTACAGAGTCGATGGCTCGGATACTAGGTTGTTTCATGGAGTAGTTTGAACTGTGAGTCACAATGAACGGCCCATGACGTGGCATGTTCTGTAGCCAAGATGAATTAAAGATAGTTGTAGAGACGGTGGCCTAGTAGTCACACACCTGGAGCTATCGAATGTATCTCATCCCAGAGACCGGGGTTCAATCCCTGCATCTGCCTCCTCATCTCTATCTGTATTCTCTCAATAAAGCAATAACAAATAAAAAAGAAGAATGGAATTCTATATTCATTTAATAGATGTAAAGTCCCCTTTAGGGGAGCTGCATGGTTCTGGTACCGGTTCCGACTGACATTTCCGCTTATAAGTTGATCTGTAGACACCGCAGATTGAAATGGCTTGCATTGAGCAGTAGCCCTGTATATCTCTTCTGCCTGTTTCACGTAGAATGTGAAATCTGATGCCACTTGAAGCTGGGCTGTCCCTCCTATTGTTTCATTTGCTCTTGCAACTGTCCATCAACTCCTGGCTGAACCTGACGTCACAGCAACTGGCGAAGTACATGCCTGCAATCCTTACAGTGGGTCTTGTTTTTGTCACTCTAGCACATTCAGAGATAGATTTATAGCCAACTTGATCAAAGTAATTCATAGATTTGAAACAAAAAACACTTTCTGCTTGTCGTAGATGAAAGGAGAGTTCTTAACCAATTCAGGAAGCCAAGCTAGAGCTCTGTGTGACGTTCTGTGTGATGCTCTGTGTGACGTTCTGTGTGATGCTCTGTGTGACGTTCTGTGTGACGTTCTGTGTGAAGCTCTGTGTGACGTTCTGTGTGAGGTTCTGTGTGAAGTTCTGTGGGACGTTCTGTTTGACGCTCTGTGTGACGTTCTGTGTCACACAGGGGAAGACCTGTGTGACGTTCTGTGGGACGTTCTGTGTGACGCTCTGTGTGACGTTCACAGCGGTTGGGGCAAACATTTTGATCAAGAGAGACCTTTAGAAAAGATGCACAATTTCTCTACCACTGAAAATATGAATATGTATTTTACAGTTATAATGAATGGGAAATCTTATAGTGGTTTTATAGTTGGATTATAATATATTTAGAAAGCATATACGGGATTTCAAGCCTTATTCATACAGTTTTGTAGAATAGGAAATGCATCATATAAAATATTTCAGATTTGTACTGGGTCCAATAGCTGGTGTCCTCCAAAGTGACTACATCTCAGAGATGTCTAACTATTTTGACCAGAAAGGAAAACATTTAGTTACATTGAAGAGGAATAAAGCATTTAGTTACATTGAAGAGGAATAAAACATTTAGTTACATTGAAGAGGAATAAAACATTTAGTTACATTGAAGAGGAATAAAGCATTTAGTTACATTGAAGAGGAATAAAACATTTAGTTACATTGAAGAGGAATGAAGCATTTAGTTACATTGAAGAGGAATAAAGCATTTAGTTACATTGAAGAGGAATAAAGCATTTAGTTACATTGAAGAGGAATGAAGCATTTAGTTACATTGAAGAGGAATAAAACATTTAGTTACATTGAAGAGGAATGAAGCATTTAGTTACATTGAAGAGGAATAAAACATTTAGTTACATTGAAGAGGAATAAAGCATTTAGTTACATTGAAGAGGAATAAAGCATTTAGTTACATTTAAGAGGAATAAAGTATTTAGTTACATTGAAGAGGAATAAAGCATTTAGTTACATTTAAGAGGAATAAAGCATTTAGTTACATTGAAGAGGAATGAAGCATTTAGTTACATTGAAGAGGAATGAAGCATTTAGTTACATTGAAGAGGAATGAAGCTAGTCATGCAGCAGCGTATGAAGCTCATACAGGTCTATACATGTAGAGACATGTCTGTCTATCTGCTTGACACTTTTTATTCCCCAGGTGTCAGATATTAATGAATTAGAGACATGTCTGTCTATCTGCTTGACACTTTTTATTCCACAGGAGTCAGATATTAATGAATTAGGTTGTTCACTACAGTGGCTGGTTATAACTAGCGTATTAAGTCAGGTGTCTGGTTATAACCAGTCTATTAAGTCAGGTGTCTGTGGTGTCTGGTTATAACTAGTTTATTAAATCAGGTGTCTGTGGTGTCTGGTTATAACCAGTCTATTAAGTCAGGTGTCTGTGGTGTCTGGTTATAACTCGTTTATTAAGTCAGGTGTCTGGTTATAACCAGTCTCTTAAGTCAGATGTCAGCGGTGTCTGGTTATAACCAGTCTAATAAGTCAGGTGTCTGTGGTGTCTGGTTATAACTAGTTTATTAAATCAGGTGTCTGTGGTGTCTGGTTATAACCAGTCTATTAAGTCAGGTGTCTGTGGTGTCTGGTTATAACTCGTTTATTAAGTCAGGTGTCTGGTTATACCCCGTCTAATAAGTCAGGGGTCTGTTTATAACCAGTCTATTAAGTGTCGGTGGTGTCTGGTTATAACCAGTAGGCAATGCATTATCATACATCATAGAAGCTTAGATAAGCTTTTATTGGTTGGTAGATGGACTGCAGTCTGAGACTCATGTGTAACACAGAGAGCTCTTTCAAAGGAGATTAGCGGGAGGCGAGCAAGAGCCTTGAAGTGGTCTGTAACTTGGTCGCAAAATAAGGTTCTCACAATCAACAAATGTATGTATGTATGATATGATCACAATTCTAAGGAAGAAAAGGTTTTTATTTTTATTACAATACACTTTATTTAAAAAGGTTTTGCTGTCATAATCAAATCAAATCAAATTGTATTTGTCACATGTGCCGAATACAACAGGTGTAGTAGACCTTACAGGGAAATGCTTACTTACAAGCCAACAATGCAGTTTAAAAAAATACCTACAAAAAATACAGGGGGTACCGGTTAGTCAAGTTAATTGAGGTAATATGTACATGTAGGTAGAGTTATTAAAGTGACTATGCATAGATAATAACAGAGAGTAGCAGCAGTGTAAAAGAGGGGGGCAATGTAAATAGTCTGGATAGCCATTTGATTAGCTGTTCACAGTCTTATGGCTTGGGGGTAGAAGCTGTTTAGAAGCCTCTTGGACCTAGACTTGGTACTCTGGTACCGCTTGCCATGCGGTAGCAGAGAGAACAGTCTATGACTAGGGTGGCTCGAGTCATTGACAATTTTTAGGGCCTTCCTCTGACACTGCCTGGTATAGAGGTCCTGGATGGCAGGAAGCTTGGCCCGTACTCACTACCCTCTGGAGCGCCTTACGGTTGGAGGCCGAGCAGTTGCCATACTAGGCAGTGATGCAACCAGTCAGGATACTCTCGATGGTGCAGCTGTATACCCTTTTGAGGATCTGAGGACCCATGCTAAATCTTTTCAGTCTCCTGAGGGGGATTAGGTTTTGTCGTGCCCTCTTCACGACTGTATTGGTGTGCTTGGACCATGTTAGTTTGTTGGTGATGTGGACACCAAGGAACTTGAAGCTCACAACCTGCTCCACTGCAGCCCTGTCAATGAGAATGGGGGCGTGCTCGGTCCTCCTTTTCCTGTAGTCCACAATCATCTCCTTTGTCTTGATCACTTTGAGGGAGAGGTTGTTGTCCTGGCACCACACGGCCAGGTCTCTGACCTCTTCCCTATAGGCTGTCTGATAGCCCTCCTGCTGACGTACCTTGGAATGATGGCTCACCACAGGGAGGATGAGACACATAAAGAGGCTCAGAAAGTGCCCAGTCCAGGTGAATCATTACTTTGTGTGAATTCTACCACCTTTGCCCACACCATGTTGTGAATCGGCATCTCTCTGTATCTCTCTGTCTCTCTCTTACGTAAAGTAGAAGGATAGGTCGATTATGCAGCATTCACCACTAGACTGTAGCCTTGAATCTTTTAAATTTACTTCTATTGGTTTTGGCCCTTGTTCTTTTCTCTTAGCATGGATCAGACTGTGTTTCTCTGCTGTGCTCTGGGCATTATGAGTATGTCCCCTGGAAGAGAGCAGAGTGGAGAGTAGAGACCTTCAGCTGGATCAGACTGTGTTTCTCTGCGGTGCTCTGGGCATTATGAGTATGTCCCCTGGAAGAGAGCAGAGTGGAGAGTAGAGACCTTCAGCTGGATCAGACTGCATTTCTCTGCGGTGCTCTGGGCATTATGAGTATGTCCCCTGGAAGAGAGCAGAGTGGAGAGTAGAGACCTTCAGCTGGATCAGACTGTGTTTCTCTGCGGTGCTCTGGGCATTATGAGTATGTCCCCTGGAAGAGAGCAGAGTGGAGAGTAGAGACCTTCAGCTGGATCAGACTGTGTTTCTCTGCGGTGCTCTGGGCATTATGAGTATGTCCCCTGGAAGAGAGCAGAGTGGAGAGTAGAGACCTTCAGCTGGATCAGACTGCATTTCTCTGCGGTGCTCTGGGCATTATGAGTATGTCCCCTGGAAGAGAGCAGAGTGGAGAGTAGAGACCTTCAGCTGGATCAGACTGCGTTTCTCTGCTGTGCTCTGGGCATTATGAGTATGTCCCCTGGAAGAGAGCAGAGTGGAGAGTAGAGACCTTCAGCTGGATCAGACTGTGTTTCTCTGCTGTGCTCTGGGCATTATGAGTATGTCCCCTGGAAGAGAGCAGAGTGGAGAGTAGAGACCTTCAGCTGGATCAGACTGTGTTTCTCTGCGGTGCTCTGGGCATTATGAGTATGTCCCCTGGAAGAGAGCAGAGTGGAGAGTAGAGACCTTCAGCTGGATCAGACTGTGTTTCTCTGCGGTGCTCTGGGCATTATGAGTATGTCCCCTGGAAGAGAGCAAAGTGGAGAGTAGAGACCTTCAGCTGGATCAGACTGTGTTTCTCTGCTGTGCTCTGGGCATTATCAGTATGTCCCCTGGAAGAGAGCAGAGTGGAGAGTAGAGACCTTCAGCTGGATCAGACTGCGTTTCTCTGCTGTGCTCTGGGCATTATGAGTATGTCCCCTGGAAGAGAGCAGAGTGGAGAGTAGAGACCTTCAGCTGGATCAGACTGTGTTTCTCTGCGGTGCTCTGGGCATTATGAGTATGTCCCCTGGAAGAGAGCAGAGTGGAGAGTAGAGACCTTCAGCTGGATCAGTTAGAGAGGTGATCTGAGACTCACAGTGGCAATACGGTGTCCATATTAGGACAGCGTAATGCATCCATGGTGTGTATGGTGTCCATATTAGGACAGAATCATGCTTTCATGGTGTGTATGGTGTCCATATTAGGACAGAATAATGTGTTCATGGTGTGTATGATGTCCATATTAGGACAGCGTCATGCATCCATGGTGTGTATGGTGTGTATGGTGTCCATATTAGGACAGAAACATGCTATCATGGTCTGTATGGTGTCCATATTAGGACAGAGTCATGATTTCATGGTGTGTATGGTGTCCATATTAGGACAGAGTCATGCTTTCATGGTGTGTATGGTGTCCATATTAGGACAGAGTCATACTTTCATGGTGTGCATGGTGTCCATATTAGGACAGAGTCATGCTTTCATGGTGTGTATGGTGTCCATATTAGGACAGAATAATGTGTTAATGGGGTGTATGGTGTCCATATTAGGACAGCGTCATGCATCCACGGTGTGTATGGTGTCCATGGTGTCCATATTAGGACAGAGTCATGCTTTCATGGTTTGTATGGTGTCCATATTAGGACAGAATAATGTGTGTATGGTGTCCATATTAGGACAGAATCACACATCCGTAGTATTACAACTAAGCACTGAGATGCATTGCCTTAGACCGCTGCGCCACACGGGAGCGTTAAATATGTGATCCACCTTGCTCATACATCAACTTTGTAAGTAGAGTTTAGTAAAGCTAGTCTGGGTACAGTGATAAAGGACTCTGAAGGACCTCAAAGTGTTCAGGGCACGGTGACATCTTCTGCTAGTAAATCAGTGTGATGTCTTTGATTCCAGCCACCTCACCAGGAAATAGGGAGAAAGTGGGATTTCTCTCCTTTCTCTCTCCGTCTCCTCTCAAATGTCCGCTCATCCTCACTGTTCTCTCCTGTGCCACCCCGCCTCTCTCTCTCTCTCTCTCTCTCTCTCTCTCTCTCTCTCTCTCTCTCTCTCTCTCTCTCTCTCTCTCTCTCTCTCTCTCTCTCTCTCTCTCTCTCTCTCCCCTTTCTATCACTATGTCTCAGTGTTTTCCTCCAATCCTTCACCTCTCCCTCTCTTTCTGTCTCTTGTTGTCTCTCTTTCTCTCTAAACGTATGTCTTTGGAGTCGTTTCCAGATTTCTGACTGTAAAATGTCTGGGGTCTGAGCACTCATGTACTGTATGTGCTTGTTTGAGAAGCTGGCATGTATAGTGGATAGTTCTGCTGCCCCTCCCCCTGTCTGTCTGTCTGTCTGTCTGTCTGTCTGTCTGTCTGTCTGTCTGTCTGTCTGTCTGTCTGTCTGCCTGCCTGCCTGCCTGCCTGCCTGCCTGCCTGCCTGCCTGTCTGTCTGTCTGTCTGTCTGTCTGTCTGTCTGTCTGTCTGTCTGTCTGTCTGTCTGTCTGTCTGTCTGTCTGACTGACTGAGAAAAATTGTATATAATTCCCTTACTCTCTTGTAGTCTTACTGATGAGGCTAGCTCTTGTAGTCTTACTGATGAGGCTAGCTCTTGTAGTCTTACTGATGAGGCTAGTGCTTGTAGTCTTACTGATGAGGTTAGTGCTTGTAGTCTTACTGATGAGGTTAGTGCTTGTAGTCTTACTGATGAGGCTAGTGTTTGTAGTCTTACTGATGAGGCTAGCTCTTGTAGTCTTACTGATGAGGCTAGTGCTTGTAGTCTTAACGACGAGGCTAGCGTTTGTAGTCTTACTGATGAGGCTAGCTCTTGTAGTCTTACTGATGAGGCTAGTGCTTGTAGTCTTACTGATGAGGTTAGTGCTTGTAGTCTTACTGATGAGGCTAGTACTTGTAGTCTTACTGATGAGGTTAGTGCTTGTAGTCTTACTGATGAGGCTAGTGCTTGTAGTCTTACTGATGAGGCTAGCTCTTGTAGTCTTACTGATGAGGCTAGTGCTTGTAGTCTTAACGACGAGGCTAGCGTTTGTAGTCTTACGGATGAGGCTAGCTCTTGTAGTCTTACTGATGAGGCTAGTGCTTGTAGTCTTAACGACGAGGCTAGTGCTTGTAGTCTTACTGATGAGGCTAGTGCTTGTAGTCTTACTGATGAGGCTAGCTCTTGTAGTCTTACTGATGAGGCTAGTGCTTGTAGTCTTACTGATGAGGCTAGTGCTTGTAGTCTTAACGACGAGGCTAGCGTTTGTAATCTTACCGACGTGGCTAGCGTTTGTAGTCTTACCGACGTGGCTAGCGCTTGTAGTCTTACCGACGAGGCTAGCTCTCCGTCCCCCCCTCCCTTTTTTGTCTTCTTCCCTCTTTTTTTCCGATAATGAGGAAAGGGGGGTGTGCATGCTATGCATTATGCACTCCGTATCATCAAAAAATGAATGGGTACAGTCCTTATTTTTTATTCATTTGTAAGTCCACCACCCACTACTCCTTATCTAGGGGGATATCATATCTCAGCAGGGTAACACTATATTCAGCATGTTACTACATGTAATGCATTAAACAACAGTCTTACCTAACGCTAGCGCTCTCCGGCTCAGCCCACCTCAAGTCCACTGCATTGTGAAATGGATACCCCGTAGATAATAAGCAGGAGGACAAGGATATACAACTGGCAATGAAAGTGTATATATGCCAGTTTTAACTGCCTTATAACATCATCTATGTTAATGACACTCCATATCAAATATTTAGACTGTGTGTTTACACAAGGAGCATGTAACTCTTAACCTATCACAATTGTCCTGGTTTTCCTTATTCATTGATTATGAAATGTAATTTGTTGATTGACGAGAGACCACACACTTGGTTTCTCAGGTGCTACTCAGTCTCTGACTATAAGGTGAGCCCAGAAACCAGCAAACACTGTCACCTTTAAGGACCAGTATTATACACCGCTGGTTTAAACTACGTTGAGGCACTTCCGGATATAGACTCACGTTCTATGCTGTTGCATCTGATTACATTGATTAGAAAAGCATCCCTGCTTCTCGTTCTGCTAATTAGGCAGTTCCACCCTCTACTCCAAGCTGGTAGTGGAATCCCCCTCCAATCAACCTCTCCAATGCTAATTGCCGCCTGCTGTGTTTCCCAATATTTAGATATTTACTTGACATTTTGGAGGATGAAATCTCTTGAGATGAACCATTTAGTTTTCAAGAGTGTCTAAAAACAATTATAATATATATATACTTAGTAACAAGAGTAATACGGCAACTACTGTCTAATAATAATAACAATGAAATAATTATTATTCTTATTATAATAATAATAAAAAGGACATTAACAGCATGAAAAAGTTGTTGTACAACTACTAATAGGCTTACAACTATTAACAACAAATTTTTTAACTACTAATACAACTAAATACCTATAATATGTATACACACATATCAGTGGAGGCTGGTGGGAGGAGCAATAGGAGGACAGGCTCATTGTATTGGCTGGAATGAAATCAATGGAACGGAGTCAAATGTGTGGTTTCCATATGTTTGATCTATTTGATACCGTTCAATGTATTCCATTCCAGCCATTACAGTGAGCCTGTCCTCCTATCGCTCCCCCCACCAGCCTCCACTGACACATATTTACAAATATCTTCACATGGGGATGGTTCTATTAGTTAAAAACACAAAACAGTTTGTTCTGAACATTTGAAAAAGGGCTTTCTTAAATTCCCTGTGTGATTTTAATGCCCTGATTTCTACAGGTAAATTATTCCAGTCAGTTGGGTCTTTATATCTGAAAGATCTTACTCCGACATGATGATGTACCTGTGGAATGTGTAATGACTGCTGTTGTTGAAAGCAGTAGTCTGGGTCTTGTAAAGTTAGCTGTCCTTATACTCCGACATGATGATGTACCCGTGGAATGTGTAATGACTGCTGTTGTTGAAAGCAGTAGTCTGGGTCTTGTAAAGTTAGCTGTCCTTATACTCCGACATGATGATGTACCTGTGGAATGTGGAATGGCTGCTGTTGTTGAAAGCAGTAGTCTGGGTCTTGTAAAGTTAGCTGTCCTTATACTCCGACATCATGATGTACCCGTGGAATGTGGAATGGCTGCTGTTGTGGAAAGCAGTAGTGTGGGTCTTGTAAAGTTAGCTGTCCTTAATATATACAGGGACATTGAGCTTGATACATCTACAGATACATTGGTACCAATGCAGCTGTCTTCTATTTGGGATTGCCAGTCCATTTAGTGATTCAGACATGATGTCTTATAACGGCATCCAAGAAGGAATCTGCAAAGATGGTTATAAATGACATCTCGTTCATAAAGTAAGGTCTTGGTTGTTTTGATAGATGATGTCACTACAGTCCAGGACAGGAAGCAGCAGTTGAGTTACTAAGGTCTTTCTAATGGATGCAGTATAACAACTTTTAGATCCGTATTGTAACCTAAGCTTATAGGTAATTGTTTTTCTAATATAATCAATATGCTTTCCAGAAGATAATTCAGAATCTATCCTCAAATCCAGATATTTCAAACAGTCAACACGTTCAAGCGTTGTTCCGTCACTTGCATGAATTGTGAAATTGCCAGCTGTGGAGTTTCTTCTGTGAAACAGCATAATGTAGGGTTTTGATTTAAAACCAAATTATTTGCAAGAAACCATTTTTGTTGATATCTATTTCATTAAGGAGAGGCAGTATATCAGTTGGTTTAATCTTTCAGAAGTGACATGTCTGATTTGGAGTGTTAATCTATCTCCTGGTAACAGATGCTGACTAAAAACACAAGCTGTGTTTTTAGTCAGATTATGTCATTTAGCATAATCTGCTGAATATGTTGATTATTTGACCTATTTAAAAAGTCATTTGTATATTTCCGGAACTGCTGTGTATTTTGTAATACTATCCATATGCAGTAGGAGGCTTCTGCATTTCTAGTTGTAGTTTTTCTGGCCTTTCTTCATTTTCTATAGGATCCCAATCAGTTGGCTCTTTGGTTCTACGGTACTTGGCCCAGGCTGTATCCATTTCTCTGAACAGAAGTCGTAAGGAATCTATATAAAAAATGTTTTACAGTGTCTTAAATTCATCAATTTGTGTGGTGCTTTAGGTATAATCATTTCCCAAACACAGTAGTCATAATAGCCCCAATAAGACACTCTATACTGATGATTTGCTTATTTAAAACATTTTTATAATCCTCTCTCCCGCTTTCCCACTTTGCTTTTTAGTTTTTGTTCATGTGTCTTCTTTTTGCCACAGCAGACATCGTCCCGCTCGATAAAATTGCCCATTTGGAGCGGAGCCAAATGGCTGGGCGAGCCCCTAAAGAGAGTACTGAATCCAGCTTCCCCATCTGGTTTATATGCCCCTGTGCCCGTGTGCAGAAAGCAAATCGAACCATTCCGTGTCTCTCTCCCTCTCCCTCTCTCTCTCCTTCTCCTTCCCCCTCTCCCTCTCCCTGTCTCTCTCTCTCTACCTCCCTCTCCCTGTCTCTCCCTCTCTCTCTCTCTCTCTCCTTCTCCTTCCCCCTCTCCCTCTCCCTCTCCCTCTCTCGCTCCTTCTCCTTCCCCCTCTCCCTCTCTCTCTCTCTCTCCTTCTCCTTCCCCCTCTCCCTCTCCCTCTCCCTCTCCCTCTCCCTCTCCCTCTCCCTGTCTCTCTCTCTCTACCTCCCTCTCCCTGTCTCTCTCTCTCTCTGTCTCTCTCTCTCTGTCTCTCTGCTCGAAGGGTGCTTCTCAATGGTCTAAAGTGGCTACCTCTCCTTGGCTCCTTTCTTTCATCTAAGCTGATCTGAAAACTCAGTCACTGTCAGTGCAGATGGAAGCTAGCTCTCATCTAGCCAGTTATGGCAGTTTGTACTGAAAAAGGAAAGGAGACAAGGACAGGAAGGAAGCCACTTTAGACTACTGAGATTCTTCCTCTGACTCACCCAGAAGGAAAGGAGACAAGGAAGCCACTTTAGGCTACTGAGATTAATCCTCTGACTTACCCAGAAGGAAAGGAGACAAGAAAGCCACTTTAGACTACTGAGATTCTTCCTCTGACTCACCCAGAAGAAAAGGAGACAAGGAAGCCACTTTAGGCTACTGAGATTAATCCTCTGATTTACCCAGAAGGAAAGGAGACAAGGAAGCCACTTTAGACTACTGAGATTCTTCCTCTGACTCACCCAGAAGGAAAGGAGACAGAGAAGCAACTTTATACTGTTGAGACTGATCCCTCTGAATCACCTAGTTGTGGTATAGTGCTCATTCACTCAGCAACAGGAGGTAAAGAACAGAGTGTGCAGCGGTGTGTCATCAACAACATGTTCCATTGGTTCTGCCTCCAATCAAATTGACTCGTTGTTGATAGTCATCCACAACCTCCAATGACCAATTACACAACTGGTCATCAAGCAATTCATTTCCTTTCTGTATGTACTGGACCTCAACAAAGATTGCTTCACAGGTTCCATGTAGTGGAATGGTGAACAAAAGCTTCCGTTTATCACATTATTTTGATTGCTTTATTGTTCATTATAGCTAATTGTCTGCTGACAGTAGAATGGTGGATGTGAGTGTAAAGGCAGTGGGACCTGTATAGTATGTGTTCATTTTATATGCTGATTGTTTAACCAACCCACTCACACCACCCTGCTGTGGCAGACATACTACCTCAATTATCCCATGGGGGAATGTGCATAAAGAGAATGGGGAATTAAAGGGATAGTCCACACAACTAGCTCATTTACCTCATAGTGATACTTAGAAAATTACTCCATTGACCTGAGGACTCAGTACCCCCAAAATATAACCTGTCTATTCCATTGATCTGAGGACTCAGTACCCCCAAAATATAACCTGTCTATTCCATTGACCTGAGGACTCAGTTACCCCAAAATGAAACCTGTCTATTCCATTGACCTGAGGACTCAGTTACCCCAAAATGAAACCTGTCTATTCCATTGACCTGAGGACTCAGTTACCCCAAAATGAAACCTGTCTATTCCATTGACCTGAGGACTCAGTTACCCCAAAATAAAACCTGTCTATTCCATTGACCTGTGGACTCAGTTACCCCAAAATAAAACAGGTAGTTTGACGCATTGTGCAGACCGCACCACCCTCTGGAGAGCCTTGCAGTTGTGGGCGGTGCAGTTGCCGTACCAGGCGGCGATACAGCCCGACAGGATGCTCTCAATTGTGCATCTATAAAAGTTTGTGAGGGTTTTAGGTGACAAGCCAAATTTCTTCAGGCTACTGAGGTTGAAGAAGCACTGTTGCACCTTCTTCACCTCACTGTGGACCATTTCAGTTTGTTCGTGATGTGTACGCCAAGGAACTTCAAACTTTCCTGAATTCCATGATCATCTCCTTTGTTTTGTTGATACTGAGTGAGAGGTTGTTTTCCTGACACCCCACTCCGAGTGCCCTCACCTCCTCCCTGCAGGCTGTCTCATCTACTGTTGATGATTGAGTTGGAGGCGTGCATGGCCACGCAGTCATGGGTGAACAGGCTGAGCACGCACCCTTGTGGGGTCCCAGTGTTGAGGATCAGCGAAGTGGAGATGTTGTTTCCTACCTTCACAACCTAGGGGGCGGCCCTTCAGAAAGTCCAGGACCCAATTTCACAGGGTGGGGTTGAGATCCAGGGCCTCAAGCTTAATGATGAGCTTGGAGGGTACTATGGTGTTGAATGCTGAGCTATAGTCAATGAACAGCATTCTTACACACTTGTGCGGTGTGATGGCGAGTGCATCATCTGTGGACCTATTGGGGCTGTACATAAATTGAAGTGTGTCTCGGGTGACAGGTAAGGTGGAGATGATCCTTGACTAGTCTCTCAAAGCACTTCATGATGACAGAAGTGAGTGCTACAGGGCGATAGTCATTTAGTTCAGTTACCTTTGCCTTCTTGAGTACAGGAACAATGGTGGCCATCTTGAAGCATGTGGGGACAGTAAACACATAAACACACCAGCCAGCTGGTCTGCGCATGCTCTGAGGATGCGGCTAGGGATTCCGTCTGGGCCGGTAGCCTTGCGGGGGTTAATACGTTTAAATGTCTTACTCACATCGGCCACGGAGAAGGAGACCCCACAGTCCTTGGTAGCAGGCTGCGTTGGTGGCACTGTATTATCCTCAAAGTGGGCAAAGAAGGTGTTTAGTTTGTCTGGAAGCAAGACGTCGGTGTCCGTGAATTGGCTGGTTTTCCTTTTGTTGTCTATGATTGTCTGTAGACCCTGCCACATATGCCTCGTGTCTGAGCCGTTGAATTGCGACTCCACTTTGTCTCTATACTGACATTTTGCTTGTTTGATTGCCTTGCGGAGGGAATAACTACACTGTTGGTATTCGGCCATATTCCCAGTCCCAGTGGTTAAATGCGGTGGTTCGCTCTTTCAGTTTTTTGTGAATTAACGGTTTCTGGTTAGGGTAGGTTTTAATAGTCACAATGGGTACAACATCTCCTATACACTTCCTTATAAACTCACTCACCAAATCAGCGTATCCGTCAATATTATTCTCTGAGGTTCCCCGGAACATATGATCAAAACAATCTTGAAGCGTGGATTCCGATTGGTCAGAACAGCGTTGAATAGTACTTAGCACTGGTACATCCTGTTTGAGTTTCTGCCTATAGGAATGGAGGAGCAAAATGAAGTCGTGGTCAGATTTGCAGAAAGGAGGGTGGGGGAGGGCCTTGTATGCATTGCGGAGTAGCAGTGATCCATTGTATTTCCAGTGCGAGTGCTACTGTCAATATGCTGATAGAATTTAGGTAACCTTGTTCTCAAATTGACTTTGTCAAAATACCCAGCTATATTAAATGCAGCCTCAGGATATATGGTTTCCGGTTTGCATAAAATCCAGTGAAGTTCCTTGAGGGCCGTCGTGGTATCGGCTTGAGGGAGGATGTACACGGCTGTGACATTAACTGAGGAGAATTCTCTTGGGAGATAATACGGTAGGCATTTGATTGTGAGGAATTCTGAACAGGTGAACAAAAGGACTTGAGTTCCTGTATGTTGATACAATTACACCATGAGTCGTTAATCATGAAACATACACCCCCACAATTCTTCTTCCCGGAGAGATGTTTAATCCTGCAGCGCGACGCACAAATAATCGAGGTGGTGTACCGACTCCATCCCGAGAGAGCCATGTTTCCGTGAAACAGAATATGTTACAATCCCTGATTCTCTCTCTGGAAAGCATCCGTTGCCCTAATTTCGTGTACCTTGTTATCTGGAGATTGGACATTAGCGAGTAATATACTCGGAAGCAGTGGGTGGTGTGCGCGCCTCCGTGGTATAAATACTTTCTGAAGGCACTATATATCTTGATTAGATAAGTACAGTATTCAACCACCTGAGTCAATACATGTTCAAATCACCTTTGGCAGCAATTACAGCTATGAGTCTTTCTGGGTAAGTCTCTAAGAGCTTTGCACAAATGGATTGCACAATATTTGCCCATTATTCTTTAAAAAATTATTCAAACTCTGTCAAGTTGTTTGTTGATCATTGCTAGACAGCCATTTTCAAGTCTTGCCATAGATTTTCAAGATGATTTAAGTCAAACCTGTGTCTACGCCACTCAGGAACATTCAATGTTGTCGGTGTATATTTGGCCTTCAATTTTAAATAAAAGTTTTTTTAGGTAATTGTCCTGCTAAAAGGTGAATTTGTCTCCCAGTGTCTGTTGAAAAGCAGAATTAACCAAGTTTTCCTCTAGGATTTGAACTGTTCCGTTTAGCTCTATTCCATTTCTTTTTATCCCAGAAAACTCCCTAGTTCTTGTGAATGAAAAGCATACCCATAACATGATGCAGCCACCACCATGCTTGAAAATATGATATGAGTCGTATTCAGTGATGTGTTGTGTTGGATTTGCCCCAAACATAACGCTTTGTATTCAGGTGAAAGAGTTCATTTATTTTTTTGAAGCATTACTTAAGTGCCTTATTGCAAACAGGATGCATGTTTTGGAATATTTTTATTCTGAACAGGCTTCCTTCTTTTCACTCTTCCATTTATGTTAGTATTGTCTAGTAACTACAATGTTGTTGATCAATCCTCAGTTATTTCCTATCGCAGCCATTAAATTCTGTAACTGTTTTATAGTCAATCCCTGAGCAGTTTCCTTCCTCTCCGGCAACTGAGTTAGGACTGGCGCCTGTATTGTTGTAGTGACTGAGTGTATTGATACACCATCCGAAGTGTAATTAATAACTGCACCATGCTCAAAGGGATATTCAATGTCTGTTGTTTTTACCCATCTACCAATAGGTACCTTTCTTTTGCGAATCATTGGAAAACCTCCCTGGTCTTTATGGTTGAATCTGTGAATCTGTGGGAAATTCACTGCTCGACTGAGGGACTTAAGAGATAATTGTATGTCGGATACAGAGATGAGGTAGTCATTCAAAAATCATGTTAAACACTATTAATGCACACAGTGAGTCCATGCAAATTATTGTGTGACTTGTTAAGCAACATTTTACTCCTGAACTTATTTAGGCTTTCCATTACAAAGGGGTTGAATACTTATTGACTCAAGACATTTCACCTTTTCATTTTTTATTATTTTGTAAACATTTCTAAAAACATATTTCCACTTTGACATTATGGGGTATTGTGTGTAGATCAGTGACAACATCTCAATTAAACCCATTTTAAATTCAGGCTGTAACACGATACAATGTGGAAAAAGTCAGGTGGTGTGAATACTTTCTGAAGGCACTATATTTAAGTAAGCAAACCCAAATCTTTGGTTGCTGACATTCCAAGTTCCTAGACTGCTCTCTAGGTGTCTATTATACAAGATGCATATAAAGGCAATCATTTGTCATTCTAGTAAGATCGCCCCAGGCAATTGCACCCAAAGACGCATCAATAATATATTATTTTAAGATTTAAACACATCCATTTTTTTTTCTCTATTTTGAAATATTGATGGAACCAACAAAAAGGTATTTAGATCCAACATAAGAACCCAAATCTAAGGTGATAAATCAACAAAGGACTGATACAGTCACTCTATATGGACATAACAAGAGAGGGGATCGAAAAGAGGACATCTTCACGAGGTTTTATAGGTCAGCATTGCTAGGACCTTCTTTTCTAAGAAACTCCCGTTGGAAGTCAGTATAGTATGGAAATAGGCAAAGTATTGAGACTTTGCCTGGACGTATTTATTTTATACTTCTGCTTCAAGGCCGTGTGTACTTCAGAGGAATTCTTGATGATTATTATTTCCCCACTGACTGTACAAATAGACCCGAAACTCAAATCACACATACTTTCTTGACTCATGGAAAATAAAACGGAATAGAAAAATAGAGAAAAAACACAAAGCCTCTGGGAGTGGTGTTGGGCCCCTCTCTGCTTCACACGGCGCTTGTGATGTCATCTGAAAAAAATGCTGTAATTACACAAAGATCAAATGGGGGAGCCGCTGTGGCTAATGCTAATAGCCGCGCTCTCTCCGTCCTGTTGTGGGAGCGGAGCGTGATGGAGGGAGGAGTCCTCCATTAATAATGAATGGAATGATTAAAACATATCTTCCATCTTCAAATGCGCTGCATGCCGAGCATGGCTGTGTGGAGAAAATATATCGCAGCAGCCTTAGATCAGCAAAGAGAGAGAGTCAGAGAGCTTTATAAAAGGCACCAGCAGAACTAAACAGCTCTATGCTGTGTTTCTGTATAGTGATTCACCAAAGCAGTGCATACTACATGCCCTTGTAACAATTTGTATATTACATAACATGTCACGTATCCGCTCAGATGTAGATCGTTAAACCAAATCCTAGTTCCTCTGCTTCAGTACACAGTCATGGACTTTTCCTCGTTTTCTTAACCCCGGGACACTTTCACACTCCTACCAGACATGATGTAAGATACAGGTCATGTGATCGCAACACTCCTCCTCACTCCTCAGTTCAGAATGGGCTGCGGAAGAACACATTTAATGACATTGCAAATATATGACAGGTGACTATAACAATGTGACACAGAGAAAGTCTCAACACCTCTACAGCACCTGCACAGGGTATTCTCTCCGTCCCTCTCTCCCTCCGACCCTCCCTCTCTCCCTCCCTCTCTCCATCCCTCCCTTTCTCCCTCCCTCTTACATGCCGTTCAGGTCTTTCCCTCTTTCCCAGCGGGCTCGTGGCAATGCCCATGCTCAGATGTGATATCCGCCTTGGGAACCGCACGGCTGCCATTGGAGCTTTAGCTCAAAGCCATCTATCGGGTCAGCCCTGGAGCTTTAGCTCAAAGCCTTCTATCGGGTCAGCCCTGGAGCTTTAGCTCAAAGCCTTCTATCGGGTCAGCCCTGGAGCTTTAGCTCAAAGCCTTCTATCGGGTCAGTCCTGGAGCTTTAGCTCAAAGCCTTCTATCGGGTCAGTCCTGGAGCTTTAGCTCAAAGCCTTCTATCGGGTCAGCCCTGGAGCTTTAGCTCAAAGCCTTCTATCGGGTCAGTCCTGGAGCTTTAGCTCAAAGCCTTCTATCGGGTCAGTCCTGGAGCTTTAGCTCAAAGCCTTCTATCGGGTCAGCCCTGGAGCTTTAGCTCAAAGCCTTCTATCGGGTTAGCCCTGGAGCTTTAGCTCAAAGCATTCTATCGGGTCAGTCCTGGAGCTTTAGCTCAAAGCCTTCTATCGGGTCAGTCCTGGAGCTTTAGCGCAAAGCCTTCTATCGGGTCAGCCCTGGAGCTTTAGCTCAAAGCCTTCTATCGGGTCAGTCCTGGAGCTTTAGCTCCAAGCCTTCTATCGGGTCAGCCCTGGAGCTTTAGCTCAAAGCCTTCTATCGGGTCAGTCCTGGAGCTTTAGCGCAAAGCCTTCTATCGGGTCAGCCCTGGAGCTTTAGCTCAAAGCCTTCTATCGGGTCAGTCCTGGAGCTTTGAGAATTGTTTCCATTAGTGGGTCCACGTGTATCAGGAGGCGGGCCCTAAACGATCTCTAATAGAATAGTAATAGTCCAATTCAAATCCAAACTGTTAGAGAATAGAGTCATAAGAAGAAACAATGCTTCACTGTCCTAATGATTACGGAGGACACCTAAACAAATCCACTCCTTAGAGGCAAGGCCTTTAAAGATAGATAGTGTTAACAGTCTCTCTCACTACTCAGTTCTCTCTCACTCTCTTGTTGCTCTGTCATTCTCTCTCAGTTCTCTCTCACTCTCTTGTTGCTCTGTCGTTCTCTCTCAGTTCCCTCTCACTCTCTTGTTTTTCTGTCGTTCTCTCTCAGTTCCCTCTCACTCTCTTGTTTTTCTGTCGTTCTCTCTCAGTACCCTCTCACTCTCTTGTTTTTCTGTCGTTCTCTCTCAGTTCTGATGTTTAAGTATGGTCATACATCGAAGAACATGTTTGTTCCATTGTGTGTGAACAATTTAAAGGAGGTTAATCAAAAACACAGTTCACACAATCATTCTACTATGAATTATTTTAAAAAATGGCATTAGAACGGGTACTGGAACTTCAATCCAAATGACGGTTAAGATTTTAAGTTGCAGTTTCTTTTCATTTTTCATTTGTGCCTTGTCAAATTTGTGTACGGAACTTCACTGCTCTCTCTCACTCTCTTGTTGCTCTGTCGTTCTCTCTCAGTTCTCTCTCACTCTCTTGTTTCTCTGTCGTTCTTCAAAACACTCCACACCAAGGAGACTCCCAAGGCTCACCCAGAGGTGAGGTGATTTTAGATGAACTAAAAGCAACACTAAGACCTAGAATGGATGGGGCAGAGAGACAAAGGGTGTGTCCCAAATGGCACCTTGTTCCCTGTAGGACCTGGTCTAAAGTAGTTCACTATATAGGGACTAGTGTTTCCTGTGGGACCTGGTCTAAAGTAGTTCACTATATAGGGACTAGTGTTTCCTGTGGGACCTGGTCTAAAGTAGTTCACTATATAGGGACTAGTGTTCCCTGTGGGACCTGGTCTAAAGTAGTTCACTATATAGGGACTAGTGTTTCCTGTGGGACCTGGTCTAAAGTAGTTCACTATATAGGGACTAGTGTTTCCTGTAGGACCTGGTCTAAAGTAGTTCACTATATAGGGACTAGTGTTCCCTGTGGGACCTGGTCTAAAGTAGTTCACTATATAGGGACTAGTGTTCCCTATGGAACACAACCAAACACCTGGCTCAGTCCTTCAGTTTGAAGGGCCAACAGATGTATTGTGACAGGCTGTAATTGCCTATTCTAAAGGCTAGCTTGTACATCCAACCTACCCATGGGGTGTGTTTTACTCGTTATGACATTGGGATATATTTGTGTGTGTGTGTGTGGGTGTGTTTTACTCGTTATGACATTGGGATATATTTGTGTGTGTGTGTGTGTGTGTGTGTGTGTGTGTGTGTGTGTGTGTGTGTGTGTGTGTGTGTGTGTGTGTGTGTGTGTGTGTGTGTGTGTGTGTGTGTGTGTGTGTGTGTGTGTGTGTGTGTGTGTGTGTGTGTGTGTGTGTGTGTGTGTGTGTGTGTGTGTGTGTGTGCGTGTGTGTGTGTCTGCATTTATTAGTGTGTTCAGTAATCAACACTCCTGGGTCTCTCTATCCTGCCTGACATTGCCTTGTTCCATGTAGACCCTTTCAGCAACTACACCGTACATACTGTACTCCTCTATGGCTGCCTCATCACTAACACAGACTCCTCTATGACTGCTTCATCACTAACACAGACTCCTCTATGGCTGCCTCATCACTAACACAGACTCCTCTATGACTGCTTCATCACTAACACAGACTCCTCTATGACTGCTTCATCACTAACACAGACTCCTCTATGACTGCTTCATCATTAACACAGACTCCTCTATGACTGCTTCATCACTAACACAGACTCCTCTAGTCTCTCCTGTGGTCAAGTCATCATTAACACAGACTCCTCTAGTCTCTCCTGTGGTCCAGTCATTACTAACACAGACTCCTCTAATCTCTCCTGTGGTCCAGTCATTACTAACACAGACTCCTCTATGGCTGCCTCATCATTAACACAGACTCCTCTAGTCTCTCCTGTGGTCCAGTCATCATTAACACAGACTCCTCTAATCTCTCCTGTGGTCCAGTCATCACTAACACAGACTCCTCTAATCTTTCCTGTGGACCAGTCATCATTAACACAGACTCCTCTAATCTCTCCTGTGGTCCAGTCATCATTAACACAGACTCCTCTAATCTCTCCTGTGGACCAGTCATCACTAACACAGACTCCTCTAATCTCTCCTGTGGTCCAGTCATCATTAACACAGACTCCTCTAATCTCTCCTGTGGTCCAGTCATCATTAACACAGACTCCTCTAATCTCTCCTGTGGTCCAGTCATTACTAACACAGACTCCTCTAGTCTCTCCTGTGGTTCAGTCATTACTAACACAGACTCCTCTAATCTCTCCTGTGGTTCAGTCATTACTAACACAGACTCCTCTAATCTCTCCTGTGGTTCAGTCATTACTAACACAGACTCCTCTAATCTCTCCTGTGGACCAGTCATCACTAACACAGACTCCTCTAATCTCTCCTGTGGTCCAGTCATCATTAACACAGACTCCTCTAATCTCTCCTGTGGTCCAGTCATCATTAACACAGACTCCTCTAATCTCTCCTGTGGTCCAGTCATTACTAACACAGACTCCTCTAGTCTCTCCTGTGGTTCAGTCATTACTAACACAGACTCCTCTAATCTCTCCTGTGGTTCAGTCATTACTAACACAGACTCCTCTAATCTCTCCTGTGGTCCAGTCATTACTAACACAGACTCCTCTAGTCTCTCCTGTGGTCCAGTCATCACTAACACAGACTCCTCTAGTCTCTCCTGTGGTCCAGTCATCATTAACACAGACTCCTCTATGGCTGCCTCATCACTAACACAGACTCCTCTCTCCTGTGGTTCAGTCATCATTAACACAGACTCCTCTAGTCTCTCCTGTGGCCAGTCATTACTAACACAGACTCCTCTAGTCTCTCCTGTGGTACAGTCATTACTAACACAGACTCCTCTATGGCTGCCTCATCACTAACACAGACTCCTCTCTCCTGTGGTCCAGTCATTACTAACACAGACTCCTCTAGTCTCTCCTGTGGCCAGTCATTACTAACACAGACTCCTCTATGGCTGCCTCATCACTAACACAGACTCCTCTAGTCTCTCCTGTGGTCCAGTCATTACTAACACAGACTCCTCTAGTCTCTCCTGTGGCCAGTCATTACTAACACAGACTCCTCTATGGCTGCCTCATCACTAACACAGACTCCTCTAGTCTCTCCTGTGGTCCAGTCATCATTAACACAGACTCCTCTAATCTCTCCTGTGGTCCAGTCATCATTAACACAGACTCCTCTAATCTCTCCTGTGGTCCAGTAGTAATTTGCTCTCCCTGCGACGGATTCATTAATAGATTACAGAAGTGAGCAGAGACAATTATTAGATGTGTGTCTTCCAATCTAAAGTGTCTCTCAGAGACACAGAGAGATGAGAGGCAGAGAAATGAGGTGCACAGGAAGCTAAGAATGATAGAGTGTCACACAATGAGATATTATTTAGTAGGGGAACGGGAAGTTGGCCTCAGAATGACCCACTGTATATTTATAACAGGAAGAGAGGGACAGGGTTATGTCAGTGTATAGTTATAACAGGAAGAGAGACACAGGGTTAGATCGCTGTATAGTTATAACAGGAAGAGAGGCACAGGGTTAGATCGCTGTATAGTTATAACAGGAAGAGAGGGACAGGGCTATATCACTGTATAGTTATAACAGGAAGAGAGGGACAGGGCTATATCACTGTATAGTTATAACAGGAAGAGAGGGACAGGGCTATATCACTGTATAGTTATAACAGGAAGAGAGGCACAGGGTTAGATCACTGTATAGTTATAACAGGAAGAGAGGGACAGGGTTCGATCACTGTATAGTTATAAAAGGAAGAGAGGGACATGGTTATGTTAGTGTATAGTTATAACAGGAAGAGAGGGACAGGGTTATATCCATAAAATGCCTTTGTGATATGGAACAAGATCAACCCTACCTGGATGCCTGATTAGTGGAACAAGAGGAGGGTGTTCCTGGAGCAGCTGGGAAAGGCACTTGTAACCCCACACATTCAAAGAAGGGAGCGCCTCCCCCGCACAGCCTCTGCAGCGCTTGTGAAAGCTGTTCAGGGGGTTGAATCTTGGCCTGATCCACCTGAGGCTGCAGCTGGGGCAGGCAAGAGGAGGATATGCCAATTCTGCCCCCCAAAGAAGGACTGTAAAACAAATACTATGTGCTGCACATGTGAGAAATAAATCTGCCAATTCCATGCACACACACAATTGCATACTGTCCTACATGTGCTAATTAGAGTTAATTGATTTATGTTCTTCACGTTTTTGTTTTGTATCTATTATCTTTATTGTGGAAGGCTACCCGAAATGTTTGACGCAAGTTAAACAATTTAAAGGCAATGCTACCAAATACTAATTGAGTGTATGTAAACTTCTGACCCAACGGGGAATGTGATGAAAGAAATACAAGCTGAAATAAATCATTCTCTCTACTATTATTCTGACATTTCACATTCTTAAAATAAATTGGTGATCCTAACTGACCTAAGACAGGGAATTTTTACTAGGATTAAATGTTAGGAATTGTGAAAAACTGAGTTTAAATGTATTTGGCTAAGGTGTATGTAAACTTCCGACTTCAACTGTATATACACATCAATTACACTATACATATTTATATACACATCAATTACACTATACATATTTATATACACATCAATTACACAAAACATGAAAAGCGAAACACAATCATATGGAACAAAACATTCTTCAGTAAGAAGGCCCTCTAACATCTGCTTGAATTTCCCTAAAGGAATCAACACCATCAACTTTAATGAGTTTTGGAGATCATTTCACATGAGAGGTGCAAAAAAACTACAATCAGATTTCCTAACTGGGTGGAGATGGATGGCATCTCCATGATCAGTCATCCCTGAGTCCTGTCTGCTTGACTTACTTTTTACACATTTAGTTACTTTACAGACTTATTCTAAAACGGATTAAATCTGTTTTTCCTCATCAATCTGCACACAGTACCCCATAATGACAAAGCAAAAACAGGTTTTTAGAAAAACAGAAATACCTTATTTACGTAAGTATTCAGACCCTTTGCTATGAGACTGGAAATTGAGCTCAGGTGCATCCTGTTTCCATTGATCCTTGAGATGAGATCTTTCTACGACTTGATTGGAGTCCACCTGTGGTAAATTAAATTGATTGGACATGATTTGTCTGGTTAACTTATACGTCTGAAGACGGTTTCGATTTTTATACTTCAGAAGTTCAATAATAGCTTTAGCAATTTTTGCTTTCCCATAATTCATCTGTCTGTTATTTGTTTACCTCTGTGGCTTTCTACAACCCACACTGGTGAATAAGTGTTATACGCCGCATTTAAGTGTTCTGGTTGGTCGATTGGTATTCCTGAGTGCTCGTCTCTTTGGCCGAGGCTTTTGTTTTCCCCTGGTGATTGGTGGGGGGGGGGCTCTAGTTCATTTAAATGCAGCGAGGCAATGACGCCGGTGGCTCTTATTAGAAGAGCAAGCCCATGCTTAGCTCCTTAAGTGCAGAGTGTGTCTCTGACTCAATTTTCATTTGTGGCCATTATTGAATTTAGCCTCCCACCTGATTGTATTTTGTGTCACCTCTAAAAACAAATTCCCTGAGAATTTAGCCAGAGTTAGTGACAAGCATTGGACGTATTGGCGAAGAAATTAGACAGGTGAAAGCAAAGTTTCAGATTGAGACTTTGAGAGAGCATTGTGTTTTTTAAAACCGGTTTTAAGGCTATCAGTGTGTTAGGTGTAAATTAAATTTGATTTAGATTGACTGGGTTTATTGTTTTCAGTTTACTTTATAGTGATACAGAGAGAGACACAGACACAGACACAGACACAGACACAGACACAGACACAGACACTGACACTGACACTGACACTGACACATCCACTGACACTGACACACAAACAGAGATGACAAGGCATTAATTTGGCCCTCCATCTGTCGAGACAGCTGAGAAAATAAAAGCATTCCCCCCATCCTCCATCCCTCCATCCCTCCATCCCTCCATCCCTCCATCCCTCCATCCCTCCTTCCCTCCATCCCTCCATCCCTCCATCCCTCCATCCCTCCTTCCCTCCTTCCCTCCTTCCCTCCTTCCCTCCATCCCTCCTTCCCTCCTTCCCGCCTTCCCTCCTTCCCTCCTTCCCTCCATCCCTCCATCCCTCCATCCCTCCATCCCTCCATCTCTCCTTCCCTCCATCCCTCCATCCCTCCTTCCCTCCATCCCTCCATCCCTCCATCCCTCCTTCCCTCCTTCCCTCCATCCCTCCTTCCCTCCTTCCCTCCTTCCAGCTCGCTGCCTTCACAGGATACCATAACCCTTTAATATGGGGCATTTTTCATAAGGATTCATTGCGAAACAATATCATTTGAGATGGCAAAATTTAATCAGGGGCCTTAAAACACAATTATGGTTATCAGGGTGGACAGAGCGTGAGGGGAGGGGAGGGGGAGGCGTCCCCCACACTGTCTGCATGCCTTGTGCTCCTCTCCTATCTTTCCTACTGAACAATATCTCTTCTGGCTGGCAGAGGCTACACTGGAGGGAGAGAGGGGAGGAGAAGAGGACTCAGGAGACCTCTTCTGTTTACACTCTATTCTGTTTAGAGACAAATATGTCTACGCCGTCTTAAGATGGAGACTTTTACAGCTTTTTAAATGGGTTTGGTGTAATGATATGAAGGGCTGCCAACTTTTGAAGAATGCTTGGAGTGAGATTTGCTATGTGAATTTCATTGCCCCCTGGCACAATCCCTAGAAGGTGGACTGGGAAAATGTTACTGTTTTAAAGCTAATTTCCTGCAATTCTACATATTTTGACTTTAGACCTATGACCAGGGTAAAAAATAAAACAAATTAAAACCCAGGTCAGGTGTATTCAGGATGCTTGGAACATTAACTTAACACTCACAATTCAATGACTGTTACTAAGTTTAAAGTATGCTATTATTATTATTTTGTAACATATTTTGAGGTGGTTTGACACTTCATTCAAACAGTAATGAAATGAGATAGGGAGAAGGCCAAATGCTAGAAACAGTAGGAAGGTTGGAAGCAGGTTGGAAGCAGGTTGGAAGCAGGGATTGAAGGCTGTATGTTACCACTACACCAAGGCTCTGCACAGGAATGATGTTATATTAATGGTTGGTGACAGAAGGTAACCAAATCATAGATTGCAATCTCCTTGTCCATAGACTGCTTTCAAGGTAAGGACACAAACATTTTGTTATTTGGGTGAACTATCTCTTTAAAATAGTTCTGGGAGAAAGTCCTGCTCGCTCTCCAGGAGGGTTGGCCACTCCTCAGTGCTGGGTGTTAGAAAATGTTCTTGTTATAAAAATGTGTTTCTCAACCTTCAAGAGGAATGGAATGAACATCAATATTCAGGTGGATTATGTCTACTAGTTGAAGATCCTTGCTGCCATCTTACTCTACATAGACAACATAGAGTTCTGAGTTGTGAGTCCCTCTGCCGTGTGTGCCTAGCATGTGGACAACACTAACATTTCATAAAACGTATTCAAAACTGTCCATGAATGGCTGCAAAAATACACAGCCTCATATCATTCATTTTCAAAGACACACGTGGGGATATCAGATTTCTAATATGTGACGACACCGACGGAACTGTGAAGAAGTGGAATAGTAAAATACGTGTGGAGAATAGCAGTAGTGTTGTTGCTGACGAGCACAGTAACTCCCCTGTATTTTAGCCCGTTGTTAAGAATGAGGATAGTTCCACTGAGCAGACTAAGTCAAGTAAATAGCTGACCCTACACCCTAAACAAACCCTACACCCTAAACAAACCCTACACCCTAAACAAACCCTACACCCTAAACAAACCCTACACCCTAAACAAACCCTACACCCTAAACAAACCCTACACCCAAACAAACCCTACACCCTAACACCCTAAACAAACCCTACACTCTAAACAAACCCTACACCCTAAACAAACCCTACACCCTAAACAAACCCTACACCCTAAACAAACCCTACACCCAAACAAACCCTACACCCTAAACAAACCCTACACCCTAAACAAACCCTACACCCTAAACCAATTATTTCTCTTTTTTTATGACTCTAGAATCAGACGTACACTTTTGGGTTCACAATCTGTTTGACAAAATGATTTTCATAGTTACAGATTAGCTCACCCTACCAAACGTCCCTGCTAAAACATACTGTAGGTCTGTCTGCTGCCTTTTTGTTGTCACAGCCTAAATGCCAATCACCAAACGAGGGGACTAATGCAAGTGTGGATTAAATCCACTTTAGTAAATGCTGTCAAAAGGCTGCATTCTGCAATCGGGACGGGAGTAAGAGCAACCTCATTTTGTTGACAACATTTGACAGAAAACAGCCCTACCATGCTGCTCTTCTACAGTTGTATAAAATCAGCGGGGTACGTTCTCTCTCTCCATTCAGCTCCACTCTGATCTTGAAGGGCGTTTCTTTAAAACATGCATCCAATCCCCTTGATCCCTCACATAACTAGACCAATCATATGCTTCAAAGTGCCAGGGTTCACAGTGCTGTCGCAAGACAGAACAACTATAAGAGGTTCCACTCATGATGCACCGATTCCAAAACGACTTGGAGCACAGTTGAAAACTTAATGCGCTAATGGACCAATTAGAAAAATAAAAGCAGCAGTTTTCAATGCGTGAGCTGTAAGAGGTGTGCCGTGAGAGCGTGAGAAGATGCCGTGAGAGCGTGAGAAGATGCCGCGAGAGCGTGAGAAGATGCCGTGAGAGCGTGAGAAGATGCCGTGAGAGCGTGAGAAGATGCCGTGAGAGCGTGAGAAGATGCCGTGAGAGCGCGAGAAGATGCCGTGAGAGCGCGAGAAGATGCCGTGAGAGCGCGGGAAGATGCCGTGAGAGCGTGAGAAGATGCCGTGAGAGCGTGAGAAGATGCCGTGAGAGCGTGAGAAGATGCCGCGAGAGCGTGGGAAGATGCCGCGAGAGCGTGAGAAGATGCCGCGAGAGCGTGAGAAGATGCCGCGAGAGCGTGAGAAGATGCCGCGAGAGCGTGGGAAGATGCCGCGAGAGCGTGAGAAGATGCCGCGAGAGCGTGAGAAGATGCCGCGAGAGCGTGAGAAGATGCCGCGAGAGCGTGAGAAGATGCCGCGAGAGCGTGAGAAGATGCCGCGAGAGCGTGAGAAGATGCCGCGAGAGCGTGAGAAGATGCCGCGAGAGCGTGAGAAGATGCCGCGAGAGCGTGAGAAGATGCCGCGAGAGCGTGAGAAGATGCCGCGAGAGCGTGAGAAGATGCAGCGAGAGCGTGAGAAGATGCCGCGAGAGCGTGAGAGCGTGAGAAGATGCCGCGAGAGCGTGAGAGCGTGAGAAGATGCCGTGAGAGCGTGAGAAGATGCCGTGAGAGCGTGAGAAGATGCCGCGAGAGCGTGAGCGAGTGAGAAGATGCCGTGAGAGCGTGAGAAGATGCCGCGAGAGCGTGAGAGCGTGAGAAGATGCCGTGAGAGCGTGAGAGCGTGAGAAGATGCCGTGAGAGCGTGAGAAGATGCCGCGAGAGCGTGAGAGCGTGAGAAGATGCCGTGAGAGCGGGAGAAGATGCCGCGAGAGCGTGAGAGCGTGAGAAGATGCGGTGAGAGCGTGAGAGCGTGAGAAGATGCCGCGAGAGCGTGAGAAGATGCCGCGAGAGCGTGAGAAGATGCCGCGAGAGCGTGAGAAGATGCCGCGAGAGCGTGAGAAGATGCCGCGAGAGCGTGAGAAGATGCCGCGAGAGCGTGAGAAGAT
>NC_092095.1:65292945-65320841 GCF_045679555.1 Salvelinus alpinus | reverse complement strand
TCTCTCTCACTCTCTTGTTTCTCTGTCGTTCTTCAAAACACTCCACACCAAGGAGACTCCCAAGGCTCACCCAGAGGTGAGGTGATTTTAGATGAACTAAAAGCAACACTAAGACCTAGAATGGATGGGGCAGAGAGACAAAGGGTGTGTCCCAAATGGCACCTTGTTCCCTGTAGGACCTGGTCTAAAGTAGTTCACTATATTATAGGGACTAGTGTTTCCTGTGGGACCTGGTCTAAAGTAGTTCACTATATAGGGACTAGTGTTTCCTGTGGGACCTGGTCTAAAGTAGTTCACTATATAGGGACTAGTGTTCCCTGTGGGACCTGGTCTAAAGTAGTTCACTATATAGGGACTAGTGTTTCCTGTGGGACCTGGTCTAAAGTAGTTCACTATATAGGGACTAGTGTTTCCTGTAGGACCTGGTCTAAAGTAGTTCACCATATAGGGACTAGTGTTCCCTGTGGGACCTGGTCTAAAGTAGTTCACTATATAGGGACTAGTGTTCCCTATGGAACACAACCAAACACCTGGCTCAGTCCTTCAGTTTGAAGGGCCAACAGATGTATTGTGACAGGCTGTAATTGCCTATTCTAAAGGCTAGCTTGTACATCCAACCTACCCATGGGGTGTGTTTTACTCGTTATGACATTGGGATATATTTGTGTGTGTGTGTGTGGGTGTGTTTTACTCGTTATGACATTGGGATATATTTGTGTGTGTGTGTGTGTGTGTGTGTGTGTGTGTGTGTGTGTGTGTGTGTGTGTGTGTGTGTGTGTGTGTGTGTGTGTGTGTGTGTGTGTGTGTGTGTGTGTGTGTGTGTGTGTGTGTGTGTGTGTGTGTGTGTGTGTGTGTGTGTGTGTGTGTGTGTGTGTGTGTGTGCGTGTGTGTGTGTCTGCATTTATTAGTGTGTTCAGTAATCAACACTCCTGGGTCTCTCTATCCTGCCTGACATTGCCTTGTTCCATGTAGACCCTTTCAGCAACTACACCGTACATACTGTACTCCTCTATGGCTGCCTCATCACTAACACAGACTCCTCTATGACTGCTTCATCACTAACACAGACTCCTCTATGGCTGCCTCATCACTAACACAGACTCCTCTATGACTGCTTCATCACTAACACAGACTCCTCTATGACTGCTTCATCACTAACACAGACTCCTCTATGACTGCTTCATCATTAACACAGACTCCTCTATGACTGCTTCATCACTAACACAGACTCCTCTAGTCTCTCCTGTGGTCAAGTCATCATTAACACAGACTCCTCTAGTCTCTCCTGTGGTCCAGTCATTACTAACACAGACTCCTCTAATCTCTCCTGTGGTCCAGTCATTACTAACACAGACTCCTCTATGGCTGCCTCATCATTAACACAGACTCCTCTAGTCTCTCCTGTGGTCCAGTCATCATTAACACAGACTCCTCTAATCTCTCCTGTGGTCCAGTCATCACTAACACAGACTCCTCTAATCTTTCCTGTGGACCAGTCATCATTAACACAGACTCCTCTAATCTCTCCTGTGGTCCAGTCATCATTAACACAGACTCCTCTAATCTCTCCTGTGGACCAGTCATCACTAACACAGACTCCTCTAATCTCTCCTGTGGTCCAGTCATCATTAACACAGACTCCTCTAATCTCTCCTGTGGTCCAGTCATCATTAACACAGACTCCTCTAATCTCTCCTGTGGTCCAGTCATTACTAACACAGACTCCTCTAGTCTCTCCTGTGGTTCAGTCATTACTAACACAGACTCCTCTAATCTCTCCTGTGGTTCAGTCATTACTAACACAGACTCCTCTAATCTCTCCTGTGGTTCAGTCATTACTAACACAGACTCCTCTAATCTCTCCTGTGGACCAGTCATCACTAACACAGACTCCTCTAATCTCTCCTGTGGTCCAGTCATCATTAACACAGACTCCTCTAATCTCTCCTGTGGTCCAGTCATCATTAACACAGACTCCTCTAATCTCTCCTGTGGTCCAGTCATTACTAACACAGACTCCTCTAGTCTCTCCTGTGGTTCAGTCATTACTAACACAGACTCCTCTAATCTCTCCTGTGGTTCAGTCATTACTAACACAGACTCCTCTAATCTCTCCTGTGGTCCAGTCATTACTAACACAGACTCCTCTAGTCTCTCCTGTGGTCCAGTCATCACTAACACAGACTCCTCTAGTCTCTCCTGTGGTCCAGTCATCATTAACACAGACTCCTCTATGGCTGCCTCATCACTAACACAGACTCCTCTCTCCTGTGGTTCAGTCATCATTAACACAGACTCCTCTAGTCTCTCCTGTGGCCAGTCATTACTAACACAGACTCCTCTAGTCTCTCCTGTGGTACAGTCATTACTAACACAGACTCCTCTATGGCTGCCTCATCACTAACACAGACTCCTCTCTCCTGTGGTCCAGTCATTACTAACACAGACTCCTCTAGTCTCTCCTGTGGCCAGTCATTACTAACACAGACTCCTCTATGGCTGCCTCATCACTAACACAGACTCCTCTAGTCTCTCCTGTGGTCCAGTCATTACTAACACAGACTCCTCTAGTCTCTCCTGTGGCCAGTCATTACTAACACAGACTCCTCTATGGCTGCCTCATCACTAACACAGACTCCTCTAGTCTCTCCTGTGGTCCAGTCATCATTAACACAGACTCCTCTAATCTCTCCTGTGGTCCAGTCATCATTAACACAGACTCCTCTAATCTCTCCTGTGGTCCAGTAGTAATTTGCTCTCCCTGCGACGGATTCATTAATAGATTACAGAAGTGAGCAGAGACAATTATTAGATGTGTGTCTTCCAATCTAAAGTGTCTCTCAGAGACACAGAGAGATGAGAGGCAGAGAAATGAGGTGCACAGGAAGCTAAGAATGATAGAGTGTCACACAATGAGATATTATTTAGTAGGGGAACGGGAAGTTGGCCTCAGAATGACCCACTGTATATTTATAACAGGAAGAGAGGGACAGGGTTATGTCAGTGTATAGTTATAACAGGAAGAGAGACACAGGGTTAGATCGCTGTATAGTTATAACAGGAAGAGAGGCACAGGGTTAGATCGCTGTATAGTTATAACAGGAAGAGAGGGACAGGGCTATATCACTGTATAGTTATAACAGGAAGAGAGGGACAGGGCTATATCACTGTATAGTTATAACAGGAAGAGAGGGACAGGGCTATATCACTGTATAGTTATAACAGGAAGAGAGGCACAGGGTTAGATCACTGTATAGTTATAACAGGAAGAGAGGGACAGGGTTCGATCACTGTATAGTTATAAAAGGAAGAGAGGGACATGGTTATGTTAGTGTATAGTTATAACAGGAAGAGAGGGACAGGGTTATATCCATAAAATGCCTTTGTGATATGGAACAAGATCAACCCTACCTGGATGCCTGATTAGTGGAACAAGAGGAGGGTGTTCCTGGAGCAGCTGGGAAAGGCACTTGTAACCCCACACATTCAAAGAAGGGAGCGCCTCCCCCGCACAGCCTCTGCAGCGCTTGTGAAAGCTGTTCAGGGGGTTGAATCTTGGCCTGATCCACCTGAGGCTGCAGCTGGGGCAGGCAAGAGGAGGATATGCCAATTCTGCCCCCCAAAGAAGGACTGTAAAACAAATACTATGTGCTGCACATGTGAGAAATAAATCTGCCAATTCCATGCACACACACAATTGCATACTGTCCTACATGTGCTAATTAGAGTTAATTGATTTATGTTCTTCACGTTTTTGTTTTGTATCTATTATCTTTATTGTGGAAGGCTACCCGAAATGTTTGACGCAAGTTAAACAATTTAAAGGCAATGCTACCAAATACTAATTGAGTGTATGTAAACTTCTGACCCAACGGGGAATGTGATGAAAGAAATACAAGCTGAAATAAATCATTCTCTCTACTATTATTCTGACATTTCACATTCTTAAAATAAATTGGTGATCCTAACTGACCTAAGACAGGGAATTTTTACTAGGATTAAATGTTAGGAATTGTGAAAAACTGAGTTTAAATGTATTTGGCTAAGGTGTATGTAAACTTCCGACTTCAACTGTATATACACATCAATTACACTATACATATTTATATACACATCAATTACACTATACATATTTATATACACATCAATTACACAAAACATGAAAAGCGAAACACAATCATATGGAACAAAACATTCTTCAGTAAGAAGGCCCTCTAACATCTGCTTGAATTTCCCTAAAGGAATCAACACCATCAACTTTAATGAGTTTTGGAGATCATTTCACATGAGAGGTGCAAAAAAACTACAATCAGATTTCCTAACTGGGTGGAGATGGATGGCATCTCCATGATCAGTCATCCCTGAGTCCTGTCTGCTTGACTTACTTTTTACACATTTAGTTACTTTACAGACTTATTCTAAAACGGATTAAATCTGTTTTTCCTCATCAATCTGCACACAGTACCCCATAATGACAAAGCAAAAACAGGTTTTTAGAAAAACAGAAATACCTTATTTACGTAAGTATTCAGACCCTTTGCTATGAGACTGGAAATTGAGCTCAGGTGCATCCTGTTTCCATTGATCCTTGAGATGAGATCTTTCTACGACTTGATTGGAGTCCACCTGTGGTAAATTAAATTGATTGGACATGATTTGTCTGGTTAACTTATACGTCTGAAGACGGTTTCGATTTTTATACTTCAGAAGTTCAATAATAGCTTTAGCAATTTTTGCTTTCCCATAATTCATCTGTCTGTTATTTGTTTACCTCTGTGGCTTTCTACAACCCACACTGGTGAATAAGTGTTATACGCCGCATTTAAGTGTTCTGGTTGGTCGATTGGTATTCCTGAGTGCTCGTCTCTTTGGCCGAGGCTTTTGTTTTCCCCTGGTGATTGGTGGGGGGGGGGCTCTAGTTCATTTAAATGCAGCGAGGCAATGACGCCGGTGGCTCTTATTAGAAGAGCAAGCCCATGCTTAGCTCCTTAAGTGCAGAGTGTGTCTCTGACTCAATTTTCATTTGTGGCCATTATTGAATTTAGCCTCCCACCTGATTGTATTTTGTGTCACCTCTAAAAACAAATTCCCTGAGAATTTAGCCAGAGTTAGTGACAAGCATTGGACGTATTGGCGAAGAAATTAGACAGGTGAAAGCAAAGTTTCAGATTGAGACTTTGAGAGAGCATTGTGTTTTTTAAAACCGGTTTTAAGGCTATCAGTGTGTTAGGTGTAAATTAAATTTGATTTAGATTGACTGGGTTTATTGTTTTCAGTTTACTTTATAGTGATACAGAGAGAGACACAGACACAGACACAGACACAGACACAGACACAGACACAGACACTGACACTGACACTGACACTGACACATCCACTGACACTGACACACAAACAGAGATGACAAGGCATTAATTTGGCCCTCCATCTGTCGAGACAGCTGAGAAAATAAAAGCATTCCCCCCATCCTCCATCCCTCCATCCCTCCATCCCTCCATCCCTCCATCCCTCCATCCCTCCTTCCCTCCATCCCTCCATCCCTCCATCCCTCCATCCCTCCTTCCCTCCTTCCCTCCTTCCCTCCTTCCCTCCATCCCTCCTTCCCTCCTTCCCGCCTTCCCTCCTTCCCTCCTTCCCTCCATCCCTCCATCCCTCCATCCCTCCATCCCTCCATCTCTCCTTCCCTCCATCCCTCCATCCCTCCTTCCCTCCATCCCTCCATCCCTCCATCCCTCCTTCCCTCCTTCCCTCCATCCCTCCTTCCCTCCTTCCCTCCTTCCAGCTCGCTGCCTTCACAGGATACCATAACCCTTTAATATGGGGCATTTTTCATAAGGATTCATTGCGAAACAATATCATTTGAGATGGCAAAATTTAATCAGGGGCCTTAAAACACAATTATGGTTATCAGGGTGGACAGAGCGTGAGGGGAGGGGAGGGGGAGGCGTCCCCCACACTGTCTGCATGCCTTGTGCTCCTCTCCTATCTTTCCTACTGAACAATATCTCTTCTGGCTGGCAGAGGCTACACTGGAGGGAGAGAGGGGAGGAGAAGAGGACTCAGGAGACCTCTTCTGTTTACACTCTATTCTGTTTAGAGACAAATATGTCTACGCCGTCTTAAGATGGAGACTTTTACAGCTTTTTAAATGGGTTTGGTGTAATGATATGAAGGGCTGCCAACTTTTGAAGAATGCTTGGAGTGAGATTTGCTATGTGAATTTCATTGCCCCCTGGCACAATCCCTAGAAGGTGGACTGGGAAAATGTTACTGTTTTAAAGCTAATTTCCTGCAATTCTACATATTTTGACTTTAGACCTATGACCAGGGTAAAAAATAAAACAAATTAAAACCCAGGTCAGGTGTATTCAGGATGCTTGGAACATTAACTTAACACTCACAATTCAATGACTGTTACTAAGTTTAAAGTATGCTATTATTATTATTTTGTAACATATTTTGAGGTGGTTTGACACTTCATTCAAACAGTAATGAAATGAGATAGGGAGAAGGCCAAATGCTAGAAACAGTAGGAAGGTTGGAAGCAGGTTGGAAGCAGGTTGGAAGCAGGGATTGAAGGCTGTATGTTACCACTACACCAAGGCTCTGCACAGGAATGATGTTATATTAATGGTTGGTGACAGAAGGTAACCAAATCATAGATTGCAATCTCCTTGTCCATAGACTGCTTTCAAGGTAAGGACACAAACATTTTGTTATTTGGGTGAACTATCTCTTTAAAATAGTTCTGGGAGAAAGTCCTGCTCGCTCTCCAGGAGGGTTGGCCACTCCTCAGTGCTGGGTGTTAGAAAATGTTCTTGTTATAAAAATGTGTTTCTCAACCTTCAAGAGGAATGGAATGAACATCAATATTCAGGTGGATTATGTCTACTAGTTGAAGATCCTTGCTGCCATCTTACTCTACATAGACAACATAGAGTTCTGAGTTGTGAGTCCCTCTGCCGTGTGTGCCTAGCATGTGGACAACACTAACATTTCATAAAACGTATTCAAAACTGTCCATGAATGGCTGCAAAAATACACAGCCTCATATCATTCATTTTCAAAGACACACGTGGGGATATCAGATTTCTAATATGTGACGACACCGACGGAACTGTGAAGAAGTGGAATAGTAAAATACGTGTGGAGAATAGCAGTAGTGTTGTTGCTGACGAGCACAGTAACTCCCCTGTATTTTAGCCCGTTGTTAAGAATGAGGATAGTTCCACTGAGCAGACTAAGTCAAGTAAATAGCTGACCCTACACCCTAAACAAACCCTACACCCTAAACAAACCCTACACCCTAAACAAACCCTACACCCTAAACAAACCCTACACCCTAAACAAACCCTACACCCTAAACAAACCCTACACCCAAACAAACCCTACACCCTAACACCCTAAACAAACCCTACACTCTAAACAAACCCTACACCCTAAACAAACCCTACACCCTAAACAAACCCTACACCCTAAACAAACCCTACACCCAAACAAACCCTACACCCTAAACAAACCCTACACCCTAAACAAACCCTACACCCTAAACCAATTATTTCTCTTTTTTTATGACTCTAGAATCAGACGTACACTTTTGGGTTCACAATCTGTTTGACAAAATGATTTTCATAGTTACAGATTAGCTCACCCTACCAAACGTCCCTGCTAAAACATACTGTAGGTCTGTCTGCTGCCTTTTTGTTGTCACAGCCTAAATGCCAATCACCAAACGAGGGGACTAATGCAAGTGTGGATTAAATCCACTTTAGTAAATGCTGTCAAAAGGCTGCATTCTGCAATCGGGACGGGAGTAAGAGCAACCTCATTTTGTTGACAACATTTGACAGAAAACAGCCCTACCATGCTGCTCTTCTACAGTTGTATAAAATCAGCGGGGTACGTTCTCTCTCTCCATTCAGCTCCACTCTGATCTTGAAGGGCGTTTCTTTAAAACATGCATCCAATCCCCTTGATCCCTCACATAACTAGACCAATCATATGCTTCAAAGTGCCAGGGTTCACAGTGCTGTCGCAAGACAGAACAACTATAAGAGGTTCCACTCATGATGCACCGATTCCAAAACGACTTGGAGCACAGTTGAAAACTTAATGCGCTAATGGACCAATTAGAAAAATAAAAGCAGCAGTTTTCAATGCGTGAGCTGTAAGAGGTGTGCCGTGAGAGCGTGAGAAGATGCCGTGAGAGCGTGAGAAGATGCCGCGAGAGCGTGAGAAGATGCCGTGAGAGCGTGAGAAGATGCCGTGAGAGCGTGAGAAGATGCCGTGAGAGCGTGAGAAGATGCCGTGAGAGCGCGAGAAGATGCCGTGAGAGCGCGAGAAGATGCCGTGAGAGCGCGGGAAGATGCCGTGAGAGCGTGAGAAGATGCCGTGAGAGCGTGAGAAGATGCCGTGAGAGCGTGAGAAGATGCCGCGAGAGCGTGGGAAGATGCCGCGAGAGCGTGAGAAGATGCCGCGAGAGCGTGAGAAGATGCCGCGAGAGCGTGAGAAGATGCCGCGAGAGCGTGGGAAGATGCCGCGAGAGCGTGAGAAGATGCCGCGAGAGCGTGAGAAGATGCCGCGAGAGCGTGAGAAGATGCCGCGAGAGCGTGAGAAGATGCCGCGAGAGCGTGAGAAGATGCCGCGAGAGCGTGAGAAGATGCCGCGAGAGCGTGAGAAGATGCCGCGAGAGCGTGAGAAGATGCCGCGAGAGCGTGAGAAGATGCCGCGAGAGCGTGAGAAGATGCCGCGAGAGCGTGAGAAGATGCAGCGAGAGCGTGAGAAGATGCCGCGAGAGCGTGAGAGCGTGAGAAGATGCCGCGAGAGCGTGAGAGCGTGAGAAGATGCCGTGAGAGCGTGAGAAGATGCCGTGAGAGCGTGAGAAGATGCCGCGAGAGCGTGAGCGAGTGAGAAGATGCCGTGAGAGCGTGAGAAGATGCCGCGAGAGCGTGAGAGCGTGAGAAGATGCCGTGAGAGCGTGAGAGCGTGAGAAGATGCCGTGAGAGCGTGAGAAGATGCCGCGAGAGCGTGAGAGCGTGAGAAGATGCCGTGAGAGCGGGAGAAGATGCCGCGAGAGCGTGAGAGCGTGAGAAGATGCGGTGAGAGCGTGAGAGCGTGAGAAGATGCCGCGAGAGCGTGAGAAGATGCCGCGAGAGCGTGAGAAGATGCCGCGAGAGCGTGAGAAGATGCCGCGAGAGCGTGAGAAGATGCCGCGAGAGCGTGAGAAGATGCCGCGAGAGCGTGAGAAGATGCCGCGAGAGCGTGAGAAGAGAGTCAAATGTGTGTGTCTCGCGGCCAAGGCAGCTCTGGACAGGTCCTTGCCGTCCCATAATGTTTACCTATTAAAGTGTCTTCAAGTGTGTTATAAGGTACTTTTCAAATCTACTGTAACATGCCCACAGTGTGTGTGACTTTGGTCTTAGATTGATATCTGTCAATCAATCAGCTGTCAATGTTTGTCACTTGGCATAACTTGTTGGTGCTTTTCTGTTCTCTCCCAGTGTGGGAAACATCGGCCATTTTGGATCAATGTTTCTTCCTTTATGTCCACAGTAATCGGATTCAATTGATGTATACCGGGCTATATTGTGGCCAGCTACAGTATATTGTTAAATGGTTATTCATTGGATTGTATTGGAGTGGTTTTCACTGAAGCTGTTACTTTGACATTAGCCTCAGCATTATTTTTAGCTAAACATGCTAGGAGGCACAGAGTGGCTATCGATTAATGAGACGAGTTTCCTTTGAGACTAGCTGCCTCCTATTTATTAATGAGACTAGTTTCCTTTGAGACTAGCTGCCTCCTATTTATTAATGAGACTAGTTTCCTTTGAGACTACCTGCTTCCTTCCTGCTATGCCTAGGCCTATGTACTTTCCAATGTCCACTTGGAATGAAGCAACGTACTGAGAATGCATTCTAAGTAGTATGGTACTGTCATATTGAAATAGCCCTTTGTTTCATAGAGCTTTGTATTTACTGGTCGTGTCCCAAATGGCACCCTGTTCCCTATATATTGCACTACTTTAGACCAGGGCCCATAGTTTGGGATGCAGCCGAGCGATGACCACAGATTCCATTCGCACACTCCTCTGTGTCTAACGCAGAACAAACTTCTCTCCTTCCCTCTCTCTCCTTCCCTCTCTCCCTCGCTCTCCTTCCCTCTCTCTCTCACTCTCCTTCCCTCTCTCCCTCGCTCTCCTTCCCTCTCTCTCTCGCTCTCCTTCCCTCTCTCTCTCGCTCTCCTTCCCTCTCTCCCTCGCTCTCCTTCCCTCTCTCTCTCGCTCTCCTTCCCTCTCTCTCCCGCTCTCCTTCCCTCTCTCCCTCGCTCTCCTTCCCTCTCTCTCTCTCGCTCTCCTTCCCTCTCTCTCCCGCTCTCCTTCCCTCTCTCCCTCGCTCTCCTTCCCTCTCTCTCTCTCTCGCTCTCCTTCCCTCTCTCCCTCGCTCTCCTTCCCTCTCTCTCTCTCGCTCTCCTTCCCTCTCTCTCTCGCTCTCCTTCCCTCTCTCCCTCGCTCTCCTTCCCTCTCTCTCCCGCTCTCCTTCCCTCTCTCCCTCGCTCTCCTTCCCTCTCTCTCTCTTGCTCTCCTTCACTCTCTCTCTCCTTCTCCTTCCCTCTCTCCCTCGCTCTCCTTCCCTCTCTCTCTCGCTCTCCTTCCCTCTCTCTCTCGCTCTCCTTCCCTCTCTCCCTCGCTCTCCTTCCCTCTCTCTCTCGCTCTCCTTCCCTCTCTCTCCCGCTCTCCTTCCCTCTCTCCCTCGCTCTCCTTCCCTCTCTCTCTCTTGCTCTCCTTCACTCTCTCTCTCCCTCTCCTTCCCTCTCTCCCTCGCTCTCCTTCCCTCTCTCTCCCGCTCTCCTTCCCTCTCTCCCTCGCTCTCCTTCCCTCTCTCTCCTTCCCTCTCTCTCTCGCTCTCCTTCCCTCTCTCCCTCGCTCTCCTTCCCTCTCTCTCCCGCTCTCCTTCCCTCTCTCTCTCGATCTCCTTCCCTCTCTCTCTCTTGCTCTCCTTCCCTCTCTCTCCCGCTCTCCTTCCCTCTCTCCCTCGCTCTCCTTCCCTCTCTCTCTCTCTCGCTCTCCTTCCCTCTCTCCCTCGCTCTCCTTCCCTCTCTCTCTCTCGCTCTCCTTCCCTCTCTCTCTCGCTCTCCTTCCCTCTCTCCCTCGCTCTCCTTCCCTCTCTCTCTCGCTCTCCTTCCCTCTCTCTCCCGCTCTCCTTCCCTCTCTCCCTCGCTCTCCTTCCCTCTCTCTCTCTTGCTCTCCTTCACTCTCTCTCTCCCTCTCCTTCCCTCTCTCCCTCGCTCTCCTTCCCTCTCTCTCTCGCTCTCCTTCCCTCTCTCTCTCGCTCTCCTTCCCTCTCTCCCTCGCTCTCCTTCCCTCTCTCTCTCGCTCTCCTTCCCTCTCTCTCCCGCTCTCCTTCCCTCTCTCCCTCGCTCTCCTTCCCTCTCTCTCTCTTGCTCTCCTTCACTCTCTCTCTCCCTCTCCTTCCCTCTCTCCCTCGCTCTCCTTCCCTCTCTCTCCCGCTCTCCTTCCCTCTCTCCCTCGCTCTCCTTCCCTCTCTCTCCTTCCCTCTCTCTCGCTCTCCTTCCCTCTCTCCCTCGCTCTCCTTCCCTCTCTCTCCCGCTCTCCTTCCCTCTCTCTCTCGCTCTCCTTCCCTCTCTCCCTCGCTCTCCTTCCCTCTCTCTCCCGCTCTCCTTCCCTCTCTCTCTCGCTCTCCTTCCCTCTCTCCCTCGCTCTCCTTCCCTCTCTCTCTCGCTCTCCTTCCCTCTCCTTCCCTCTCTCTCCTTCCCTCTCTCTCTCGCTCTCCTTCCCTCTCTCCCTCGCTCTCCTTCCCTCTCTCTCCCGCTCTCCTTCCCTCTCTCTCTCGCTCTCCTTCCCTCTCTCCCTCGCTCTCCTTCCCTCTCTCTCTCGCTCTCCTTCCCTCTCTCCCGCTCTCCTTCCCTCTCTCCCTCGCTCTCCTTCCCTCTCTCTCTCTCGCTCTCCTTCCCTCTCTCTCCCGCTCTCCTTCCCTCTCTCCCTCGCTCTCCTTCCCTCTCTCTCTCTCTCGCTCTCCTTCCCTCTCTCCCTCGCTCTCCTTCCCTCTCTCTCTCTCGCTCTCCTTCCCTCTCTCTCTCGCTCTCCTTCCCTCTCTCCCTCGCTCTCCTTCCCTCTCTCCCTCGCTCTCCTTCCCTCTCTCTCTCTCGCTCTCCTTCCCTCTCTCTCTCGCTCTCCTTCCCTCTCTCCCTCGCTCTCCTTCCCTCTCTCTCTCGCTCTCCTTCCCTCTCTCTCCCGCTCTCCTTCCCTCTCTCCCTCGCTCTCCTTCCCTCTCTCTCTCTTGCTCTCCTTCACTCTCTCTCTCCCTCTCCTTCCCTCTCTCCCTCGCTCTCCTTCCCTCTCTCTCCCGCTCTCCTTCCCTCTCTCCCTCGCTCTCCTTCCCTCTCTCTCCTTCCCTCTCTCTCTCGCTCTCCTTCCCTCTCTCCCTCGCTCTCCTTCCCTCTCTCTCCCGCTCTCCTTCTCTCCTTCCCTCTCTCTCCTTCCCTCTCTCCCTCGCTCTCCTTCCCTCTCTCTCTCGTTCTCCTTCCCTCTCTCCCTCGCTCTCCTTCCCTCTCTCTCTCGCTCTCCTTCCCTCTCTCCCTCGCTCTCCTTCCCTCTCTCTCTCGCTCTCCTTCCCTCTCTCTCCCGCTCTCCTTCCCTCTCTCCCTCGCTCTCCTTCCCTCTCTCTCTCTCGCTCTCCTTCCCTCTCTCTCCCGCTCTCCTTCCCTCTCTCCCTCGCTCTCCTTCCCTCTCTCTCTCTCTCGCTCTCCTTCCCTCTCTCCCTCGCTCTCCTTCCCTCTCTCTCTCTCGCTCTCCTTCCTTCTCCTTCCCTCTCTCCCTCGCTCTCCTTCCCTCTCTCTCTCGCTCTCCTTCCCTCTCTCTCCCGCTCTCCTTCCCTCTCTCCCTCGCTCTCCTTCCCTCTCTCTCTCTTGCTCTCCTTCACTCTCTCTCTCCCTCTCCTTCACTCTCTCTCTCCCTCTCCTTCCCTCTCTCCCTCGCTCTCCTTCCCTCTCTCTCTCGCTCTCCTTCCCTCTCTCTCTCGCTCTCCTTCCCTCTCTCCCTCGCTGTCCTTCCCTCTCTCTCTCGCTCTCCTTCCCTCTCTCTCCCGCTCTCCTTCCCTCTCTCCCTCGCTCTCCTTCCCTCTCTCTCTCTTGCTCTCCTTCACTCTCTCCCTCGCTCTCCTTCCCTCTCTCTCCCGCTCTCCTTCCCTCTCTCCCTCGCTCTCCTTCCCTCTCTCTCCTTCCCTCTCTCTCCTTCCCTCTCTCTCTCGCTCTCCTTCCCTCTCTCCCTCGCTCTCCTTCCCTCTCTCTCCCGCTCTCCTTCCCTCTCTCTCTCGCTCTCCTTCCCTCTCTCCCTCGCTCTCCTTCCCTCTCTCTCTCGCTCTCCTTCCCTCTCTCCCTCGCTCTCCTTCCCTCTCTCTCCCGCTCTCCTTCCCTCTCTCTCTCGCTCTCCTTCCCTCTCTCCCTCGCTCTCCTTCCCTCTCTCTCCCGCTCTCCTTCCCTCTCTCTCTCGCTCTCCTTCCCTCTCTCCCTCGCTCTCCTTCCCTCTCTCTCCCTCTCTCCTTCCCTCTCTCTCTCGCTCTCCTTCCCTCTCTCCCTCGCTCTCCTTCCCTCTCTCTCCCGCTCTCCTTCCCTCTCTCCCTCGCTCTCCTTCCCTCTCTCTCTCTCTCGCTCTCTCTTCCCTCTCTCCCTCGCTTTCCTTCCCTCTCTCTCTCTCGCTCTCCTTCCCTCTCTCTCTCGCTCTCCTTCCCTCTCTCCCTCGCTCTCCTTCCCTCTCTCCCTCGCTCTCCTTCCCTCTCTCTCTCTCGCTCTCCTTCCCTCTCTCTCTCGCTCTCCTTCCCTCTCTCCCTCGCTCTCCTTCCCTCTCTCTCTCGCTCTCCTTCCCTCTCTCTCCCGCTCTCCTTCCCTCTCTCCCTCGCTCTCCTTCCCTCTCTCTCTCTTGCTCTCCTTCACTCTCTCTCTCCCTCTCCTTCCCTCTCTCCCTCGCTCTCCTTCCCTCTCTCTCCCGCTCTCCTTCCCTCTCTCCCTCGCTCTCCTTCCCTCTCTCTCCTTCCCTCTCTCTCTCCCTCTCCTTCCCTCTCTCCCTCGCTCTCCTTCCCTCTCTCTCCCGCTCTCCTTCCCTCTCTCCCTCTCTCTCCTTCCCTCTCTCTCCTTCCCTCTCTCTCTCGCTCTCCTTCCCTCTCTCCCTCGCTCTCCTTCCCTCTCTCCCTCGCTCTCCTTCCCTCTCTCTCTCGCTCTCCTTCCCTCTCTCTCCCGCTCTCCTTCCCTCTCTCCCTCGCTCTCCTTCCCCCTCTCTCTCTCGCTCTCCTTCCCTCTCTCTCCCGCTCTCCTTCCCTCTCTCTCTCGCTCTCCTTCCCTCTATCCCTCGCTCTCCTTCCCTCTCTCTCCCGCTCTCCTTCCCTCTCTCTCTCGCTCTCCTTCCCTCTCTCCCTCGCTCTCCTTCCCTCTCTCTCTCGCTCTCCTTCCCTCTCCTTCCCTCTCTCTCCTTCCCTCTCTCTCTCGCTCTCCTTCCCTCTCTCCCTCGCTCTCCTTCCCTCTCTCTCCCGCTCTCCTTCCCTCTCTCTCTCGCTCTCCTTCCCTCTCTCCCTCGCTCTCCTTCCCTCTCTCTCGCGCTCTCCTTCCCTCTCTCTCTTTCCCTCTCTCCCTCGCTCTCCTTCCCTCTCTCTCTCGCTCTCCTTCCCTCTCTCTCCCGCTCTCCTTCCCTCTCTCTCTTTCCCTCTCTCTCCTTCCCTCTCTCCCTCGCTCTCCTTCCCTCTCTCTCTCGCTCTCCTTCCCTCTCTCTCTTTCCCTCTCTCTCTCGCTCTCCTTCCCTCTCTCTCGCTCCCTCTCTCTCTCTCTCCTTCCCTCTCTCTCGCTCTCCTTCCCTCTCTCTCTCGCTCTCCTTCCCTCTCTCTCTTTCCCTCTCTCTCTCGCTCTCCTTCCCTCTCTCTCGCTCTCCTTCCCTCTCTCTCTTTCCCTCTCTCTCGCTCTCCTTCCCTCTCTCTCTCGCTCTCCTTCCCTCTCTCTCTTTCCCTCTCTCTCGCTCTCCTTCCCTCTCTCTCTCGCTCTCCTTCCCTCTCTCTCTTTCCCTCTCTCTCTCGCTCTCCTTCCCTCTCTCTCTCGCTCTCCTTCCCTCTCTCTCTCTCGCTCTCCTTCCCTCTCTCCCTCTCTTGCCTTGTTCTTTCCCCTGACAGAGCCTTTGTGATGCAGCACTGCTGTTCAGGTCATTCCCTACTGTAAGATGGAGGCGGTTTTCCATTTGAATGGAGAGAGTGTGTGTCCCTATGTACTTTAACAGACACAGATTGGATACTACAGACGCCATTGTTGTGGATTGGTGTACTTTATACATTTTGGAGTAGAATTTGGGACAGGTGAGCGCAAGGTGAAGTTTTGAAGTAGGACTGCTAATAGATATCTACCTTTATGGATCAATTCAATGTGTTTACTACCAATAGGAGCAGCAGGTAGCCTAGCGGTTAAAACCGTTGGACTAGTAATCGAAAGGTAGCTGGTTCAAATCCCCAAGCCGACTAGGGGACAAAGCTGTCGATGTGCCATTGAGCAAGGCACTTTACCTTAATTGCTCCTGTGAGTCACCCTGGAGCAGAGCATCTGCTAAATGAATAAATTGTAAATGTAATATTTAGGCTCATAGTTAGTGTGGGGTCCTGTGTCTAAGTAGACATGGATGTCAATGCAATAGAGTCAGAATATGATTTGTCCAAGTGAAGGATTATTTGAACACCTTTTGTGTTACAGTATGTTCTTTCCCCAAGGTCTGATAAACACATGTCTCAGAAGTTAACCTCCACTAGAGTGCACTATCTCTTTATTGTCTCAGAAGTTAACCTCCGCCAGAGTACACTATCTCTTTATTGTCTCAGAAGTTAACCTCCACTAGAGTACACTATCTCTTTATTGTCTCAGAAGTTAATCTCCACTAGAGTACACTATCTCTTTATTGTCTCAGAAGTTAACCTCCACTAGAGTACACTATCTCTTTATTGTCTCAGAAGTTAACCTCCACTAGAGTACACTATCTCTTTATTGTCTCAGAAGTTAATCTCCACTAGAGTACACTATCTCTTTATTGTCTCAGAAGTTAACCTCCACTAGAGTACACTATCTCTTTATTGTCTCAGAAGTTAACCTCCACTAGAGTACACTATCTCTTTATTGTCTCAGAAGTTAATCTCTGCCAGAGTACACTATCTCTTTATTGACTCAGAAGTTAACCTCCGCCAGAGTACACTATCTCTTTATTGTCTCAGAAGTTAACCTCTGCCAGAGTACACTATCTCTTTATTGTCTCAGAAGTTAACCTCCACTAAAGTACACTATCTCTTTATTGTCTCAGAAGTTAACCTCTGCCAGAGTACACTATCTCTTTATTGTCTCAGAAGTTAACCTCCACTAAAGTACACTATCTCTGTAGTGTCTCAGAAGTTAACCTCCACTAGAGCACACTATCTCTGTATTGTCTCAGATGTTAACCTCCACTAGAGTACACTATCTCTGTAGTGTCTCAGAAGTTAACCTCCGCCAGAGTACGCTATCTATTTATTGTCTCAGAAGTTAACCTCCACTAGAGTACACTATCTCTTTATTGTCTCAGAAGTTAACCTCTGCCAGAGTACACTATCTCTTTGTTGTCTCAGAAGTTAACCTCCACTAGAGTACACTATCTCTTTATTGTCTCAGAAGTTAACCTCCACTAGAGTACACTATCTCTGTATTGTCTCAGATGTTAATCTCCACTAGAGTACACTATCTCTGTAGTGTCTCAGAAGTTAACCTCCACCAGAGTACACTATCTCTTTATTGTCTCAGAAGTCAACCTCCACCAGAGTACACTATCTCTTTATAGAGCATCGTTCAACACCAAGGAAGTCAAACCCATTAAAGAGAAATACTCCTCTCAAAACGCATCCCCCTAGAGCCAGAATAAGGGAGATCATTTTCCTTCTCCGAGTCACACATTTGTTATCACTTTGGTTCCATAAGGCCCAATGGCCTCTCTTAAAGAGGTTGCGCTTTAAAAAATGAAGGCAATTTGTTTTCCACACACCCTTGCCGCCCCCAACACCCTCACCACCGTACTGTTGGTTGTCAGAAGTGTGTCACAGCCCAGTGTGGAGGTCAAGGCATTGATGGAGATTACACACCAGGGCACACATGCACAAACACACACGCACACACACGCACACGCACACACACAGAGGCATACAGTACACACATGTAGGTACGAACACATAAACAGACCTCCCCACACTATACCCTGTCTGTATTTCTCTTAAGCCAGTCTCCACTCCCCCATTTATATTTAGGAGATAGTTCAAGGTAGTTCCTCAGGGCTCTGAAGAACAGGGTTGATTAATAGACACTTAAAAGGGATGCTTTAAAGGTAAAGCTGTGGCTTAAGTCCTGAGCTATGGCTACAAAATGCTTCATCTTTGTGCGGTTGATGAAACCGAGACATAGCGTGGTGTTTTGCTGGTGGCTGGCTATGCACAGATGTGAGACAGGGTGTGGTATTTATTTTTTCTTGAATTGCATTTGTGGGAGGATGGGGGGGTTCTGAGTGTGTGTGTGTGTATGTGTGTACGTTTGTGTGTGTGCGTGCGCATGTGTGTTCCAACTTGTACAGCATGTGTCCGTGTGTTTTTTTTCCCAGTGTTTTTGTGAGGGTTCAGGAAGACAGTGATCAGCCAGCCATGGAAATGAATGATCTTTTCCTCCCTGTGTTCTCCTGTACTCAGCAAGTGACCTCATCACACACAGTGACAAACTGCTTTCCACAGGAAACATCAAGCGAGGGAAAAGGGGGGGGTCTGATCCTGACAGAGCGCTGATGATAGGTCTTTACCCAGTGATCAACAGTGTAGAGACCTGTGACACACCTATTGGGACTAGGGACCAATAAATGCTAGCTCATACACGCTAATAGCTAGTTAATGTATCACTGTTACACAGCCTTATTTATCAGCCTAATAAAACAACACAGCCTTATTTATCAGCCTAATAAAACAACACAGCCTTATTTATCAGCCTAATAAAACAACACAGGCTAATAGCTAGTTAATTTATCACTGTTACACAGCCTTATTTATCAGCCTAATAGAACAACACAGCCTTATTTATCAGCCTAATAAAACAACACAGGCTAATAGCTAGTTAATTCATCACTGTTACACAGCCTTATTTATCAGCCTAATAGAACAACACAGCCTTATTTATCAGCCTAATAAAACAACACAGTCTTATTTATCAGCCTAATAAAACAACACAGCCTTATTTATCAGCCTAATAAAACAACACAGTCTTATTTATCAGCCTAATAAAACAACACAGCCTTATTTATCAGCCTAATAAAACAACACAGGCTTATTTATCAGCCTAATAAAACAACACAGGCTAATAGCTAGTTAATTCATCACTGTTACACAGCCTTATTTATCAGCCTAATAAAACAACACAGGCTAATAGCTAGTTAATTCATCACTGTTACACAGCCTTATTTATCAGCCTAATAAAACAACACAGCCTTATTTATCAGCCTAATAAAACAACACTGGGCACATACTAAATGGCACCCTATTCCCTATATATGTAGTGCACTACTTTATACCAGGGCCCTATTCCCTATATAGTGCACTACTTTAGACCAGGGCCCTATTCCCTATATAGTGCTCTACTTGTGACCAAGTTCCAATCGGAGACAAGCAACAATCTGGGACGAGTGGTCAGCGCTGATGATGATGATGATGATACCTCATCAAGTAACTGATATATATACAGTATATACACAGAGAGAGAGACTGAGAGACAGAGAGACTGAGATAGTGAGAGACACTGAGAGAGTGAGAGAGAGTGAGAGAGACTGAGATACTGAGAGAGACAGAGAGACAGCTAGTGAGAGAGACTGAGATAGTGAGAGAGACTGAGCGAGTGAGAGAGACGGAGAGAGTGAGAGAGAGAGTGTGAGAGACTGAGAGAGACTGAGAGAGACTGAGAGACTGAGAGAGACTGAGAGAGACTGAGAGAGTGAGAGAGACTGAGAGAGTGAGAGAGACTGAGAGAGTGAGAGAGAGAGAGAGAGAGAGAGAGAGAGAGAGAGAGAGAGAGAGAGAGAGAGAGAGAGAGAGAGAGAGAGAGAGATGAGATGAGTGAGTGAGTGAGTGAGTGAGTGAGTGAGTGAGTGAGTGAGTGAGTGAGTGAGTGAGTGAGTGAGTGAGTGAGTGAGTGAGTGAGTGAGTGAGTGAGTGAGTGAGTGAGTGAGTGAGTGAGTGAGTGAGTGAGTGAGTGAGTGAGTGAGTGAGGCACACAGAGAGAGAGAGATAGTATTGTTTATTTCACATTTGTTTATTATCTATTTCACTTGCTTGCCAATAAAGCCCTTAAATTGAAATAGAATTGAATTGGGAGAGAGAGAGACCAAGTGAGACACTGAGAGACTGAGAGAGAGACACAGAAGATATTGCATGGTCTATTGGAGAGAGAGAGACTGAGAGAGAGACACAGAAGATATTACATGGTGTATTGGAGAGAGAGAGACTGAGAGAGAGACACAGAAGATATTACATGGTGTATTGGAGAGAGAGAGAGACAGAAGATATTACATGGTGTATTGGAGAGAGAGAGACTGAGAGAGACACAGAAGATATTACATGGTGTATTGGAGAGAGAGAGACTGAGAGAGACACAGAAGATATTGCATGGTGTATTGGAGAGAGAGAGACAGAGAGACACAGTTGATATTACATGGTGTAATGGAGAGAGAGAGAGACTGAGAGAGAGACACAGAAGATATTACATGGTGTAATGGAGAGAGAGAGACAGAGAGACACAGTTGATATTACATGCTGTAATGGAGAGAGAGAGAGACTGAGAGAGAGACACAGAAGATATTACATGGTGTATTGGAGAGAGAGAGAGAGAGACACAAAATATTTTACATGGTGTATTGGAGAGAGAGAGAGACTGAGAGAGAGACACAGAAGATATTACATGGTGTATTGGAGAGAGAGAGAGAGACTGAGAGACAAAAAATATATTACACGGTGTATTGGAGAGAGAGAGAGACTGAGAGAAAGACACAGAAGATATGACATGGTGTATTGGAGAGAGAGAGACTGAGAGAGAGACACAGAAGATATTACATGGTGTATTGGAGAGAGAGAGACTGAGAGAGACACGGAAGATATGACATGGTGTATTGGAGAGAGAGAGACTGAGAGAGAGACACAGAAGATATTACGTGGTGTATTGGAGAGAGAGAGAGAGAGAGACACAGAAGATAGTACATGGTGTATTGGAGAGAGAGAGAGAGAGAGAGACACAGAAGATAGTACATGGTGTATTGGAGAGAGAGAGAGAGAGAGAGAGTGAGAAAGAGTGAGTGATTGAGTGAATGGGTGAGTGAGTGAGTGAGTGAGTGAGTGAGTGAGTGAGTGAGTGAGTGAGTGAGTGAGTGAGTGAGTGAGTGAGTGAGTGAGTGAGTGAGTGAGTGAGTGAGTGAGTGAGTGAGTGAGTGAGTGAGTGAGTGAGTGAGTGAGTGAGTGAGTGAGTGAGTGAGTGAGTGAGTGAGTGAGTGAGTGAGTGAGGCACACAGAGAGAGAGAGATAGTATTGTTTATTTCACATTTGTTTATTATCTATTTCACTTGCTTGCCAATAAAGCCCTTAAATTGAAATAGAATTGAATTGGGAGAGAGAGAGACCAAGTGAGACACTGAGAGACTGAGAGAGAGACACAGAAGATATTACATGGTCTATTGGAGAGAGAGAGACTGAGACAGAGACACAGAAGATATTACATGGTGTATTGGAGAGAGAGAGACTGAGAGAGAGACACAGAAGATATTACATGGTGTATTGGAGAGAGAGAGAGAGACAGAAGATATTACATGGTGTATTGGAGAGAGAGAGACTGAGAGAGACACAGAAGATATTACATGGTGTATTGGAGAGAGAGAGACTGAGAGAGACACAGAAGATATTGCATGGTGTATTGGAGAGAGAGAGACAGAGAGACACAGTTGATATTACATGGTGTAATGGAGAGAGAGAGAGACTGAGAGAGACACAGAAGATATTACATGGTGTATTGGAGAGAGAGAGAGAGAGACTGAGAGACACAAAATATATTACACGGTGTATTGGAGAGAGAGAGAGACTGAGAGAAAGACACAGAAGATATGACATGGTGTATTGGAGAGAGAGAGACTGAGAGAGAGACACAGAAGATATTACGTGGTGTATTGGAGAGAGAGAGAGAGAGAGAGAGAGAGACACAGAAGATAGTACATGGTGTATTGGAGAGAGAGAGAGAGAGACACAGAAGATATTACGTGGTGTATTGGAGAGAGAGAGAGAGAGAGACACAGAAGATATTACATGGTGTATTGGAGAGAGAGAGAGAGACACAGAAGATAGTACATGGTGTATTGGAGAGAGATAGAGAGAGAGACACAGAAGATAGTACATGGTGTATTGGAGAGAGAGAGAGAGACACAGAAGATAGTACATGGTGTATTGGAGAGAGAGAGAGAGAGAGAGAGAGAGAGACACAGAAGATATTACGTGGTGTATTGGAGAGAGAGAGAGAGACACAGAAGATAGTACATGGTGTATTGGAGAGAGATAGAGAGAGAGACACAGAAGATAGTACATGGTGTATTGGAGAGAGAGAGAGACTGAGAGAAAGACACAGAAGATATGACATGGTGTATTGGAGAGAGAGAGACTGAGAGAGAGACACAGAAGATATTACGTGGTGTATTGGAGAGAGAGAGAGAGAGAGAGAGAGACACAGAAGATAGTACATGGTGTATTGGAGAGAGAGAGAGAGAGACACAGAAGATATTACGTGGTGTATTGGAGAGAGAGAGAGAGAGAGACACAGAAGATAGTACATGGTGTATTGGAGAGAGAGAGAGAGAGACACAGAAGATATTACATGGTGTATTGGAGAGAGAGAGAGACACAGAAGATAGTACATGGTGTAATGGAGCAGGCACAACAGTCTGAGACCAGAGAGGAGCAGAGAGACTAGGAGAGGGCAGTGTATATCTTATGTACATTACTATTGGGAGGTTGTCCACATTGTTTAACCCTCGATTCCAAACACAATTAAACAACAGGGTTTCAAGGTTTGGATTCAATTTTAATTCCCGTTTGTTGACTTCTCAACTAAATATCAACCAAATGTAGTTGTTGATTGGATGTTGACGTCCAATCAACAACTGCCTTTGTCGGGTGCGTGTACAGGCACTGCTATGAGAACCCTTTGAGCATTAGACATCAAAGATCGCCACCGATGTGCAATACCAGGGACAAGAAGCCGTGAAATAACATGCATCATTTAGCCTTGTGATGAGTATCTTTGATTCACAGCGAACAGGGGACACAACCACCCACCAACGCACCGCCTGTTAGCCCCTGTGTGGTGTCCGGGTGCCATTTTCAATGTTTACGAAAACAAAAATGATACAATTAATAATTTGTTCAACCTGAGACTCATTGGCCTTGGCTCATTTTCTGTGAAGAACATGTAAAAGAATGCATTTTCATTGAGTGCACACTGTGCACCCCCCTACACATTTATACACTGCTCAAAAAAATAAAGGGAACACTTAAACAACACAATGTAACTCCAAGTCAATCACACTTCTGTGAAATCAAACTGTCCATTTAGGAAGCAACACTGATTGACAATACATTTCACATGCTGTTGTGCAAATAGAATAGACAAAAGGTGGAAATTATAGGCAATTAGCAAGACACCCACAATAAAGGAATGGTTCTGCAGGTGGTGACCACAGACCACTTCTCAGTTCCTATGCTTCCTGGCTGATGTTTTGGTCACTTTTGAATGCTGGCGGTGCTTTCACTCTAGTGGTAGCATGAGACGGAGTCTACAACCCACACAAGTGGTTCAGGTAGTGCAGCTCATCCAGGATGGCACATCAATGCGAGCTGTGGCAAGAAGGTTTGCTGTGTCTGTCAGCGTAGTGTCCAGAGCATGGAGGCGCTACCAGGAGACAGGCCAGTACATCAGGAGACGTGGAGGAGGCCGTAGGAGGGCAACAACCCAGCAGCAGGACCGCTACCTCCGCCTTTGTGCAAGGAGGAGCACTGCCAGAGCCCTGCAAAATGACCTCCAACAGGCCACAAATGTGCCAGTCACTGGCAACTGGAAGGAAAGATGGCCAAAGAGGTGTTGGCTTTGGGGACGACCAGTGAGATATATACCTGCTGGAGCGCTACGGGTGGGTGTTGTTATCGTGACCAGTAAGCTGAGATAAGGCAGAGCTTTACCTAGCATAGACTTGTAGATGACCTGGAGCCAGTGGGTCTGGCGACGAATATGTAGCGAGGGCCAGCCGACTAGAGCGTACAGGTCGCAGTGGTGGGTGGTATAAGGGGCTTTGGTAACAAAACGGATGGCACTGTGATAGACTGCATCCAGTTTGCTGAGTAGAGTGTTGGAGGCTATTTTGTAGATGACATCGCCGAAGTCGAGGATCGGTAGGATGGTCAGTTTTACTAGCGTAAGTTTGGCGGCGTGAGTGAAGAAGACTTTGTTGTGAAATAGAAAGCCGATTCTAGATTTGATAATGAATTGGAGATGTTTAATATGAGTCTGGAAGGAGAGTTTACAGTCTAGCCAGACACCTAGGTATTTGTAGTTGTCCACATATTCTAGGTCAGAACCGTCCAGGGTAGTGATGCTAGTCGAGCGGGCGGTAGCGGGCAGCAAAAGGTTGAAAAGCATGCATTTGGTTTTACTAGCGTTTAAGAGCAGTTGGAGGCCACCGAAGGAGTGTTGTATGGCATTCAAGCTCGTTTGGAGATTAGTTAACACAGTGTCCAAAGAAGGGCCAGATGTACACAGAATGGTGTCGTCTGCGTAGAGGTGGATCAGGGAATCACCCGCAGCAAGAGCGACATCATTGATATATACAGAGAAAAGAGTCGGCCCGAGATTGAACCCTGTGGTACCCCCATAGAGACTGCCAGAGGTCCGGACAACAGGCCCTCCGATTTGACATACTGAACTCTGTCTGCGAAGTAGTTGGTGAACCAGGCGAGGCAATCATTTGAGAAACCAAGGCTATTGAGTCTGCCGATAAGAATAAGGTGATTGACAGAGTCGAAAGCTTTGGCCAGGTCGATGAAGATGGCTGCACAGTACTGTCTTTTATCGATGGCGGTTATGATATTGTTTAGTACCTTGAGCGTGGCTGAGGTGCACCCGTGACCAGCTTGGACACCGGATTGCACAGCGGAGAAGGTACGGTGGGATTCGAAATGGTCAGTGATCTGTTTATTAACTTGGCTTTCGAAGACTTTAGAGAGGCAGGGCAGGATGGATATAGGTTTATAACAGTTTGGGTCTAGAGTGTCACCCCCTTTGAAGAGGGGGATGACCGCGGCAGCTTTCCAATCTTTAGGGATCTCGGACGATACGAAAGACAGGTTGAACAGACCGGTAATAGGGGTTGCAACAATGGCGGCGGATAGTTTTAGAAAGAGAGGGTCCAGATTGTCTAGCCCAGCTGATTTGTACAGGTCCAGGTTTTGCAGCTCTTTCAGAACATCTGCTATCTGGATTTGGGTGAAGGAGAAGCTGGGGAGGCTCGGGCAAGTGCGGGGGGGGGTGTTTGGCCAGGGTTGGGGTAGCCAGGAGGACATATTCGAACATATTGAAATGTTCGATTCTCATGGATTTATCGGTGGTGACCGTGTTACCTAGCCTCAGTGCAGTGGGCAGCTGGGAGGAGATGCTCTTGTTCTCCATGGACTTTACAGTGTCCCAAAACTTTTTGGAGTTAGAGCTACAGGATGCAAATTTCTGTTTGAAAAAGCTAGCCTTTGCTTTCCTGACTGACTGCGTGTATTGGTTCCTGACTTCCCTGAACAGTTGCATATCGCGGGGACTATTCGATGCTATTGCATTCCGCCACAGAATATTTTTGTGCTGGTCAAGGGCAGTCAGGTCTGGAGTGAACCAAGGGCTATGTCTGTTCTTAGTTCTACATTTTTTGAAAGGGGCATGCTTATTTAAGACGGTGAGGAAATTACTTTTAAAGAACGACCAGGCATTCTCGGCTGACGGGATGAGGTCAATATCCTTCCAGGATACCGGGGCCAGGTTGATTAGAAAGGTCTGCTCGCAGAAGTGTTTTAGGGAGCGTTTGACAGTGATGAGGGGTGGTCGTTTGACCGCGGACCCATAGTGGTTACAGGCAATGAGGCAGTGATCACTGAGATCCTGATTGTTAATAGCATAGGTTTATTTGGAGGGCAGGTTGGTCAGGATAATATCTTTGTTTACGGATTTAGGGTCATGTGCAAATTGGGGGAGGGACACAACAAATAAATAACTTTACATGTGTGGCTCCTTACCACAATCAATCAGCATGCCAAAAATAATTCATACTCAGAGGGACTTTGAAATCATTTTTGCAGAGAGAGAAGCTAGTGTGGAAGGAACGTCTTCCAATTTGGAAGATGAAGAATTTTCCAAATATGAGGATCATGTCTCTGTCAATTCTGAGTCTGACAGTGAGTTGAGGATGAGATTGACCCTCAGCCAGCCCCAGGACCAGTCCATCAGCCACCAGCCCCAGGACCAGTCCGTCAGCAACCAGCCCCAGGACCAGTCCGTCAGCAACCAGCCCCAGGACTAGTCCTTCAGCAACCAGCCCCAGGACCAGTCCGTCAGCAACCAGCCCCAGGACCAGTCCGTCAGCAACCAGCCCCAGGACCAGCCCGTCAGCAACCAGCCCCAGGACCAGCCCGTCAGCAACCAGCCCCAGGACCAGCCCGTCAGCAACCAGCCCCAGGACCAGCCCGTCAGCAACCAGCCCCAGGACCAGCCCGTCAGCAACCAGCCCCAGGACCAGTCCATCAGCAACCAGCCCCAGGACCAGTCCGTCAGCAACCAGCCCCAGGACCAGCCCGTCAGCAACCAGCCCCAGGACCAGCCCGTCAGCAACCAGCCCCAGGACCAGCCCGTCAGCAACCAGCCCCAGGACCAGCCCGTCAGCAACCAGCCCCAGGACCAGCCCGTCAGCAACCAGCCACAGGACCAGCCCGTCAGCAACCAGACCCAGGACGAGTCCGTCAGCAACTAGCTCATCAGCAGCCAGCCCCAGGACCAGTCCGTCAGCAACAAGCCCCAGGACCAGTCCGTCAGCAACCAGCCCCAGGACCAGTCCGTCAGCAACCAGCTCATCAGCAACCAGCCCCAGGACCAGTCCGTCAGCAACCAGCCTCAGGACCTGTCCGTCAGCACCAGCCTCAGGACCAGTCCGTCAGCAACCAGCCTCAGGACCAGTCCGTCAGCAACCAGCCCCAGGACCAGTCCGTCAGCAACCAGCCCCAGGACCAGTCCGTCAGCAACCAGCCCCAGGACCAGTCCGTCAGCAACCAGCCCCAGGACCAGCCCGTCAGCAACCAGCCCCAGGACCAGCCCGTCAGCAACCAGCCCCAGGACCAGTCCGTCAGCAACCAGCCCCAGGACCAGTCCGTCAGCAACCAGCCCCAGGACCAGCCTGTCAGCAACCAGCCCCAGGACCAGTCCATCAGCAACCAGCCCCAGGACCAGTCCGTCAGCCACCAGCCCCAGGACTAGTCCGTCAGCAACCAGCTCATCAGCAGCCTGCAGGAGGAGAAAGATGGAGGTCAAAAAATTGTGACACTGAATGCTCTTCTTGCCTAAGGAATGAGCCACCCCGCATGGCTGTCAATGTGATAAGGATGCAACCAGGGCCGACACGGATGGCGGTTAATCTCGTGCAGGACATAAAGTCTTCTTTTGAACTGTTCATCCCAGACACCATCCATAAAATCATTCTGGACTGCACTAACTTGGAAGGAAGGCGTGCTTTTGGAGAGAGATGGAAGAAAATGGACCAAACTCATTTACATGCATACTTTGAGGTTCTTATCCTTGCTGGTGTTTTCAGATCCAATGGGGAATCCACAGAATCTCTGTGGGATGCAGAAACTGTCCGAGAACTTTTCTTTGCAACAATGTCTCTGGAAAACTTCCACATTATTTCCAGGATTATCAGCTTCGATAACAGAGACACCAGACCAGCTTGGCGGCAGAGAGACAAGCTAGCTTCAATCAGGTCAGTGTGGGAGAAGTGGGTGGACCACCTTCCCCTGTTTAACAACCCTGGGCCCAATGTTGCTGTTGATGAGCAGCTTATACTATTTAGGTGCCGCTGCCCCTTCAGACAGTACATACTGTCTAAACCCGCAAAATTTGGAATCAAGATCTGGGCTGCCTGTGATGCTGCTTCATCATATGCATGGAACTTGCAAGTGTATACGGGGAAACCAGATGGAGGAGCCCCTGAGAACAACCAAGGGATGTGGGTTGTCCTGGACGTGACACAGGGAGTCCGTGGCCCCAACATCACTTGCGATAACTTTTTTAATTCGCACAAGCTGGTACAGGAGCTCCTCAAGAGGAAGCTGACGATGGTAGGAACAGTACGAAAAAACAAGCCAGAGCTCCCACCTCAGCTGATGAATACACGGAACAGGCCTATCAATTCCTCTAAGTTTGTGTTCATGGCCGACACGTCCCTAGTGTCCTGAGTGCCAAAGAAAGGCAAAAATGTGGTACTCATGAGTACGCTGCATAGGGATGGAAGAATCTGTGGCCAGGAACATCAAAAAACAGAAATCAATGGATTACAATGCCACAAAAAGAGGGGTGGACAATTTAGACAAGCTGGTGACTGGCTACAGCTGCAAAATGATTCAGGAGGAGGATGCTGGTGCCCCATCCGCCCGACCCACAGAACCAACAACTCCAATAGCGGAACTAAGTGTGAGTGATGTTGTTGCATGTGTGTGTGTCTGACTCTCTTACCTTGGCCTGCTGTAACTATATA
>NC_092095.1:65274400-65292845 GCF_045679555.1 Salvelinus alpinus | reverse complement strand
CACTGTATGTGAGTGAGTGAGATGTTAGTAAAATTCCTGAACTAAATATTTTCATATTTCTAGATTGCAGCCGGTAGCAACAAGAATGTCACGGATCCCTCTGGAACATTCATTGCTCACACCTGGCTCCTATTTCCACTGGTTGTATTTGTATATATGTGCCCTTTGTACACCATGGTGCTGTCGGTTATTGTTACTATGTCCGTTGGTGCGCGTGAGTACCTGTGCTGTGTGTTTTGGCTTTCGGGCCCTTGTGGATTGTGTAGATGATTACGGGTCTCGTCCCGTGTGTTAATCATTGTGCTCGTGTGTAGTTATTCGAGGTACTCCTCGCTCCGAATCATTGCTACCAACGTAACAGAATAATCGAACATTGAGTGAGAATGGACAGTCCGACTACGCTGTGACTGGTCCGTCCGGCACCCCCGCAACTCCGGCAGCTGCAACTGGCCCGTCAAACGCCGCCACAACCGGTCCGTCCGATGCCACCGCTACTGGTCCTTCCGACGCCACTGCTACTGGTCCTTCCAACGCCACCGCTACTGGTCCTTCCAACGCCACCGCTACTGGTCCGTCTGACGCCGCCGCTACTGGTCCTTCCAACGCCACCGCTACTGGTCCGTCTGACGCCGCCGCTACTGGTCCGTCTGACGCCGCCGCTACTGGTCCGTCTGACGCCGCCACAACCGGTCCGTCCGATGCCACTGCTACTGGTCCTTCCAACGCCACCGCTACTGGTCCTTCCAACGCCACCGCTACTGGTCCGTCTGACGCCGCCGCTACTGGTCCTTCCAACGCCACCGCTACTGGTCCGTCTGACGCCGCCGCTACTGGTCCGTCTGACGCCGCCGCTACTGGTCCGTCTGACGCCGCCACAACCGGTCCGTCCGATGCCACTGCTACTGGTCCTTCCAACGCCACCGCTACTGGTCCGTCTGACGCCGCCACAACCGGTCCTTCCAACGCCACCGCTACTGGTCCTTCCAACGCCACCGCTACTGGTCCGTCTGACGCCGCCGCTACTGGTCCGTCTGACGCCGCCGCTACTGGTCCGTCTGACGCCGCCACAACCGGTCCGTCCGATGCCACTGCTACTGGTCCTTCCAACGCCACCGCTACTGGTCCTTCCAACGCCACCGCTACTGGTCCTTCCAACGCCACCGCTACTGGTCCTTCCAACGCCACCGCTACTGGTCCGTCTGACGCCGCCGCTACTGGTCCGTCTGACGCCGCCGCTACTGGTCCGTCCGACGCCACTGCTACTGGTCCTTCCAACGCCACCGCTACTGGTCCTTCCAACGCCACCGCTACTGGTCCTTCCAACGCCACCGCTACTGGTCCTTCCAACGCCACCGCTACTGGTCCGTCTGACGCCGCCGCTACTGGTCCGTCTGACGCCGCCGCTACTGGTCCGTCCGACGCCACTGCTACTGGTCCGTCTGACTCCACTGCTACTGGTCCTTCCAACGCCACCGCTACTGGTCCGTCCGATGCCACCGCTACTGGTCCTTCCGACGCCACTGCTACTGGTCCTTCCAACGCCACCGCTACTGGTCCTTCCAACGCCACCGCTACTGGTCCGTCTGACGCCGCCGCTACTGGTCCGTCTGACGCCGCCGCTACTGGTCCGTCTGACGCCGCCACAACCGGTCCGTCCGATGCCACTGCTACTGGTCCTTCCAACGCCACCGCTACTGGTCCTTCCAACGCCACCGCTACTGGTCCTTCCAACGCCACCGCTACTGGTCCTTCCAACGCCACCGCTACTGGTCCGTCTGACGCCGCCGCTACTGGTCCGTCTGACGCCGCCGCTACTGGTCCGTCCGACGCCACTGCTACTGGTCCTTCCAACGCCACCGCTACTGGTCCTTCCAACGCCACCGCTACTGGTCCTTCCAACGCCACCGCTACTGGTCCTTCCAACGCCACCGCTACTGGTCCGTCTGACGCCGCCGCTACTGGTCCGTCTGACGCCGCCGCTACTGGTCCGTCCGACGCCACTGCTACTGGTCCGTCTGACTCCACTGCTACTGGTCCTTCCAACGCCACCGCTACTGGTCCGTCCGATGCCACCGCTACTGGTCCTTCCGACGCCACTGCTACTGGTCCTTCCAACGCCACCGCTACTGGTCCTTCCAACGCCACCGCTACTGGTCCGTCTGACGCCGCCGCTACTGGTCCTTCCAACGCCACCGGTCCGTCTGACGCCGCCGCTACTGGTCCGTCTGACGCCGCCGCTACTGGTCCGTCCGACGCCACTGCTACTGGTCCTTCCAACGCCACCGCTACTGGTCCTTCCAACGCCACCGCTACTGGTCCGTCTGACGCCGCCGCTACTGGTCCTTCCAACGCCACCGCTACTGGTCCGTCTGACGCCGCCGCTACTGGTCCGTCTGACGCCGCCGCTACTGGTCCGTCTGATGCCACTGCTACTGGTCCTTCCAACGCCACCGCTACTGGTCCTTCCAACGCCACCGCTACTGGTCCTTCCAACGCCACCGCTACTGGTCCTTCCAACGCCACCGCTACTGGTCCTTCCAACGCCACCGCTACTGGTCCTTCCAACGCCACCGCTACTGGTCCGTCTGACGCCGCCGCTACTGGTCCGTCTGACGCCGCCGCTACTGGTCCGTCCGACGCCACTGCTACTGGTCCGTCTGACTCCACTGCTACTGGTTCTTCCAACGCCACCGCTACTGGTCCTTCCAACGCCACCGCTACTGGTCCTTCCAACGCCACCGCTACTGGTCCTTCCAACGCCACCGCTACTGGTCCTTCCAACGCCACCGCTACTGGTCCGTCTGACGCCGCCGCTACTGGTCCGTCTGACGCCGCCGCTACTGGTCCGTCTGACTCCACCGCTACTGGTCCTTCCAACGCCACCGCTACTGGTCCTTCCAACGCCACCGCTACTGGTCCGTCTGACGCCGCCGCTACTGGTCCGTCTGACGCCGCCGCTACTGGTCCGTCTGACGCCGCCGCTACTGGTCCGTCCGACGCCACTGCTACTGGTCCGTCTGACTCCACTGCTACTGGTCCTTCCAACGCCGCCGCTACTGGTCCTTCCAACGCCACCGCTACTGGTCCTTCCAACGCCACCGCTACTGGTCCTTCCAACGCCACCGCTACTGGTCCTTCCAACGCCACCGCTACTGGTCCTTCCAACGCCACCGCTACCGGTCCTTCCAACGCCACCGCTACTGGTCCTTCCAACGCCACCGCTACTGGTCCGTCTGACGCCGCCGCTACTGGTCCGTCTGACGCCGCCGCTACCGGTCCTTCCAACGCCACCGCTACCGGTCCTTCCAACGCCACCGCTACTGGTCCTTCCAACGCCACCGCTACTGGTCCTTCCAACGCCACCGCTACTGGTCCGTCTGACGCCGCCGCTACTGGTCCGTCTGACGCCGCCGCTACTGGTCCATCTGACGCCGCCGCTACTGGTCCGTCTGACGCCGCCGCTACTGGTCCGTCTGACGCCGCCGCTACTGGTCCGTCTGACGCCACCGCTACTGGTCCGTCTGACGCCGCCGCTACTGGTCCGTCCGACGCCGCTGCTACTGGTCCTTCCAACGCCACCGCTACTGGTCCTTCCAACGCCACCGCTACTGGTCTTTCCAACGCCACCGCTACTGGTCCGTCTGACGCCACCGCTACTGGTCCTTCCGACGCCACCGCTACTGGTCCGTCCGACGCCACTGCTACTGGTCCGTCCGACGCCACTGCTACTGGTCCGTCTGACGCCACTGCTACTGGTCCGTCCGACGCCACCGCTACTGGTCCGTCCAACGCCACTGCTACTGGTCCGTCTGACGCCGCCGCTACTGGTCCGTCCGACGCCACTGCTACTGGTCCGTCCGACGCCACCGCTACTGGTCCGTCCGACGCCACCGCTACTGGTCCGTCCGACGCCACTGCTACTGGTCCGTCTGACTCCACTGCTACTGGTCCGTCTGACTCCACTGCTACTGGTCCGTCCGACGCCACTGCTACTGGTCCGTCCGACGCCGCCGCAACTTCGGCAGCTGCAACGGGCCTGTGCCTTTACACGGTACGCCGTAATTTGGGGTATAATTTAAAAAACTATTACGCATTCCTGCGCCTGTCTCCCAGATCCTTGTTACCAACGTGACAAAGAAGAAGCGCTGTGATGTGTGTGGACCCAAGAAGGACAGGAAGACAAAGTAATACATTTGTAACACAAATACAGTAAAACTCTGTCCTTCATGTGGTGTGTAGAGCGGGCTTCATTTGTGTTCAATGGGGCTCATATATCATTTCCATAAAATACTGTCTGTAAAATTTGTCCTTCCAATTTGTTCAGTTCTTTTTGAAATGTTTTAATTTTTTTATTTAACCTTTATTTAACTAGTTTAACTTTTGTTTACAAAAAAACACATTTTATCAACAACAAAATAACGAATTGGGCTTTTATTGATAAATGTGAACTAGCAGAGGTAAATATTAACCATGGATGCTGTCCATATTGCTTGTAATTGATATAAGTCTAAGTACAAAGTATTTTTTCAATAAATTGTTATGGCTGTATTGTTTTAAAAACCCAATAATGTTGTGGGTCCATCAGACCCGTGAACATTGGGTGAAAAACTAAAACATGACCACCACACATGGGTTAAGATAACGTGATCCTAACGTAAGCCACAGCCACACACAAAGAATAGAATCATCTAGAACCTCTTCATTTATTTGTGTTCTGGGATTTCAAAGGATAACAAGTGGTTGGAAGCAACCCCTCATTCAACAGCCAATGAATAATGTCCTTTGAAGCCCTGAATGCCCATGGCCTTACATCGTCCAATTAGGCGGGATCTGAGAGAAACGCCTGCTGCTGATTCCCTCCCTCAATCCCCTCTCTAACGGCCTGTCTCTCATAGATCCCTATAGACCCACATTGGTCATGTAGGACGCAGCAACGCAATGTCCTCAACAGCCATGTACAGTAATGTACTGTAAACATCCATCAAGAAGGTCAAATCATGTTCACTGCAAGCAGGTAGATAGTGAATGGATGGTCTGGGGTGTTTGAGGCTCTCCATGTTTCCTCTCTCTATGCTTTCTTTCTTTCTCGCCCTCAGACTCTTCAAACTGTTTCTCTACAGTGAAAGGATACATTTTTGGCATTGACTAATGGACTGCTGTCATGGAGGTCCTGCAAACGACTCACATCCTCTCTTCTTCCTCCTCACTGCTATCTCTGTGGTTTCTGATATTGTGTCAGATAATACTGTAGATGATCTCAGAAGACATCCATAGAATCTAAGAAGACATCCATAGAATCTCAGAAGACATCCATAGAATCTAAGAAGACATCCATAGAATCTAAGAAGACATCCATAGAATCTAAGAGGACATCCATAGAATCTAAGAAGACATCCATAGAATCTAAGAAGACATCCATAGAATCTAGGAAGACATCCATAGAATCTAAGAAGACATCCATAGAATCTAGGAAGACATCCATAGAATCTAGGAAGACATCCATAGAATCTAAGAAGACATCCATAGAATCTAAGAAGACATCCATAGAATCTAAGAAGACATCCATAGAATCTAAGAAGACATCCATAGAATCTAAGAAGACATCCATAGAATCTAGGAAGACATCCATAGAATCTAGGAAGACATCCATAGAATCTAAGAAGACATCCATAGAATCTAAGAAGACATCCATAGAATCTAAGAAGACATCCATAGAATCTAAGAAGACATCCATAGAATCTAAGAAGACATCCATAGAATCTAAGAAGACATCCATAGAATCTAAGAAGACATCCATAGAATCTAAGAAGACATCCATAGAATCTCAGAAGACATCCATAGAATCTAAGAAGACATCCATAGAATCTAAGAAGACATCCATAGAATCTAAGAAGACATCCATAGAATCTAAGAAGACATCCATAGAATCTAAGAAGACATCCATAGAATCTAAGAAGACATCCATAGAATCTAAGAAGGCATCCATAGAATCTAAGAAGACATCCATAGAATCTAAGAAGACATCCATAGAATCTAAGAAGACATCCATAGAATCTAGGAAGACATCCATAGAATCTAGGAAGACATCCATAGAATCTAGGAAGACATCCATAGAATCTCAGAAGACATCCATAGAATCTAAGAAGACATCCATAGAATCTAAGAAGACATCCATAGAATCTAGGAAGACATCCATAGAATCTAAGAAGACATCCATAGAATCTAAGAAGACATCCATAGAATCTCAGAAGACATCCATAGAATCTAGGAAGACATCCATAGAATCTAAGAAGACATCCATAGAATCTAAGAAGACATCCATAGAATCTAAGAAGACATCCATAGAATCTAAGAAGACATCCATAGAATCTAAGAAGACATCCATAGAATCTAAGAAGACATCCATAGAATCTAAGAAGACATCCATAGAATCTCAGAAGACATCCATAGAATCTAAGAAGACATCCATAGAATCTAAGAAGACATCCATAGAATCTAAGAAGACATCCATAGAATCTAGGAAGACATCCATAGAATCTCAGAAGACATCCATAGAATCTAAGAAGACATCCATAGAATCTAAGAAGACATCCATAGAATCTAAGAAGACATCCATAGAATCTAAGAAGACATCCATAGAATCTAAGAAGACATCCATAGAATCTAAGAAGACATCCATAGAATCTAAGAAGACATCCATAGAATCTAAGAAGACATCCATAGAATCTAAGAAGACATCCATAGAATCTCAGAAGACATCCATAGAATCTAAGAAGACATCCATAGAATATAAGAAGACATCCATAGAATCTAAGAAGACATCCATAGAATCTAGGAAGACATCCAGAGTAAGCATATTTCTGTGAGGACAATGTGATGGAGAAGTTCTATGGAGGCACCAGCATCAACAATCCAGGGAGAATCTAATCAACATACTTTTGCCACAATCCTGAATATCCTCCTGACTATTCTCTATTGAATCACATTCTATGATTGAATAAGATACAAACACCCTGAATATTTAGGCTCCATGCATACCATTGTAATTGGTACAGAATGTTCTCTTATAACAGTCTGATACATTTACATGTAAAACATCCCTTTGATAAAATCCTTCTTTGTGCGAGGCGATATTAGTAGATGAAATTGCAATGATAGACCCTCCCCCGGCGAGGGAGACCGCCAGCATGTCAAATACTTTGAAGAAAATTGAGTTTATCTTTATCCACGGGAGAGTTCCTTGTTTAAATCAAGCCATTTCCTTCATAATGATTAGCTTCCCCCACTACTCCACATTTCTGAATATCTGAATACGCCTCATCTGTATATTTTCATATGCTGCTAATCTGTTCAGAGACTATAATATACTGGTGGAGCATGTTTCCTAATCCGGCCCAATCTGGATTATACATTCTGATTCTTTTCATTAACTATGACAAGGGTGTTCCCAGAACCAGGGGTCATCATGGATGATACACACACACACACACACACACACACACACACACAAACACACACACACACACACACACACACACACACACACACACACACACACACACACACACACACACACACACACACACACACACACACACACACACACACACACACACACACACACACACTCACACACACACGCACACAAACTCTACTGTTAGCTTGAGACTCATCCAGAGAGGAACTACATGATTGAGTCCAAATCCTGTAATTGACTTGCACATTGTCATATAAAGACAGTGATATATGTACGGGATTCTAGATTGTTCTGGTTCCCTATGCAGACATCTGGTCAGGGCTATAACCCTCCGACAGAAACATATTATTGCTATTAGTGGAATACCGTAAGAGGGGGTTTGACCCAAAGCCTTCCTTTATCCGCTGTGTGTCCTTCTTTCTGTATCTGGAGTAGGTCACGGGGAACATAGAATTTTCTAGGAATTCATTGAGTGAGGATTCGTCTGTTTGTAGATGGAGGGGAAGCTTTGTAGATGGAGAGGAAGCTTTGTAGATGTAGCATGAAAGCATATCAACAATGGACGTGATATACACACAGACACACACACACACACACACACACACACACACACACACACACACACACACACACACACACACACACACACACACACACACACACATACATACATACATACATACATGTTAATGGTTATGTGCTTATTATGTGTATATGTGTGTCCTTCTCTGCACAGAGATCCTGAACGGGGGGGTGTATGTTGACCAGAACAAGTTCCTGTGCCACGCCGACACCATCCACTGGAGAGACATCATCAAGAACCCCCAAGCTGAACTCTTGGTGGTACCGTCCAACAACAGTGGCCTTGGATGTGAGTATGGGGAGAAACCACAACGCTGAGAGGGAGGGGTGGTCGAGGTGCTGATAAAAATATTGAGGGATGCTTCTCTAAACTTCCAAGGTGCACAATATACACACACACACCTTCACACCTTCACACGCTTACATATTTCCTCAGTTTCATACAAATGATATTGTTAAAATGTTCCTTTTTTTGTATCCTTTTTCTCTGTTTTGCTGAAGGTGAGTTGGAAGCAGCATCACAATAGATCAGTGATTAAACTCACATGGAGGTGGTTGTGTTGCTATGCAGCCAGGCCCATGGTGATTCTGTCTCAGCTGCACATAAAGCTCACTAAAGCTGACAGCCAGCTCCAATCAAGGTGTTTGGAACACTGATATGGCTACCGGCCATTGTGTGTCAAAACACACAGCCATTGGCTACCGGCCATTGTGTGTCAAAACACACAGCCATTTTAGTTCCAAGTCCACTCCCCCAAACCTTCTCCACATTTTCAATTTGTTTTCCCCTCCCTAGATTGCATTGTATGCCAAGGAAAAGTGAGGGCATGATATGCATTCAATATCAGTGTAGAAAATGTCACTGAATGTCACAGTGATCACTAAAAACAGCACGTATGACCACAAAATGTCACACAACGCTCGAGTGAGCATGTAGTTTCTCCCCACAAGGTGTCCTTCACTATAATGTCTGTTTGAGATGTTAGAAGAAGAAGAAGAAGAAGAAGAAGAGAGGGCAGAATAGAGGACAGAGGAGAGGACAGATGAGAAGACAGATGAGAGGACAGATGAGAGGACAGAGAAGGGGACAGAGGAGAGGACAGAGGAGAAGACAGATGAGAGGACAGAGGAGAGGACAGATGAGAGGACAGATGAGAAGACAGATGAGAGGACAGATGAGAGGACAGATGAGAAGACAGATGAGAAGACAGATGAGAGGACAGAAGAAAGGACAGAGGAGAGGACAGATGAGAGGACAGAGAAGGGGACAGAGGAGAGGACAGATGAGAGGACAGATGAGAAGACAGATGAGAGGACAGATGAAAGGACAGAGGAGAGGACAGATGAGAGGACAGAGAAGGGGACAGAGGAGAGGACAGATGAGAAGACAGATGAGAAGACAGATGAGAGGACAGATGAGAAGACAGATGAGAGGACAGAGGAGAGGACAGAGGAGAGGACAGATGAGAAGACAGATGAGAAGACAGATGAGAGGACAGATGAGAAGACAGATGAGAGGACAGAGGAGAGGACAGAAGAAAGGACAGAGGAGAGGACAGATGAGAGGACAGAGAAGGGGACAGAGGAGAGGACAGATGAGAAGACAGATGAGAGGACAGATGAGAGGACAGAAGAAAGGACAGAGGAGAGGAGAGATGAGAGGACAGAGAAGGGGACAGAGGAGAGGACAGATGAGAAGACAGATGAGAAGACAGATGAGAGGACAGATGAGAAGACAGATGGGAGGACAGAGGAGAAGACAGATGAGAGGACAGATGAGAAGACAGATGAGAGGACAGATGAGAGGACAGAAGAAAGGACAGAGGAGAGGACAGATGAGAGGACAGAGAAGGGGACAGAGGAGAGGACATAAGAGAGGACAGATGAGAAGACAGATGAGAGGACAGAGGAGAGGACAGATGAGAAGACAGATGAGAAGACAGATGAGAGGACAGAGGAGAGGACAGAAGAGAGGACAGAGGAGAGGACACATGAGAGGACAGAGAAGGGGACAGAGGAGAGGACAGAGGAGAGGACATAAGAGAGGACAGATGAGAAGACAGATGAGAGGACAGAGGAGAGGACAGATGAGAAGACAGATGAGATGACAGAGGAGAGGACAGATGAGAGGACAGAAGAGAGGACAGAGGAGAGGACAGAGTAGAGGACAGATGAGAGGACAGAGAAGGGGACAGAGGAGAGGACAGAGGAGAGGACAGAAGAGAGGACAGAAGAGAGGACAGAAGAGAGGACAGAGGAGATGACAGAAGAGAGGACAGAAGAGAGGACAGAAGAGAGGACAGAAGAGAGGACAGAGGAGAGGACAGAGGAGAGGACAGAGGAGAGGACAGAAGAGAGGACAGAAGAGAGGACAGAGGAGAGGACAGAAGAGAGGACAGAAGAGAGAACAGAGGAGAGGGAGTATAAGACAATAAGAGTTGGCATAAAATGAGAGAGTGGCTCGGCGTGCGTGGGAGCCCAGGTTGCCAGATTGAGGCATACTTTGAGGTTGCCAGATTGGGTCGATATTTAACATAATCATTTATGGAGTGAGCTAGGTGTAATTTCACAGGCAGGCAGGGGGCCGAAGGTGACATTCACTCAGCCCTCCACTTCAGCATGTAATTACCACACAGTCAATTAAAGCCTGATGATGACAGGTCCATTCACGCTCACTGACGGTGGGCTATGATAACTGTTATGTGTCATGTCCCCACTTTATGCCTCAGAGAGATGACTTGACTGGGGAGTGGATCCTTGTCCCTCATACTTACTATAGACCCAGAGAGAGCCAGCGAGAACAATGAGAGCACACTCACCCACTCTCAGAGCACACTCACCCACACTCAGAGTACACTCACCCACTCTCAGAGCATACTCACCCACTCTCAGAGCACACACTCACCCACTCTCAGCTCACACACTCACCCACTCTCAGAGCACACACTCACCCACTCTCAGAGCACACACTCACCCACTCTCAGAGCACACACTCACCCACTCTCAGCTCACACACTCACCCACTCTGAGCACACACTCACCCACTCTCAGAGCACACACTCACCCACTCTCAGAGCACACACTCACCCACTCTCAGTGAGTGGGTGAGTGTGGGGGTGGTTTCTGTGAAAGGATGTGTTTAGGGGGGAACTGTTAATGTGTGGTGAGAGGATGTTTGTGGGTGGTGGGTTGGAGGATGGAGGTTTGTGTGTGTGTGTGTGTGTTTGTGTGGATGGTTATCTGACATGTATGTGTGTGTGTGTGTGTGTGTGTGTGTGTGTGTGTGTGTGTGTGTGTGTGTGTGTGTGTGTGTGTGTGTGTGTGTGTGTGTGTGTGTGTGTATGGTCCGCAGGCAAACGATGTCATCGCTCTTGTAACGGACGCTGCTGGGGCCATCAGGACAACCAGTGCCAAAGCTGTACGTATCACACACACACACACACACACACACACACACACACACACACACACACACACACACACACACACACACACACACACACACACACACACACACACACACACACACACAACATGTCAAGGTCAGAGAGAGCAAGAGAGAGAGAGATGAACAGAAAGAGAAACAGAGAGAGAGAAACAAAGAGAAAGAGAGAGAAAGAGCGAGAGAAACAGAAAGAGAAAGAGCGAGAGAAAGAGAAAGAGAAAGAGCGAGAGAAACAGAGAGAGAAAGAGCGAGAGAAACAGAAAGAGAAAGAGCGAGAGAAACAGAGAGAGAAAGAGCGAGAGAAACAGAAAGAGAAAGAGCGAGATAAACAGAAAGAGAAAGAGCGAGAGAAACAGAAAGAGAAAGAGCGAGAGAAACAGAGAGAGAAAGAGCGAGAGAAACAGAAAGAGAAAGAGCGAGAGAAACAGAAAGAGAAAGAGCGAGATAAACAGAGAGAGAAAGAGCGAGAGAAACAGAAAGAGAAAGAGCGAGAGAAACAGAAAGAGAAAGAGCGAGATAAACAGAGAGAGAAAGAGCGAGAGAAACAGAAAGAGAAAGAGCGAGAGAAACAGAAAGAGAAAGAGCGAGAGAAACAGAAAGAGAAAGAGCGAGAGAAACAGAAAGAGAAAGAGCGAGATAAACAGAGAGAGAAAGAGCGAGATAAACAGAGAGAGAAAGAGCGAGAGAAACAGAAAGAGAAAGAGCGAGAGAAACAGAAAGAGAAAGAGCGAGAGAAACAGAAAGAGAAAGAGCGAGATAAACAGAGAGAGAAAGAGCGAAATAAACAGAGAGAGAAAGAGCGAGAGAAACAGAAAGAGAAAGGGCGAGAGAAACAGAAAGAGAAAGAGCGAGATAAACAGAGAGAGAAAGAGCGAAATAAACAGAGAGAGAAAGAGCGAGAGAAACAGAAAGAGAAAGAGCGAGAGAAACAGAAAGAGAAAGAGCGAGAGAAACAGAAAGAGAAAGAGCGAGATAAACAGAGAGAGAAAGAGCGAAATAAACAGAGAGAGAAAGAGCGAGAGAAACAGAGAGAGATCAAGCAGCTGAGGAGTTCACTGTAACACTCCTCTGCGTAATGACAGAGTGAACTCCAGTCGTCATAGACAACCATAGAGAGTGATTGGTCTTTTCTCTGCCGTTCCTCAGTCAGAATAATAGAGCTAAGAGCTCCACAGCTTTCTGTCCTACCGCTTCATTATGTTCCCACACAGAGGGACAGGAAGTGAGCACTTAAACGCAAGGCTTTGACAACCCAGAATTATTATGCCACTGTGTGAAGTGTGTGTGTGTTGTTGGGGTCCTCTTCTCTTCTCACCCCTGTTTTATGCAGTGGCATAAAACAGGGGTGTAGGGATTGATTTAGCATTGACCACGTTCCATATCAGGCATTTTCTATGGAGAGCTATAACTTACACTATATAACTGGCAGTGCATTGTGTGTGTGCGTGTGTGTGTGCGTGTGTGTGTATACCTGTGTCAGTAATGTAAACCCTGTGCTCTCCACAGTGACCAAGACTGTGTGTGCTGAGCAGTGTGACGGCCGTTGCTTCGGCCCCTACGTCAGTAACTGCTGCCACAGGGAGTGTGCTGGGGGCTGCTCGGGACCCAAGGACACAGACTGCTTCGTACGTGGACACGCACACACACACACACACACACACACGCGCACACACACACACACACACACACACACACACACACACACACACACACACACACACACACACACACACACACACACACACACACACACACACACACACACACACACACACACACACACACACACACACACACACACACACACACACACACACATACGCTCACACAAACACACAGATGCCCGCGCATACACACAGACACCTACACAGTTATCCACAGTTAACCCCCCTCACACACACAAACACACACACACATTACTCTCCCAACACAACAACAGAATTCACACAAATGTTCTAATTCCCCAGTTACTGAAAGACACATCTCTACTGACTCCTCCTCAGATGAAACAACCAAATGGCTAATTATGATCCTTCATCCCCTAACATTTTCTGTTCATTTAATGAAGGTATGTTTTCTACTAACAGAGCGATATTACAGTTGTAACTTATAGAGCCTTATCCAATTCAATTACTAGTCACTATTAGAGGTCGCAAACACTGACGACAGACAAGTTCAACGTTTAATGAGAAAAACATTTCACCATTTAGCCTTCGGATCAATGGCTTCTATTTGACTCACAGTTGACTCAAATATGGTGTGTCTGGAGGCTTGGAGGATATGAGTGTTTTGGCTGCAGATCCAGTATGATCTGGAGGATAAGAGTGTTTTGGCTGCAGATACAGTATGATCTGGAGGATAAGAGTGTTTTGGCTGCAGATCCACTATGACCTGGAGGATAAGAGTGTTTTGGCTACAGATCCAGTATGACCTGGAGGATAAGAGTGTTTTGGCTGCAGATCCAGTATGACCTGGAGGATAAGAGTGTTTTGGCTGCAGATCCAGTATGACCTGGAGGATAAGAGTGTTTTGGCTGCAGATCCAGTATGACCTGGAGGATAAGAGTGTTTTGGCTACAGATCCAGTATGACCTGGAGGATAAGAGTGTTTTGGCTGCAGATCCAGTATGACCTGGAGGATAAGAGTGTTTTGGCTGCAGATCCAGTATGACCTGGAGGATAAGAGTGTTTTGGCTGCAGATCCAGTATGACCTGGAGGATAAGAGTGTTTTGGCTGCAGATCCAGTATGACCTGGAGGATAAGAGTGTTTTGGCTGCAGTTACAGTATGACCTGGAGGATAAGAGTGTTTTGGCTGCAGATCCAGTATGACCTGGAGGATAAGAGTGTTTTGGCTGCAGATACAGTATGACCTGTATACTGTAATATGATTAAACCTGGCTAAAAACGACTGTTCATGTAGTAAACAGTAAACAGTGGTGTGTCCCTGTGTTCCTCAGGGCTCAATCCCATCTAACCCACCTTGTAGTATTTACATAATAGCTCTGTATCCCACTGTGAAGTAAAATCACCATATGGTTTAGGGTAGTCGGTTGTAAAACATACCACTACCAGGTAGACGGCTCTAACACGTACATGCTTCCACATTTCAGAATAAGATGTGTTTGCCCGGACAGTAGTTTCTAAACAAAGACCACGTCAATGTACATTACTGTGGCTGGTTCAATTGAGTCCTACCCCACACTCCTATACCCTCAGAATGTGTGCATGTTCCTAATGTTTCCTATCCAGGCCTGCACCAACTTCAACGACAGCGGGGCGTGTGTGACCCAGTGCCCCCAGCCCTTTGTGTACAACCCCACCACCTTCCAGCTGGAATCCAACCCACGGGCCAAGTACACCTATGGATCCTTCTGTGTGGAGAAGTGTCCCCGTAAGAACTGGTTACCTGACCCACACCATGCATAACTCTGGCACGACCCTTGACCCACACCATGCATAACACTGGCATGACCCATGACCCATGACCCATGACCCACACCATGAATGTTCCACATTTTATTGAGTGCAATGTTTCAACCTGAATGTCTTCAAAACTATTGATGTACAAATAAATTCAGGGGACTGACACAGACACATGCACACAACCATGTAGGACAGCCCTGTGGAAGAGTTTCTGTAAAGTGTTGAGTAACGTTATACACAACCATGTAGGACAGCCCTGTGGAGGAGTTTCTGTAAAGTGTTGAGTAACGTTATACACAACCATGTAGGACAGCCCTGTGGAAGAGTTTCTGTAAAGTGTTGAGTAACGTTATACACAACCATGTAGGACAGCCCTGTGGAAGAGTTTCTGTAAAGTGTAGAGTAACGTTATACACAACCATCTAGGACAGCCCTGTGGAAGAGTTTCTGTAACGTGTAGAGTAACGTTATACACAAACCATCTAGGACAGCCCTGTGGAAGAGTTTCTGTAACGTGTAGAGTAACGTTATACACAACCATGTAGGACAGCCCTGTGGAAGAGTTTCTGTAACGTGTAAAGTTATACTCAACCATGTAGGACAGCCCTGTGGAAGAGTTTCTGTAACGTGTAGAGTAACGTTATACACAACCATGTAGGACAGCCCTGTGGAAGAGTTTCTGTAACGTGTAAAGTTATACTCAACCATGTAGGACAGCCCTGTGGAAGAGTTTCTGTAACGTGTAGAGTAACGTTATACACAACCATGTAGGACAGCCCTGTGGAAGAGTTTCTGTAACGTGTAAAGTTATACTCAACCATGTAGGACAGCCCTGTGGAAGAGTTTCTGTAACGTGTAGAGTAACGTTATACACAACCATGTAGGACAGCCCTGTGGAAGAGTTTCTGTAACGTGTAAAGTTATACTCAACCATGTAGGACAGCCCTGTGGAAGAGTTTCTGTAAAGTGTAGAGTAACGTTATACACAACCATCTAGGACAGCCCTGTGGAAGAGTTTCTGTAACGTGTAGAGTAACGTTATACTCAACCATGTAGGACAGCCCTGTGGAAGAGTTTCTGTAACGTGTATAGTAAAGTTAGTGTATATCTGTGTGTTGTGTCCAAGATAACTTTGTGGTGGACCACAGCTCCTGTGTGAGGGCTTGTCCCAGCAACAAGATGGAAGTGGAGGAGAACCGCATCAAGATGTGCATCCCCTGCACTGACATCTGTCCCAAAGGTACCCACATACTGTACCCCCATAATGACATCTGTCCCAAAGGTATCCACATACTGTACCCCCATAATGGCATCTGTCCCAAAGGTATCCACATACTGTACCCCCATAATGACATCTGTCCCAAAGGTACCCACATACTGTACCCCCATAATGACATCTGTCCCAAAGGTATCCACATACTGTACCCCCATAATGACATCTGTCCCAAAGGTACCCACATACTGTACCCCCATAATGACATCTGTCCCAAAGGTATCCACATACTGTACCCCCATAATGGCATCTGTCCCAAAGGTATCCACATACTGTACCCCCATAATGACATCTGTCCCAAAGGTACCCACATACTGTACCCCTATAATGACATCTGTCCCAAAGGTATCCACATACTGTACCCCCATAATGACATCTGTCCCAAAGGTATCCACATAATTACATCTGTCCCAAAGGTACCCACCTACTGTACCCCCATAATGTTATCTGTCCCAAAGGTATCCACATACTGTACCCCCATAATGACATCTGTCCCAAAGGTATCCACATACTGTACCCCCATAATGACATCTGTCCCAAAGGTATCCACATACTGTACCCCCATAATGACATATGTCCCAAAGGTACCCACATACTGTACCCCCATAATGACATCTGTCCCAAAGGTATCCCCATAATGACATCTGTCCCAAAGGTACCCACATACTGTACCCCCATAATGACATCTGTCCCAAAGGTACCCACATACTGTACCCCCATAATGACATCTGTCCCAAAGGTATCCACATACTGTACCCCCATAATGACATCTGTCCCAAAGGTATCCACATACTGTACCCCCATAATGACATATGTCCCAAAGGTACCCACATACTGTACCCCCATAATGACATCTGTCCCAAAGGTATCCCCATAATGACATCTGTCCCAAAGGTACCCACATACTGTACCCCCATAATGACATCTGTCCCAAAGGTACCCACATACTGTACCCCCATAATGTCATCTGTCCCAAAGGTATCCCCATAATGACATCTGGCCCAAAGGTACCCACATACTGTACCCCCATAATGACATCTGTCCCAAAGGTACCCACATACTGTACCCCCATAATGACATCTGTCCCAAAGGTACCCACATACTGTACCCCCATAATGACATCTGTCCCAAAGGTACCCACATACTGTACCCCCATAATGACATCTGTCCCAAAGGTATCCACATACTGTACTCCCATAATGATATCTGTCCCAAAGGTATCCACATACTGTACCCCCATAATTACATCTGTCCCAAAGGTACCCACATACTGTACCCCCATAATGACACCTGTCCCAAAGGTATCCCCATAATGACATCTGTCCCAAAGGTACCCACATACTGTACCCCCATAATGACATTTGTCACAAAGGTACCCACATACTGTACCCCCATAATGACATCTGTCCCAAAGGTGCCCACATACTGTACCCCCATAATGACATCTGTCCCAAAGGTACCCACATACTCTACCCCCATAATGACATCTGTCCCAAAGGTACCCACATACTGTACCCCCATAATGACATCTGTCCCAAAGGTATCCACATACTGTACCCCCATAATGGCATCTGTCCCAAAGGTATCCACATACTGTACCCCCATAATGACATCTGTCCCAAAGGTACCCACATACTGTATCCCCATAATGACATCTGTCTCAAAGGTACCCCCATAATGACATCTGTCCTAAAGGTACCCCCATAATGACATCTGTCCCAAAAGTACCCACATACCAGAACTCACATTATTTTATGTGTGTACCACCCCTTACCTCTCTGTCTCCTCCCATATACCACCCCTTACCTCTCTGTCTCCTCCCATATACCACCCCTTCCCTCTCTGTCTCCTCCCACATACCACCCCTTACCTCTCTGTCTCCTCCCATATACCACCCCTTACCTCTCTGTCTCCTCCCATATACCACCCCTTACCTCTCTGTCTCCTCCCATATACCACCCCTTACCTCTCTGTCTCCTCCCATATACCACCCCTTACCTCTCTGTCTCCTCCCATATACCACCCCTTCCCTCTCTGTCTCCTCCCATATACCACCCCTTACCTCTCTGTCTCCTCCCATATACCACCCCTTACCTCTCTGTCTCCTCCCATATACCACCCCTTACCTCTCTGTCTCCTCCCATATACCACCCCTTCCCTCTCTGTCTCCTCCCATATACCACCCCTTACCTCTCTGTCTCCTCCCATATACCACCCCTTACCTCTCTGTCTCCTCCCATATAC
>NC_092095.1:65236945-65274300 GCF_045679555.1 Salvelinus alpinus | reverse complement strand
CTCCTCCCATATACCACCCCTTACCTCTCTGTCTCCTCCCACTGATACCACCCCTTACCTCTCTGTCTCCTCCCATATACCACCCCTTACCTCTCTGTCTCCTCCCATATACCACCCCTTACCTCTCTGTCTCCTCCCATATACCACCCCTTACCTCTCTGTCTCCTCCCATATACCACCCCTAACCTCTCTGTCTCCTCCCATATACCACCCATTCCCTCTGTCTCCTCCCATATACCACCCCTTACCTCTCTGTCTCCTCCCATATACCACCTCTTACCTCTCTGTCTCCTCCCATATACCACCCCTTACCTCTCTGTCACCTCCCATATACCACCCCTTCCCTCTGTCTCCTCCCATATACCACCTCTAACCTCTCTGTCTCCTCCCATATACCACCCCTAACCTCTCTGTCTCCTCCCATATACCACCCCTTACCTCTCTGTCTCCTCCCATATACCACCCCTTACCTCTCTGTCTCCTCCCATATACCACCCCTTACCTCTCTGTCTCCTCCCATATACAACCCCTTACCTCTCTGTCTCCTAACCAATCCTGATGTCTGTACCACCCCTAACCTCTCTGTCTCCTAACCAATCCTGATGTCTGTACCACCCCTTACCTCTCTGTCTCCTCCCATATACCACCCCTTCCCTCTCTGTCTCCTCCCATATACCACCCCTTCCCTCTCTGTCTCCTCCCATATACCACCCCTTACCTCTCTGTCTCCTCCCATATACCACCCCTTCCCTCTCTGTCTCCTCCCATATACCACCCCTTACCTCTCTGTCTCCTCCCATATACCACCCCTTACCTCTCTGTCTCCTCCCATATACCACCCCTTCCCTCTGTCTCCTCCCATATACCACCCCTTCCCTCTCTGTCTCCTCCCATATACCACCCGTTCCCTCTCTGTCTCCTCCCATATACCACCCCTTACCTCTCTGTCTCCTCCCATATACCACCTCTAACCTCTCTGTCTCCTCCCATATACCACCCCTTACCTCTCTGTCTCCTCCCATATACCACCCCTTACCTCTCTGTCTCCTCCCATATACCACCCCTTACCTCTCTGTCTCCTAACCAATCCTGATGTCTGTACCACCCCTTACCTCTCTGTCTCCTAACCAATCCTGATGTCTGTACCACCCCTAACCTCTCTGTCTCCTAACCAATCCTGATGTCTGTACCACCCCTTCCCTCTCTGTCTCCTCCCATATACCACCCCTTCCCTCTCTGTCTCCTCCCATATACCACCCCTTACCTCTCTGTCTCCTCCCATATACCACCCCTTCCCTCTCTGTCTCCTCCCATATACCACCTCTAACCTCTCTGTCTCCTCCCATATACCACCCCTTCCCTCTCTGTCTCCTCCCATATACCACCCCTTCCCTCTCTGTCTCCTCCCATATACCACCCCTTACCTCTCTGTCTCCTCCCATATACCACCCCTTACCTCTCTGTCCCCTCCCATATACCACCTCTTACCTCTCTGTCTCCTCCCATATACCACCCCTTACCTCTCTGTCTCCTCCCATATACCACCCCTTACCTCTCTGTCCCCTCCCATATACCACCTCTTACCTCTCTGTCTCCTCCCATATACCACCCCTAACCTCTCTGTCTCCTCCCATATACCACCCCTTACCTCTCTGTCTCCTCCCATATACCACCCCTTACCTCTCTGTCCCCTCCCATATACCACCCCTTACCTCTCTGTCTCCTCCCATATACCACCCGTTCCCTCTCTGTCTCCTCCCATATACCACACCTAACCTCTCTGTCTCCTCCCATATACCACCCCTTACCTCTCTGTCTCCTCCCATATACCACCCCTTCCCTCTCTGTCTCCTCCCATATACCACCCCTTCCCTCTCTGTCTCCTCCCATATAAGACCCCTTACCTCTCTGTCTCCTCCCATATACCACCCCTTCCCTCTCTGTCTCCTCCCATATACCACCCCTTCCCTCTCTGTCTCCTCCCATATACCACCTCTTACCTCTCTGTCTCCTCCCATATACCACCCCTAACCTCTCTGTCTCCTCCCATATACCACCCCTTACCTCTCTGTCTCCTCCCATATACTACCCCTTCCCTCTCTGTCTCCTCCCATATACCACCCCTTCCCTCTCTGTCTCCTCCCATATACCACCCCTTACCTCTCTGTCTCCTCCCATATACCACCCCTTCCCTCTCTGTCTCCTCCCATATACCACCCCTTACCTCTCTGTCTCCTCCCATATACCACCCCTAACCTCTCTGTCTCCTCCCATATACCACCCCTAACCTCTCTGTCTCCTCCCATATACCACCCCTTACCTCTCTGTCCCCTCCCATATACCACCCCTTACCTCTCTGTCTCCTCCCATATACCATCTCTTACCTCTCTGTCTCCTCCCATATACCACCCCTTACCTCTCTGTCCCCTCCCATATACCACCTCTAACCTCTCTGTCTCCTCCCATATACCACCCCTAACCTCTCTGTCTCCTCCCATATACCACCTCTTACCTCTCTGTCTCCTCCCATATACCACCCCTTACCTCTCTGTCTCCTCCCATATACCACCCCTTACCTCTCTGTCTCCTCCCATATACCACCCCTTACCTCTCTGTCTCCTCCCATATACCACCCCTTACCTTTCTGTCTCCTCCCATATACAACCCCTAACCTCTCTGTCTCCTAACCAATCCTGATGTCTGTACCACCCCTTACCTCTCTGTCTCCTAACCAATCCTGATGTCTGTACCACCCCTAACCTCTCTGTCTCCTAACCAATCCTGATGTCTGTACCACCCCTTCCCTCTCTGTCTCCTCCCATATACCACCCCTTCCCTCTCTGTCTCCTCCCATATACCACCCCTTACCTCTCTGTCTCCTCCCATATACCACCCCTTCACTCTCTGTCTCCTCCCATATACCACCCCTTCCCTCTCTGTCTCCTCCCATATACCACCCCTTACCTCTCTGTCTCCTCCCATATACCACCCCTTACCTCTCTGTCTCCTCCCATATACCACCCCTTCCCTCTCTGTCTCCTCCCATATACCACCCCTTCCCTCTCTGTCTCCTCCCATATACCACCCCTTACCTCTCTGTCTCCTCCCATATACCACCCCTTACCTCTCTGTCCCCTCCCATATACCACCTCTTACCTCTCTGTCTCCTCCCATATGCCACCCCTTACCTCTCTGTCTCCTCCCATATACCACCCCTTACCTCTCTGTCCCCTCCCATATACCACCTCTTACCTCTCTGTCTCCTCCCATATACCACCCCTTACCTCTCTGTCTCCTCCCATATACCACCCCTTACCTCTCTGTCTCCTCCCATATACCACCCCTTCCCTCTCTGTCTCCTCCCATATACCACCCCTTCCCTCTGTCTCCTCCCATATACCACCCCTTACCTCTCTGTCTCCTCCCATATACCACCCCTTACCTCTCTGTCTCCTCCCATATACCACCCCTTCCCTCTCTGTCTCCTCCCATATACCACCCCTTCCCTCTCTGTCTCCTCCCATATACGACCCCTTACCTCTCTGTCTCCTCCCATATACCACCCCTTCCCTCTCTGTCTCCTCCCATATACCACCCCTTCCCTCTCTGTCTCCTCCCATATACCACCTCTTACCTCTCTGTCTCCTCCCATATACCACCCCTAACCTCTCTGTCTCCTCCCATATACCACCCCTTACCTCTCTGTCTCCTCCCATATACTACCCCTTCCCTCTCTGTCTCCTCCCATATACCACCCCTTCCCTCTCTGTCTCCTCCCATATACCACCCCTTACCTCTCTGTCTCCTCCCATATACCACCCCTTCCCTCTCTGTCTCCTCCCATATACCACCCCTTACCTCTCTGTCTCCTCCCATATACCACCCCTAACCTCTCTGTCTCCTCCCATATACCACCCCTAACCTCTCTGTCTCCTCCCATATACCACCCCTTACCTCTCTGTCCCCTCCCATATACCACCCCTTACCTCTCTGTCTCCTCCCATATACCATCTCTTACCTCTCTGTCTCCTCCCATATACCACCCCTTACCTCTCTGTCCCCTCCCATATACCACCTCTAACCTCTCTGTCTCCTCCCATATACCACCCCTAACCTCTCTGTCTCCTCCCATATACCACCTCTTACCTCTCTGTCTCCTCCCATATACCACCCCTTACCTCTCTGTCTCCTCCCATATACCACCCCTTACCTCTCTGTCTCCTCCCATATACCACCCCTTACCTCTCTGTCTCCTCCCATATACCACCCCTTACCTTTCTGTCTCCTCCCATATACAACCCCTAACCTCTCTGTCTCCTAACCAATCCTGATGTCTGTACCACCCCTTACCTCTCTGTCTCCTAACCAATCCTGATGTCTGTACCACCCCTAACCTCTCTGTCTCCTAACCAATCCTGATGTCTGTACCACCCCTTCCCTCTCTGTCTCCTCCCATATACCACCCCTTCCCTCTCTGTCTCCTCCCATATACCACCCCTTACCTCTCTGTCTCCTCCCATATACCACCCCTTCACTCTCTGTCTCCTCCCATATACCACCCCTTCCCTCTCTGTCTCCTCCCATATACCACCCCTTACCTCTCTGTCTCCTCCCATATACCACCCCTTACCTCTCTGTCTCCTCCCATATACCACCCCTTCCCTCTCTGTCTCCTCCCATATACCACCCCTTCCCTCTCTGTCTCCTCCCATATACCACCTCTTACCTCTCTGTCTCCTCCCATATGCCACCCCTTACCTCTCTGTCTCCTCCCATATACCACCCCTTACCTCTCTGTCCCCTCCCATATACCACCTCTTACCTCTCTGTCTCCTCCCATATACCACCCCTTACCTCTCTGTCTCCTCCCATATACCACCCCTTACCTCTCTGTCTCCTCCCATATACCACCCCTTCCCTCTGTCTCCTCCCATATACCACCCCTTCCCTCTGTCTCCTCCCATATACCACCCCTTACCTCTCTGTCTCCTCCCATATACCACCCCTTACCTCTCTGTCTCCTCCCATATACCACCCCTTCCCTCTGTCTCCTCCCATATACCACCCCTTACCTCTCTGTCTCCTCCCATATACCACCCCTTCCCTCTGTCTCCTCCCATATACCACCCCTTACCTCTCTGTCTCCTCCCATATACCACCCCTTCCCTCTGTCTCCTCCCATATACCACCCCTTACCTCTCTGTCTCCTCCCATATACCACCCCTTACCTCTCTGTCTCCTCCCATATACCACCCATTCCCTCCCTGTCTCCTCCCATATACCACCCCTTCCCTCTCTGTCTCCTCCCATATACCACCCGTTCCCTCTGTCTCCTCCCATATACCACCCCTTACCTCTCTGTCTCCTAACCAATCCTGATGTCTGTACCACCCCTTCCCTCTCTGTCTCCTCCCATATACCACCCCTTCCCTCTGTCTCCTCCCCAATGCTGATGAATGGTGTTTCTCAGGCTCAGTGCTCAGAGATGTGTGTGTCTATCGATTCCACATCTCTTGATTATACTGTCAGGGGGACGGGCGGGGTAATGAGGGATGGCCCAGAGGAACTGTGGGAAATGATAACAAATTAACATTTCAGGTATTGAAATTACTCGTATAAATCACAATCAAAAATGGGTTACACCAGTTAATGCCAGCCATATTCATCCCGGTCAGGCCTCTGTCAGAAACACGTGGCTCTACGTCCGGCCTATAAGTGTAATTAATGCCGATGTAATGAATTCATTAGCCGGTGGGAATTGGCTCAGATTGCTAAGGCCCAAATGGTACCCTATGCCCTATGTGGTGCGCTACGTTTGACCAGAGCCCTGTGGGTTCCATACGGGTCAAAGGTAGTGCACTACATAAGGAATAGAGTGCCATTTAGTACACTACCGTTGGCTCATACTTTTGTAAGTCTTCCAAGTCATCAGAGCAATCTGAATGTGTTGAGCAGGGAAAAGGCCCTTGCCAATGCACCAAATAATGAGTCTATAAGAAAATACTTGAGAGAGCAGCCATCCTTGACCAGGGAACTGGTTGGTGAAAGAACTGCCTAGGTCGCTGGTAGGACAACGGGTGGATCTACTGTATGTGTGATAGTAAACCTTTGGAACTGGAAGGAGCATGTGACTTGTACAGAGGAATGTTGCAGAAATGTCAATGCTGTGTGTGTGTGTGTGTGTGTGTGTGTGTGTGTGTGTGTGTGTGTGTGTGTGTGTGTGTGTGTGTGTGTGTGTGGTGTGTGGTGTGTGGTGTGTGTGTGTGTGTGTGTGTGTGTGTGTGTGTGTGTGTGTGTGTGTGTGTGTGTGTGTGTGTGTGTGGTGTGTGGTGTGGTGTGGTGTGTGTGTGTGTGTGGTGTGTGGTGTGTGTGTGTGTGTGTGGTGTGTGTGTGTGGTGTGTGGTGTGTGGTGTGTGTGTGTGTGTGGTGTGTGGTGTGTGGTGTGTGGTGTGTGTGTGTGTGTGTGGTGTGTGGTGTGTGTGTGTGTGTGTGTGTGTGTGCGTTCCAGTGTGTGACGGCATAGGGACTGGCAGCCTGCAGACAGCCCAGACGGTGGATGCCAGTAACATAGAGATGTTTGTCAACTGCACCAAGATCAACGGCAACCTCATCTTCCTCATCACCGGCATCAAAGGGTGTGTTTATTATAAACCTAGTAGTTTGGGTCCTAGATGCTGATTGGCTGAAACAACATTCCAGCCGTCAGACAATATACCACTGGTATGACTCAAAAATACTTGTTTACTGTTCTAATTATATTGGTAACCAGTTTATATAGAGATACCTCTGGGGTTGGTGGTACAGGGCCGATATACCACGGCTAAGGGCTGTATCCAGCTGCTCTGCTTCTCGTTGTACATATGTACAGCCCTTAGCCGTGGTATATTGGCCGATATACCACGGCTAAGGGCTGTATCCAGCTGCTCTGCTTCTCGTTGTACATATGTACAGCCCGTAGCCGTGGTATATTGGCCGATATACACACCTCCTCTGGCTTTTTTGCTTAATTATATCACACACTACCATGTATTTAGTCTTTGTGTTCCTCACACTTGTAACAAGATGCCTGAGACAGCATGTTGTACGGTCGAGACATGAGCCCTTCAAGGCTCTACGTGGTCAATCCGTCGTCTGCCATACAGTTACTTTACCTTACTCCAGCTGGTAGTGTTATTGTCTAACCCACCCCTCCCCTGACCTCCCCTGACCAGCCCTCCCCTGACCTCCCCTGACCTCCCCCACTACCAGCCCTCCCCTGACCTCCCCTGACCTCCCCCACTACCAGCCCTCCCCACCCCTCCCCTGACCTCCCCCTGACCTCCCCCACTACCAGCCCTCCCCTGACCTCCCCCACTACCACCCCTGCCCACCCCTCCCCTGACCTCCCCCACTACCAGCCCTCCCCACCCCTCCCCTGACCTCCCCCACTACCACCCCTGCCCACACCTCCCCTGACCTCCCCAACTACCACCCCTGCCCACCCCTCCCCTGACCTCCCCCACTACCAGCCCTCCCCTGACCTCCCCCTGACCTCCCCCACTACCAGCCCTCCCCACCCCTCCCCTGACCTCCCCCACTACCAGCCCTCCCCACCCCTCCCCTGACCTCCCCCACTACCAGCCCTCCCCACCCCTCCCCTGACCTCCCCCACTACCAGCCCTCCCCACCCCTCCCCTGACCTCCCCCACTACCAGCCCTCCCCACCCCTCCCCTGACCTCCCCCACTACCAGCCCTCCCCACCCCTCCCCTGACCTCCCCCACTACCAGCCCTCCCCACCCCTCCCCTGACCTCCCCCACTACCAGCCCTCCCCACCCCTCCCCTGACCTCCCCCACTACCAGCCCTTCCCACCCCTCCCCTGACCTCCCCCACTACCAGCCCTTCCCACACCTCCCCTGACCTCCCCCACTATCACCCCTTCCCACCCCTCCTCCATTGTTGGCACTTAACTAAGACAGAGGAGCACACAGTGTGTCAGTCTGGAGCTGGGTCCAGGGAGGGTAGTCTGTCAACTAGCATGGGGGCCTCCCTTCTGAATACAACCAGGATAATGTACTCTGAGACATAGGCCTACCGTCAGCCGTACAGGCCCTGCCCCAGAGGAAGAGAGGGGAGATTGTCAGAACTCATTTCACCCCATGACCTTGCCTTGTTGCCCTGGGATGCAGCCACCCTCGCTTCAGGCAACATGACACTACAGGACGATCTCTAATTCACACAGACTGTAGGTGGAATAGGTCAGGTCAAAGGTTCCTTGGCATGTTATGCACATGCAGACACATTCTAAAGTGGGACGCAGAGAACTGTTTTAATCTCTCTCTCTCTCTCTCTCTCTCTCTCTCTCTCTCTCTCTCTCTCTCTCTCTCTCTCTCTCTCTTCTGTTCTCTCTGATGGTCTATAGGGATATGTACCATGGTATAGGGGCCTTGGACCCGGAGCGGCTCAACGTGTTCCGCACAGTGAGAGAGATCACAGGTGAGACGCACACGCACACACACACACACACACACACACACACACACACACACACACACACACACACACACACACACACACACACACACACACACACACACACACACACACACACACACACACACACACACACACACACACACAGCTACTGCTGGGAGACATGGGAGGAAACACAAGAGAGTGAGGATGAGAGTGAGAGAAGGAATTATAGACTCTGTTATTGTATCTGGATTTAGGCTGTGTGTGTGTGTGTGTGTGTGTGTGTGTGTGTGTGTGTGTGTGTGTGTGTGTGTGTGTGTGTGTGTGTGTGTGTGTGTGTGTGTGTGTGTGTGTGTGTGTGTGTGTGTGTGTGTGTGTGTGTGTGTGTGTGTGTGTGTGTGTGTGTGTGTGTGTGTGTGTGTGCGTGTACTGTACGTGCGGAGTGTGTGTGTATTTATTCTTCTGATAATACCCATTAGGACTTGTATAAAGGGATGAGCTATACCTCATCTGTAAAACCTTTTGTCATATTAAACCCCGCGACTCGCGGTTGAGCCAAATAGCTAATGGAGTGAAACTTCATTTTCATAATGAAAACCAGGGCAATAAGGAAGAGCAACGACCAATATCTCTCCAAGGCAGGGCCTATACTGTCCACTTTAATGGGCACACAAATGCACACACACACACACATACAGACACACACACACACACACTATTATCTATCATTAAGGCACATGCAACAGTCGTATTATGCCCAGTGATGTTAAACTCATTCAGCTAATCAGTGTGATATTGTCTTTACCCAATACATTTCCTTTAAAGAAATGGGATCCTTGTAAGAAGCACATAAAAGCAATGATAGTGTATCTTCCCTCTAAATCCCTCCTTCATCAAATAGGAGGACATTCAGTTCTTCTCTGTGGGGTAATAAAGACAGAGTTGTTATGCTCCCATTCACATTCACTTTCTCATCACTGAGAAACTTTCCAAAGTTCTACACATGTAAGATCTTCATTTGAGCCAGTTTGCTACTGCAGGCAACAGGAAATGTAAATGATTATGTGGATTATAATGAATGGACATTTTTTGTAGGAGTTGATACATTTTTCGTTAGGGCAAATCAATTCTGACATTTTCAAGTGGAAATCACAAACTTTTAAATCCTTTTTGAACCTTGAATACTCTACAATTTTGCTTTTCCTGCTGTGCATGAAAGTTCTCAGCAACAAAAGAGTGATCAAATTAAGATCATCCATCTGTACTAGACAGTCTAGTCTTTTTGTCATCTTCATTCATGCGGCATCAAAAGCACATAAAGACATTGACATTGTGTGTTTGTCTGTGGGTTGCCATTTCTCCTCCAGGGTTCCTCAATATCCAGTCCTGGCCAGAGAACATGACAGACCTCGGTGTCTTCTCCAATCTGGCAACCATCGGTGGGAGATCACTGTACAGGTAACCGGCAGAAATCAACTCATTAAGTACCATATAGTACATGTTATTATTATTATTTTAGGATTTTAGTTTTGTGTCTAAAAAGGCAGGTATATCATCAGGTATAAACAATATATGTATTTAGGAAATCTGTTCCCAAGTTTTCCCACAAGTTAAAAAAGAGACAAATGTAAAATAATAAAATCAAGATATGAAATGATTGTTTTTGAAAATAACAATCTCTTTTTGGGCTTAGTTGTGGTCAATTTGCAGTGTATAAATTATTAGAATGATATTCCAGGCTGAATCTAGCTGCCTGCCCCTGAAATACACCAATATGTGGGTTTAAAACCGTCACACAGGGTAGTGCGATAATGATGTGTGCTGAGAGTTGGGAAGAAGTTCAGGGAGTGAGTGTTTTAATTAATAAATGCAACATAAAACAAAACAAGAAACACGAACAACGCACAGACATGACACTGGAACAGAAACAATAACACCTGGGGAAAAAACCAAAGGGAGTGACAGATATAGGGAAGGTAATCAGGGAGGTGATGGAGTCCAGGTGAGTGATGACACACAGGTGCGTGTAACGATGGTGACAGGTGTGCGCCATAACGAGCAGCCTGGTGACCTAGAGGCCAGAGAGGGAACACACGTGACAAGTACATGCATGCTCACATAGACATTCCACACACACAGGGAAACATAAAACTGTTTAGTGTTGACCCTTGTTTTCCTCCTCCTCTTCCTCCTCCTCCTCCTCCTCTCTGTTCTTCCGTTCCTATTCCTTATCCCTCTGCTCTACTCTCTCCCCTCTCCCCCCCCCCTTTCTCTCTCTCTCCCTCTCCCCCAACCCCTCTCTCTCTCTCTCCCCCCCCCCTCTCTCTCTCCCTCTCCCCCAACCCCTCTCTCTCTCTCTCTCTCCCCCCCCTCTCTCTCTCTCTCTCACGCTCTCCCCTCCCCCCCCCTCTCTCTCTCTATCCAAAAGAATAAAGACATTTCAAATGCCATATTATGTATATATACAGTGTTGTAACGATGTGCAAATAGTTAAAGTATAAAAGGGAAAATAAATAAACATAAATATGGGTTGTATTTACAATGGTGTTTGTCCTTCACTGGTTGCCCTTTTCTTGTGGTAACAGGTCACATATCCTGCTCCTGTGATGGCACACTGTGGTATTTCACCCAGTAGATATGAGAATTTATCAAAATTGGATTTGTTTTCTATTCTTTGTGGATCTGTGTAATCTGAGGGAAAAATGTCTCTCTAATATGGTCATACATTGGGCAGGAGGTTAGGAAGTGCAGCTCAGTTTCCACCTAATTTTGTGGGCAGTGTGCACATAGCCTGTCTTCTCTTGAGAGCCAGGTCTGCCTACGGTGGCCTCTCTCAATAGCAAGGCTATGCTCACTGAGTCTGTACATAGTCAAAGCTTTCCTTAATTTTGGGTCAGTCACAGTGGTCAGGTATTCTGCCACTGTGTACTCTCTGTTTAGGGCCAAATAGAATTCTAGTTTGCTCTGTTTCTTTGTTAATTCTTTCCAATATGTCAAGTAATTACCTTTTTGTTTTCTCATGATTTGGTTAGGTCTAATTGTGGTGCTGTCCTGGGGTTCTGTGGGGTTTGTTTGTGTTTGTGAACAGAGCCCCAGGACCCGCTTGCTTAGGGGACTCTTCTCCAGGTTCATCTCTCTGTAGGTGATGGCTTTGTTATGGAAGGTTTGGGAATCGCCTCCTTTTACTGGTTGTAGAATTGAATGGCTCTTTTCTGGATTTTGATCATTTGATGATACATTATTTTGTGTTTTACATCGTACACAGAGGATACTTTTAGCAGAATTCTGTATGCAGCGTCTCAATTTGGTGTTTGTCCAATTTTGTGAATTCTTGGTTGGTGAGTGGACCCCATACCTCGCTCTCTCTCTCTCTCTCTCTTTCCGCTCTCTCTCGTTCTCTCTCTCCCCGTCTCTCTCTCTCCCCGTCTCTCTCTCCCTGTTTCTCTCTCTCCTCTCTCTCGCTCTATCAGTCTCTCTCTCTCACACTCTCCTCACTCCTTCTGGTTCTTCTCTCTCTGTGTTGTAAAGTTCTCTGCACTAATGATCAGCCGGGTTATGTTCTTCTAAGGGCCCCATAACAGCCGGGTTCCAAAGGGGCCCTTTGATGCTCCTAGCAACCCTTTGATGAATATGTTGTTTTGATAACTGTTTTACATTAGCTGATCGTAGCGAGATCCAAGGGGAGGCGCAGAGTCAAAGGAGTCAAAGGAGTTGCAGTGTCTTGTTTTCTAAATGATGTATTAGTTGGTAGTACATGGAGGAGGACTGTCAAACTCAGCACCATCACATGTGATAGAGTCAACTGTCTAGAGCTGAATGCTGAACCCTCCGCCTACTCTCTCCTTCATTTCCCTTTCATTCCATGGTGACCCTCAGCTTTCATCATCTTCTTCTGATTCTTCTATCTCTCTCTCTCTCTCTCTCTCTCTGTCTCTGTCTCACTCTCTCTCTCTCTCTCTCTCTCTCTCTCTCTCTCTCTCTCTCTCTCTCTCTCTCTCTCTCTCTCTCTCTCTCTCTCTCTCGCTCTCTCTCAGTCTTCACCTCTCTTTTTCTCTTTCTCTCTCTCTCTCTCTCCCTCTCTCTCTCTCAAATTCAAATTCAAGCTGCTTTATTGGCATGAAAAACATTGTGTCAATATTGCCAAAGCAACAATGTATACAATATACATTGTAATAAAATTATAAACAATGCCAAATAATAATATAGAATGGCAGTAAATAATAAAACACAATTAAATATAAAAATAGTAACAATAAAATGGTAACAGTCAATAGTCGAATGTAATGTAATAAATATAAAAAATGTAAAAAAATGAAACTATAACTAACTTATAACTAAATAACGGTCATCTTCACCATTACATCGGTACTACAACTACTATCATCATTACCACTACTACCACCACCACCATCACTAAACTGCTATCATTACCTTTACCACCCATACCACTACTATTTGGAATGATAAACAACAATAATAATATTAATAACAATAACAGTAATAACAATAACAGTCATAATAAGTAAGTTACTGCTTACTATGCAGATGTTATTATTCAGTGTCCCTCAGGCTATGGCAGGCAAATACATATTTGGCTGCAAGAGGAGCCATTGCTCCTTCTCTCTCTCTCTCTCTCTCTCTCTCTCTCTCTCAATTCAATTCAATTTTCAATCTCTCTCTCTCTCTCTCTCTCTCTCTCTCTCAATTCAATTCAATTTTCAATCTCTCTCTCTCTCTCTCTCCTCCTTTATCTCTTTTAATGATGCCTTTTCTTCTATTGATGCTAATCTATGTTCTATAAATATTTTCTTTAACAACATGAATGGTTAAACAAAGAGCTTTCTCTCTCTCTCTCTCTCTCTCTCTCTCTCTCTCTCTCTCTCTCTCTCTCTCTCTCTCTCTCTCTCTCTCTCTCTCTCTCTCTCTCTCTCTCTCTCTCTCTCTCTCTCTCTCTCTCTCTCTCTCTCTCTCTCTCTCTCTCTCTCTCTCTCTCTCTCTCTCTCTCTCTCTCTCCTCCTTTATCTCTTTTAATGATGCTTTTTCTTCTATTGATGCTAATCTATGTTCTATAAATATTTTCTTTAACAACATGAATGGTTAAACAAAGAGCTTTCTTTCTCTCTCTCTCTCCCTCTCTCTCTCTCTCTCTCTCTCCCTCTCTCTCACTCACGCAGTGGGATCTCTCTGCTGATCCTGAAGCAGCGTTGGATCTCCTCTCTCCAGTTCCAGTCTCTGGATGAGATCAGTGCGGGCAACGTGTACATCACCAACAACAGCCGCTTGTGCTTCTACAACACCGTCAACTGGACCAGCCTGTTCCGCACCAGCAACCAGAAGGCGCTCATCCGCAACAACCGCGCCCCCAGCGAGTGCAGTGAGTGACACACATTTGGTCACACATGCGTTGGTATGCACACACACCTGTTGTTGATTGCACAGACACACATGCACAGAGATGCAGAAGCAGACTTATTCAGGTATGTACACATGCACAGAGATGCAGGAGCAGACTTATTCAGGTATGTACACATGCACAGAGATGCAGGAGCAGACTTATTCAAGTATGTACACATGCACAGAGATGCAGGAGCAGACTTATGCAGGTATGTACACATGCACAGAGATGCAGGAGCAGACTTATTCAGGTATGTACACATGCACAGAGATGCAGGAGCAGACTTATTCAGGTATGTACACATGCACAGAGATGCAGGAGAAGACTTATTCAGGTATGTACACATGCACAGAGATGAAGGAGCAGACTTATTCAGGTATGTACACATGCACAGAGATGCAGGAGCAGACCTATTCAGGTATGTACACATGCACAGAGATGCAGGAGCAGACTTATTCAGGTATGTACACATGCACAGAGATGAAGGAGCAGACTTATTCAGGTATGTACACATGCACAGAGATGCAGGAGCAGACTTATTCAGGTATGTACACATGCACAGAGATGCAGGAGCAGACTTATTCAGGTATGTACACATGCACAGAGATGCAGGAGCAGACTTATTCAGGTATGTACACATGCACAGAGATGCAGGAGCAGACGTATTCAGGTATGTACACATGCACAGAGATGCAGGAGCAGACTTATTCAGGTATGTACACATGCACTAAGTCCACACAGTCACAAGTTTTCAACACAATGGTGTCATTACGTTCTAGGGTCCCCGCTCCCTACAGACACTAAACCCCTGATTCAGCTCTCTGCTGAACAAAGAGCTTACTGGGATAGAACTTACTGAGTTGTAAGGTGTTGGAGAAAATGACAGGTTATGTGATTTTCTGTAGAGGGACTCCATGCATTCATGTCAGGGGATTGTATTACTCAGACCTCTTGTTTTGATTCAAGCACATAGAGAGTTTGATCCTATGCGATATTTACTTTGTGTGGTTCCAGAACAAGAGCCAGCTCCATCAGGGCTCCATCAGGGCTCCAAAAGGCTAGTATCCACAAGGCTCCATGCTTGGTCTATGGAGAGCATCCTCAGATAAACACATTGGTCCTGTGAGATGGGGCTGGGAGTGAACAACACACATGTCACACTGATACAAGACAGACAATGAGAGAGAGAAAAGAGAGAGAGAGAGAGAGATAGGGAGGGAGAGGGCGGGAGGCATGAGGAAGAGAGAGGGAGAGAGAGAGAAGGAGAGAGAGATGGGGATGAGAGAGAGATGGGGATGAGAGAGAGATGGGGATGAGAGAGAGAGAGAGAGAGAGAGAGAGAGAGAGAGAGAGAGAGAGAGAGAGAGAGAGAGAGAGAGAGAGAGAGAGAGCGAGAGCGAGAGAGAGAGGGAGGGAGGGAGGGAGGGAGGGAGGGAGGGAGGGAGGGAGGGAGGTGAGAGAGAGAGAGAGAGAGAGAGAGAGAGAGAGAGAGAGAGAGAGAGAGAGAGAGAGAGAGAGAGAGAGGGAGAGGGAGGGAAGGAAGGAAGGAAGGAAGGAAGGAAGGAAGGAAGGAAGGAAGGAAGGAAGGAAGGAAGGTGTGAGAGGGAGAGAGAGAGAGAGAGAGAGAAGGAGAGAGATGGGGATGAGAGAGAGAGAGAGAGAAGGAAGGAAGGGAGATGTGAGAGAGAGAGAGAGAGAGAGAGAGAGAGAGAGAGAGAGAGAGAGAGAGAGAGAGAGAGAGAGAGAGAGAGAGAGGGAGAGACAGGGAGAGAGACAGGGAGAGAGACAGGGAGAGAGAGAGAGAGAGATAAAGAGGAAGAGAGAGGAGGACGTGTTGTGGAGTCTTCCTGCCAAGCGGTGGTTGATATCATTAGCGTGTTAATGAGTGTTGCGGTGTGCTGTGGGATCAATAACCCTGTTAGGAGGCCTCTTCATTAGTCTCTCATCCAGCCATCGACCAGCCCAGACAATGGAGGGGGAGCTGTGGAGGTGGATTGGAACAGGGGGACAGGGGGACATGGCAGACGGCTCACCCCAGGGAATGTGTCACTCACTGGGGCAGTCGATGAGGAAAGTGGATGGGCTTGTGGAGGTCAGTAGGGAGTGTAGTCAGATGCAGTGTCTATTGACTGTTTAAGTTTAAAACAGTGTTTTACAGTATTGTAACAGGCCTGGGCAGAAAGAATGGTAGAGGTATGGGAAATACTGGTGAACACACACACACACCCGACCCTGTAGGCTACTTTCATCATGCATTAGCACATATTGCCAATATAACATCCACCTCATCACCTTATTGTGCTGTCATGAACAACTTTGTAATTTTCTACTTAACATCGCTGTGTCCCTGATGTGTGTGAGTGTGTGCGCACGTGCAAAAACGCGTGCGTGTTTGTTCATTTGTTTGCACTTGTGTGTGTTCTCGGGCTCATCTGTGTGTGTGTTCATATGTGTGCGTGCTCCACAGCCCAACAGAGGATGGTGTGTGTGTTCATATGTGTGTGTGCTCCACAGCCCAACAGAGGATGGTGTGTGACCGGCTGTGTTCTGAAGATGGTTGCTGGGGTCCAGGGCCTGACCAGTGCCTCTCCTGTCGTTACTTTAGTCGAGGACGTTCCTGTGTGCCGTCCTGCAACCTCTATGACGGGTGAGTTGACCAATCACATCCTCAGAATGACAGGACCTGACCAGTGCTGCTGGGGCGATATTGACCAATGAATGGAGAGATGTAAGACATAACAGTATTGAATGTATGTTGGGTTTCATTCAAATAATTGTAGGTAGATATTTCCATTCTGGACACTTAAAAGATCTGTGATTACAACAAGGAATACTTCTTCGTAGTCTTCCTCTCTTCCTCACCATATCCTGACTGGGTGGAAATAATGAAAATGCCCTGAATTACAATACAATTAGCTTGTTCTGGGTGAATAAACAAACGTGACTCTTGCGGTGGCAGGTTAGGCTGTCCTCACAGGGGGAACCAGGGTCTGGAGTCAGGTTAGGCTGTCCTCACAGGGGGAACCAGGATCTGGTGTCAGGTTAGCCTGTCCCCACCGGGGGAATCAGGGTCTGGAGTCAGGTTAGCCTGTCCTCACAGGGGGAATCAGGGTCTGGAGTCAGGTTAGGCTGTCCTCACAGGGGGAACCAGGGTCTGGAGTCAGGTTAGGCTGTCCTCACAGGGGGAACCAGGGTCTGGAGTCAGGTTAGCCTGTCCTCACAGGGGGAACCAGGGTCTGGTGTCAGGTTAGGCTGTCCTCACAGGGGGAACCAGGGTCTGGAGTCAGGTTAGGCTGTCCCCACCGGGGGAATCAGGGTCTGGAGTCAGGTTAGCCTGTCCTCACAGGGGGAATCAGGGTCTGGAGTCAGGTTAGGCTGTCCTCACAGGGGGAACCAGGGTCTGGAGTCAGGTTAGGCTGTCCTCACAGGGGGAACCAGGGTCTGGTGTCAGGTTAGCCTGTCCTCACAGGGGGAATCAGGGTCTGGTGTCAGGTTAGCCTGTCCTCACAGGGGGAACCAGGGTCTGGTGTCAGGTTAGCCTGTCCTCACAGGGGGAACCAGGATCTGGTGTCAGGTTAGGCTGTCCTCACAGGGGGAACCAGGGTCTGGAGTCAGGTTAGCCTGTCCTCACAGGGGGAACCAGGGTCTGGTGTCAGGTTTTCCTCACAGGGGGAACCAGGGTCTGGTGTCAGGTTAGCCTGTCCTCACAGGGGGAACCAGGGTCTGGTGTCAGGTTAGGCTTTCCTCACAGGGGGAACCAGGGTCTGGTGTCAGGTTAGGCTTTCCTCACAGGGGGAATCGGGGTCTGGAGTCAGGTTAGCCTGTCCTCACAGGGGGAACCAGGGTTTGGTGTCAGGTTAGCCTGTCCCCACAGGGGGAATCCGGGTCTGGAGTCAGGTTAGGCTGTCCTCACAGGGGGAACCAGGGTCTGGTGTCAGGTTAGCCTGTCCTCACAGGGGGAACCAGGGTCTGGTGTCAGGTTAGCCTGTCCTCACAGGGGGAATCAGGGTCTGGTGTCAGGTTAGGCTGTCCTCACAGGGGGAACCAGGGTCTGGTGTCAGGTTAGCCTGTCCTCACAGGGGGAACCAGGGTCTGGAGTCAGGTTAGGCTGTCCTCACAGGGGGAATCAGGGTCTGGTGTCAGGTTAGCCTGTCCTCACAGGGGGAACCAGGGTCTGGAATCAGGTTAGCCTGTCCTCACAGAGGGAACCAGGGTCTGGAGTCAGGTTAGGCTGTCCTCACAGGGGGAACCAGGGTCTGGAGTCAGGTTAGGCTGTCCTCACAGGGGGAACCAGGGTCTGGAGTCAGGTTAGGCTGTCCTCACAGGGGGAACCAGGGTCTGGAGTCAGGTTAGGCTGTCCTCACAGGGGGAACCAGGGTCTGGAGTCAGGTTAGGCTGTCCTCACAGGGGGAACCAGGGTCTGGAGTCAGGTTAGGCTGTCCTCACAGAGGGAACCAGTGTCTGTGTTTCTCCATCATGCCCAGTTCTCCTCTCAGTGTGCTGTATGTGGGAGGGGTTTGAAGTCGCAGGAAAAACAGCTCACAGCTGAGACTTTGAAGAAGATGAAGAGGAGGAGGGGGGTAAAGAGCAGCTGGATAATGACGTCCTCTGTGAGAACCGAGCTGTGATCACGTGGAGAGGCAGGAGGCAGCAGGCAGGAGGTGGTACATGACATCTTGATCGATCGGCTTACCTCGTAGACAGAGCACTGCAGACATGCACTAGACCTGTGTTCAACAGTATGTGTTGTCCTCCCAATGCTTTAGCTGCTCTTCATTGAGCTCACATGCAAAATGCAAACCCTGCCAATCTGGCCTTCCTATAGCCTCCTATAGCCCTCCTATAGCCTCATATAGCCTTCCTGTAGTCCTCCTATAGCCTCCTGTAGCCTCCTGTAATCCTCCTTAGCCCTCCTATAGCCCTCCTATAGCCTCCTATAGCCCTCCTATAGCATCCTATAGCCTCCTATAGCCCTCCTATAGCCTCCTATAGCCCTCCTATAGCCTCCTATATCCTTCCTATAGCCCTCCTATAGCCCTCCTATAGCCTCATGTAGCCTCCTATAGCCCTACTATAGCCCCATGTAGCCCTCCTATAGCCCTCCTATAGCCCTCCTACAGCCCTCCTATAGCCTCCAATAGCCCTCATATAGCCTCCTATAGCCTCCTGTAAACCTCCTGTAGCCCTCCTATATCCTCCTATAGCCTCCTATACCCTCCTATAGCCTCAGATAGCCTTCCTATAGCCCTCCTATAGCCCTCCTACAGCCTCATATAGCCTTCCTGTAGCCTCCTATAGCCCTACTATAGCCCCATGTAGCCCTCCTATAGCCTCCTGTAGCCTTCCTATAGCCTCCTATAGCCCTCCTATAGCCTCCTATAGCCCTCCTATAGCCTCCTATAGCCTCTTATAGCCCTCCTATAGCCCTCCTATAGCCCTCCTATAGCATCCTGTAGCCCTCCTATAGCCCTCCTATAGCCGCCTATAGCCTCCTGTAGCCTCCTATAGCCTCCTATAGCCCTCCTATAGCCTTCCTATAGCCTCCTATAGCCTTCCTATAGCCCTCCTGTAGCCCTCCTATAGCCCTCCTATAGCCCTCCTATAGCCCTCCTATAGCCTCCTATAGCCCTCCTATAGCCTCCTATAGCCCTCCTATAGCCTTCTATAGCCCTCCTATAGCTTCCTGTAGCCCTCCTATAGCCTCCTATAGCCCTCCTATAGCCCTCCTATAGCCTCCTGTAGCCCTCCTATAGCCTTCTATAGCCCTCCTATAGCTTCCTGTAGCCCTCCTATAGCCTCCTATAGCCCTCCTATAGCCCTCCTATAGCCTCCTATAGCCCTCCTATAGCCCTCCTATAGCCTCCTGTAGCCCTCCTATAGCCTTCTATAGCCCTCCTATAGCCTCCTATAGCCCTCCTATAGCCTCCTATATCCTTCCTATAGCCCTCCTATAGCCCTCATATAGCCTTCCTGTAGCCTCCTATAGCCCTACTATAGCCCCATGTAGCCCTCCTATAGCCTCCTGTAGCCTTCCTATAGCCTCCTATAGCCCTCCTATAGCCTCCTATAGCCCTCCTATAGCCTCCTATAGCCTCTTATAGCCCTCCTATAGCCCTCCTATAGCCCTCCTATAGCATCCTGTAGCCCTCCTATAGCCCTCCTATAGCCGCCTATAGCCTCCTGTAGCCTCCTATAGCCTCCTATAGCCCTCCTATAGCCTTCCTATAGCCTCCTATAGCCTTCCTATAGCCCTCCTGTAGCCCTCCTATAGCCCTCCTATAGCCCTCCTATAGCCCTCCTATAGCCTCCTATAGCCCTCCTATAGCCTCCTATAGCCCTCCTATAGCCTTCTATAGCCCTCCTATAGCTTCCTGTAGCCCTCCTATAGCCTCCTATAGCCCTCCTATAGCCCTCCTATAGCCTCCTGTAGCCCTCCTATAGCCTTCTATAGCCCTCCTATAGCTTCCTGTAGCCCTCCTATAGCCTCCTATAGCCCTCCTATAGCCCTCCTATAGCCTCCTATAGCCCTCCTATAGCCCTCCTATAGCCTCCTGTAGCCCTCCTATAGCCTTCTATAGCCCTCCTATAGCCTCCTATAGCCCTCCTATAGCCTCCTATATCCTTCCTATAGCCCTCCTATAGCCCTCCTATAGCCCTCCTATAGCCTCCTATAGACCTCATATAGCCTCCTATAGCCTCCTGTAGCCCTCCTGTAGCCCTCCTACAGCCTCCTAAAGCCTCCTATAGCCCTCCTATAGCCCTCCTATAGCCCTCCTATATCCCTCCTATAGCCCTCCTATAGCCTCCTATAGCCCTCCTATAGCCTCCTGTAGCCCTCCTATAGCCTTCTATATCCTTCCTATATCCCTCCTATAGCCCTCCTATAGCCTCCTATAGCCCTCCTATAGCCTCCTGTAGCCCTCCTATAGCCTTCTATAGCCCTCCTATAGCTTCCTGTAGCCCTCCTATAGCCTCCTGTAAACCTCCTGTAGCCCTCCTATATCCTCCTATAGCCTCCTATACCCTCCTATAGCCTCAGATAGCCTTCCTATAGCCCTCCTATAGCCCTCCTACAGCCTCATATAGCCTTCCTGTAGCCTCCTATAGCCCTCCTATAGCCTCCTGTAGCCTCCTATAGCCCTACTATAGCCCCATGTAGCCCTCCTATAGCCTCCTGTAGCCTTCCTATAGCCTCATATAGCCCTCCTATAGCCTCCTATAGCCCTCCTATAGCCTCCTATAGCCTCTTATAGCCCTCCTATAGCCCTCCTATAGCCCTCCTATAGCATCCTGTAGCCCTCCTATAGCCCTCCTATAGCCGCCTATAGCCTCCTGTAGCCTCCTATAGCCTCCTATAGCCCTCCTATAGCCTTCCTATAGCCTCCTATAGCCTTCCTATAGCCCTCCTGTAGCCCTCCTATAGCCCTCCTATAGCCCTCCTATAGCCCTCCTATAGCCCTCCTATAGCCCTCCAATAGCCTCCTATAGCCCTCCTATAGCCTCCTATAGCCTCCTATAGCCCTCCTATAGCCCTCCTATAGCCTCCTATATCCTTCCTATATCCCTCCTATAGCCCTCCTATAGCCTCCTATAGCCCTCCTATAGCCTCCTGTAGCCCTCCTATAGCCCTCCTATAGCCCTCCTATAGCTTCCTGTAGCCCTCCTATAGCCTTCCTATAGCCTCCTATAGCCCTCCTATAGCCTCCTGTAGCCCTCCTATAGCCTTCTATAGCCCTCCTATAGCTTCCTGTAGCCCTCCTATAGCCCTCCTATAGCCTCCTGTAGCCTCCTATAGCCCTCCTATAGCCTTCCTATAGCCCTCCTATAGCCCTCCTATAGCCGCCTATAGCCTCCTATAGCCTCCTATAGCCCTCCTATAGCCTTCCTATAGCCTCCTATAGCCTTCCTATAGCCCTCCTGTAGCCTTCCTATAGCCCTCCTGTAGCCCTCCTATAGCCCTCCTATAGCCCTCCTATAGCCGCCTATAGCCTCCTATAGCCCTCCTATAGCCTCCTATAGCCCTCCTATAGCCTCCTATAGCCCTCCTATAGCCTTCTATAGCCCTCCTATAGCTTCCTGTAGCCCTCCTATAGCCTCCTATAGCCCTCCTATAGCCTCCTATAGCCCTCCTATAGCCCTCCTATAGCCTCCTATAGCCCTCCTATAGCCCTCCTATAGCCTCCTGTAGCCCTCCTATAGCCTTCTATAGCCCTCCTAAAGCCTCCTATAGCCCTCCTATAGCCTCCTATATCCTTCCTATAGCCCTCCTATAGCCCTCCTATAGCCTCCTATAGACCTCATATAGCCTCCTATAGCCTCCTGTAAACCTCCTGTAGCCCTCCTACAGCCTCCTAAAGCCTCCTATAGCCCTCCTATAGCCCTCCTATAGCCCTCCTATAGCCTCCTATAGACCTCATATAGCCTCCTATAGCCTCCTGTAAACCTCCTGTAGCCCTCCTACAGCCTCCTATAGCCCTCCTATAGCCTCCTATAGACCTCATATAGCCTCCTATAGCCTCCTGTAAACCTCCTGTAGCCCTCCTATAGCCCTCCTATAGCCTCAGATAGCCTTCCTATAGCCCTCCTATAGCCCTCCTATAGCCTCATATAGCCTTCCTGTAGCCTCCTATAGCCCTCCTATAGCCCCATATAGCCCCATATAGCCCTCCTATAGCCTCCTGTAGCCCTCCTATAGCCCTCCTATAGCCTCATATAGCCTTCCCATACCCTCCTCTAGCCCTCCTATAGCCTCCTATAGCCCTCCTATAGCCTCCTATATCCTTCCTATATCCCTCCTATAGCCCTCCTATAGCCTCCTATAGCCCTCCTATAGCCTCCTGTAGCCCTCCTATAGCCTTCTATAGCCCTCCTATAGCTTCCTGTAGCCCTCCTATAGCCTTCCTATAGCCTCCTATAGCCTCCTATAGCCCTCCTATAACCTCCTATAGCATCCTATAGCCCTCCTATAGCCTCCTGTAGCCCTCCTATAGCCTTCTATAGCCCTCCTATAGCTTCCTGTAGCCCTCCTATAGCCTTCCTATAGCCTCCTATAGCCCTCCTATAGCCTCCTGTAGCCCTCCTATAGCCTTCTATAGCCCTCCTATAGCTTCCTGTAGCCCTCCTATAGCCCTCCTATAGCCTCCTGTAGCCCTCCTATAGCCCTCCTATAGCCTCCTATAGACCTCATATAGCCTCCTATAGCCTCCTGTAAACCTCCTGTAGCCCTCCTAAAGCCTCCTATAGCCCTCCTATAGCCTCCTATAGACCTCATATAGCATCCTATAGCCTCCTGTAAACCTCCTGTAGCCCTCCTATAGCCCTCCTATAGCCTCAGATAGCCTTCCTATAGCCCTCCTATAGCCCTCCTATAGCCTCATATAGCCTTCCTGTAGCCTCCTATAGCCCTCCTATAGCCCCATATAGCCCCATATAGCCTCCTGTAGCCCTCCTATAGCCCTCCTATAGCCTCATATAGCCTTCCCATACCCTCCTCTAGCCCTCCTATAGCCTCCTATAGCCCTCCTATAGCCTCCTATATCCTTCCTATATCCCTCCTATAGCCCTCCTATAGCCTCCTATAGCCCTCCTATAGCCTCCTGTAGCCCTCCTATAGCCTTCTATAGCCCTCCTATAGCTTCCTGTAGCCCTCCTATAGCCTTCCTATAGCCTCCTATAGCCTCCTATAGCCCTCCTATAGCCTTCCTATAGCCTCCTATAGCCTCCTATAGCCCTCCTATAGCCCTCCTATAACCTCCTATAGCATCCTATAGCCCTCCTATAGCCTCCTGTAGCCCTCCTATAGCCTTCTATAGCCCTCCTATAGCCTTCCTATAGCCTCCTATAGCCCTCCTATAGCCTCCTGTAGCCCTCCTATAGCCTTCTATAGACCTCCTATAGCCTTCTATAGCCCTCCTATAGCTTCCTGTAGCCCTCCTATAGCCTCCTGTAGCCCTCCTATAGCCCTCCTATAGCCTCATATAGCCTTCCTATACCCTCCTCTAGCCCTCCTATAGCCTCCTATAGCCCTCCTATAGCCTCCTATATCCTTCCTATAGCCCTCCTATATCCCTCCTATAGCCTCCTATAGCCTCCTATAGCCCTCCTATAGCCCTCCTATAGCCTCCTATAGCCCTCCTATAGCCGCCTATAGCCGTCCTATAGCCTCCTATAGCCCTCCTATAGCCTCCTATAGCCCCCTGTAACCCTCCTATAGCCTTCCTATAGCCTCCTATAGCCTCCTATAGCCCTCCTATAGCCCTCATATAGCCTCCTATAGCCTCCTATAGCCCTCCTATAGCCTCCTGTAGCCCTCCTATAGCCTTCTATAGCCCTCCTATAGCTTCCTGTAGCCCTCATATAGCCTTCCTATAGCCTCCTATAGCCTCCTATAGCCCTCCTATAGCCTCCTATAGCCCTCCTATAGCCTCCTGTAGCCCTCCTATAGCCTCCTATAGCCCTCCTATAGCTTCCTGTAGCCCTCCTATAGCCTCCTATAGCCCTCCTATAGCCTCCTATAGCCTCCTGTAGCCCTCCTATAGCCTCCTATAGCCCTCCTATAGCCGCCTATAGCCCTCCTATAGCCTCATATAACCCTCCTATAGCCCTCCTATAGCCCTCCTATAGCCTCCTATAGCCCTCCTATAGCCTCCTGTAACCCTCATGTAGCCCTCCTGTAGCCCTCCTATAGCCCTTATTTAGCCTCCTGTAGCCTCCTATAGCGTCCTGTAGCCCTCCTATAGCCTCCTATAGCCTCCTGTAAACCTCCTGTATCCCTCCTGTAACCCTCCCATAGCCCTTATTTAGCCTCCTGTAGCCTCCTATAGCGTCCTGTAGCCCTCCTATTGCCTCCTATAGCCTCCTGTAGCCCTCCTATAGCCTCCTATAGCCCTCCTGTAAACCTCCTATAGCCCTCCTATAACCCTCCTCTAGCTTCCTGTATCCCTCCTATAGCCTCCTGTAGCCCTCCTATAGCCTTCCTATAACCCTCCTGTAGCCTCCTATAGCCCTGTAGCCTTCCTACAGCCTCCTATAGCCTCCTGTACTCCTCCTGTAGCCCTCCTATAACCCTCCTGTAGCCTCCTGTAGCCCTCCTATAGCCTCCTATAGCCCCGTAGCCTTCCTACAGCCTCCTATAGCCTCCTGTACTCCTCCTGTAGCCCTCCTATAACTCTCCTATAGCCTCCTATAGCCCTCCTGTAGCCATCCTATAGCCCTCCTATAGCTAATGGCTATATGCAGTCGTGGCCAAAAGTTTTGAGAATGACACAAATATTTATTTACACAAAATTTGCTGCTTCAGTGTCTTTAGATATTTTTGTCAGATGTTACTATGGAATACTGAAGTATAATTACAAGCATTTCATAAGTGTCAAAGGCTTTTATTGACAATTACGGGTAGTTGATGCAAAGAGTCAATATTTGTAGTGTTGACCCTTTTTTTTCAAGACCATTGCAATTCGCCCTGGCATGCTGTTAATTAACTTCTGGGCCACATCCTGACTGATGGCAGCCCATTCTTGCGTAATCAATGCTTGGAGATGAATGGTCTCAGGATGCTTTACTGTTGGCATGACACAGGACTGATGGTAGCGCTCACCTTGTCTTCTCCAGACAATATTTTTTCCGGATGCCCCAAACAATCGGAAAGGGGATTCATCAGAGAAAATTACTTTACCCCAGTCCTCAGCAGTCCAATCCCTGTACCTTTTGCAGAATATCAGTCTTTCCTGATGTTTTTCCTGGAGAGAAGTGGCTTCTTTGCTGCCCTTCTTGACACCAGGCCATCCTCCAAAAGTCTTTGCCTCACTGTGCGTGCAGATGCACTCACACCTGCCTGCTGCCATTCCTGAGCAAGCTCTGTACTGGTGGTGCCCCGATCCCACAGCTGAATCAACTTTAGGAGATGGTCCTGGCGTTTGCTGGACTTTCTTGGGCCCCCTGAAGCCTTCTTCACAACAATTGAACAGTTCTCCTTGAAATTCTTGATGATCCGATAAATGGTTGATTTAGGTGCAATCTTACTGGCAGCAATATCCTTGCCTGTGAAGCCCTTTTTGTGCAAAGCAATGATGACGGAACGTATTTCCTTGCAGGTAACCATGGTTGACAGAGGAAGAACAATGATTCCAAGCACCACCCTCCTTTTGAAGCTTCCAGTCTGTTTTTCGAACTCAATCAGCATGACAGAGTGATCTCCAGCCTTGTCCTCGTCAACACTCACACCTGTGTTGACGAGAGAATCACTGACATGATGTGTGCTGGTCCTTTTGTGGCAGGGCTGAAATGCAGTGGAAATGTTTTTGGGGGATTCAGTTCATTTGCATGGCAAAGAGGGACTTTGCAATTAATTGCAATTCATCTGATCACTCTTCATAACATTCTGGAGTATATGCAAATTGCCATCATACAAACTGAGGCAGCAGACTTTGTGAAAATTAATATTTGTGTCATTCTCAAAACTTTTGGCCAAAACTGTAGTCAAACTGATTGGCTTCTGGTTTTTAAAACTAGGTCTCTTTAACTCTCCATCTCTGTGCCTTTCTAAATGAGAGTCAAGTTAATTCTCACACTGAAAGGCCAGCGAATAAAAGAACGAGGAGACAGAAAGAAAAAATTGTGTGTTCTCGTGGCCGCGGGGGAACGGAGGGAGGAGGATTAGAAAACCTTGAAAGTGTTTAATTAAAAAAGTTGTTCTCGTGAGTTGGCCGTGTGGCGTCAGGTTCGCCTCTGGCGCAGGCACCACTCGACCTGAACGAGCCTCAGTCCTTCCAAATTCCTGCTAAAATGCTGCTAATCCCCATCAGCCCCTCCTCCCTGAAGACCGTGGTGTGCGTTTGGCATACACGCCCCAACCAACTGCAACGCACAAGGAAAGCCAACGAGAAGGAACCAACGGGAATGAATGGAAAGGAACATTCAATTCAGCGGGGAACAACCGATGTGGTACCTTCCTTTGTCTTCCGTGATTCTCCTCCATTTTTCTCTGAACAAAAGACAGTCTTCTTCCACCACCCAGCCTTTTCAAAAGGATTCCTCTGGACACTGCTTCCTGAGAAAAAAAATCTAATTTAGTTTAAAAAAGAGGAGAATGAAATGGAGGAGAGGAGGGTGGAGAGGTGAAGGTGGAGGTGGGAGGGAGGGAGGAAGGAAAGAGGGTGGAGGGTGGTTGGATGGTGGAGGGTGGTGGGAGGGTGGAGGGAGGAGGGTGGAGGGCGGAGAGGTGAAGGTGGAGGTGGGAGGGAGGGAGGGAGGGAGGAAGGAAGAGGGTGGAGGGGGGTTGGATGGAGGAGGGTGGTGGGAGGGTGGAGGGAGGAGGGTGGAGGGAGGGAGGGAGGGAGGAAGGTGATTGGATGGAGGAGGGAGGAGGGCGGAGAGAGGGAGGAGGGTGGAGGGAGGAGGGTGGAGGGCGGAGAGAGGGAGGAGGGTGGAGGGAGGAGGGAGGAGTGGAGAGGGAGGAGGGTGGAGGGCGGAGGGCGGAGGGAGGAAGGTGGTTGGATGGAGGAGGGAGGAGGGTGTTTGGATGGAGGAGGGTGGTGGGAGGGTGGAAGGAGGAGGGAGGAAGGTGGTTGGATGGAGGAGGGAGGAGGGTGGTTGGATGGAGGAGGGAGGAGGGTGGTTGGATGGAGGGCGGAAGGTGGTTGGATGGAGGAGGGAGGAGGGTGGAGGGTGGAGGGAGGAGGGAGGAGTGGAGAGGGAGGAGGGTGGAGGGCGGCAAGAGGGAGGAGGGAGAGGTGGAGAGGGAGGAGGGCGGAGGGTGAAAGGTGGAGGGAGGATGGAGAAGGGTGGACTACTGCCACACTGCCCTTTGGTGTGGTGGCACGCTGCTCCCTGTCCAATTGAACATGCTATTTTTATATGTACTGGCTATTTACCTGGACTGATGCTTGATCTGATGATTGGAACAGGGCGTAGAATAGATACCCTATGTGTCTCAAATGACACCCTATCCCCTATATAGTGCACTATTTCAGACCAGGGCCCATAGGGATCTGTATAGGGAATAGGGTGTCATTTGGGACTGAGACAGAGCCATGATTCCTCATCATATCTGACCCTTTCTCCAACCCATCACATCCCCTCTAATGATATACAGGATTCTCTACAATATCACGCATGCTGAATTCCAAATCAACCTCTAGCCTACTACTCCCTAGTCCCCTCTGTAGATCTCTAGAGGAGACTAGATTGGACGTTTCCACCACCTAGCCAATCAGAAGGCAATGTGAAGCAATTACCCATAATGCTTATACAGTATCTATCCAATCTTCTCAGATATACAGGAGTGGGCTAGGGTCGATTTAGAATTGAGCAGTTGAGTAGCATTATAGAGCCATGATAAACCATTTCCCCAACTGCAAGACAGTTACAACATAACCTGAACCCATCGAACTGCTTCCATAGGCCCAGCATTTCCTTGCTGAGAGAAAGTAGGGCCTACCTGTTTGTGTACTGTACTGTATCCCTCCACTCTGCTGAGTCTTGGTCCCAGTAGGATCGACAATCTCTCACATCTGAAAAGTATACTATCGACAGCCAGCCTATTGACAGCCAGCCCCATATTCACCGACACCATCCTTCAAAGCATTATCTGATGGTGGTGCTGATGTGGACACAAACAGCGGGGTGTCGATATCCCTTCTCCTCCTCTCCTCTCCTGCCCTCATCTCCTCCTTCTCCCCTCTCTTCCCCCCTCCCCTCCTTTCTTCTTCTCCACTCCTCTCCTCTCCTCCCCTCCTATCTCCTTCTCTCCTATCTTCCCCTTCTCCCCTTCTTTCCCCTCCTCCCCTGCTCCCCTCTTCTCTGCTAAGCCTGTTACTATATCAGACTATATCAGACATATTGACTCTACTAAGCCTGTTACTGTATCAGACATATTGACTCTGCTAAGCCTGTTACTATATCAGACATATTGACTCTGCTAAGCCTGTTACTATATCAGACATATTGACTCTGCTAAGCCTGTTACTATTTCAGACATATTGACTCTACTAAGCCTGTTACTATATCAGACATAATTATTGACTCTGCTAAGCCTGCTACTATATCAGACATATTGACTCTGCTAAGCCTGTTACTATATCAGACATAATTATTGACTCTGCTAAGCCTGTTACTATATCAGACATAATTATTGACTCTGCTAAGCCTGTTACTATATCAGACATATTGACTCTGCTAAGCCTGTTATAATATCAGACATATTGACTGACTCTGCTAAGCCTGTTATAATATCAGACATATTGACTGACTCTGCTAAGCCTGTTACTATATCAGACATATTGACTCTACTAAGCCTGTTACTATATCAGACATATTGACTGACTCTGCTAAGCCTGTTATATCAGACATATTGACTCTGCTAAGCCTGTTACTATATCAGACATAATTATTGACTCTGCTAAGCCTGTTACTATATCAGATATAATTATTGACTCTGCTAAGCATGTTACTATATCAGACATATTGACTCTGCTAAGCCTGTTATAATATCAGACATATTGACTGACTCTGCTAAGCCTGTTACTATATCAGACATATTGACTGACTCTGCTAAGCCTGTTACTATATCAGACATATTGACTCTGCTAAGCCTGTTACTATATCAGACATATTGACTCTACTAAGCCTGTTACTATATCAGACATATTGACTGACTCTGCTAAGCCTGTTACTATATCAGACATATTGACTCTGCTAAGCCTGTTACTATTTCAGACATATTGACTCTGCTAAGCCTGTTACTATATCAGACATATTGACTCTACTAAGCCTGCTACTATATCAGACATATTGACTCTGCTAAGCCTGTTACTATATTAGACATATTGACTCTGCTAAGCCTGTTACTATATTAGACATATTGACTCTGCTAAGCCTGTTACTATATCAGACATATTGACTCTGCTAAGCCTGTTACTATTTCAGACATATTGACTCTACTAAGCCTGCTACTATATCAGACATATTGACTCTGCTAAGCCTGTTACTATATTAGACATATTGACTCTGCTAAGCCTGTTACTATTTCAGACATATTGACTCTGCTAAGCCTGTTACTATATCAGACATATTGACTCTGCTAAGCCTGTTACTGTATCAGACATATTGACTCTGCTAAGCCTGTTACTATATCAGACATATTGACTCTGCTAAGCCTGTTACTATATCAGACATATTGACTCTGCTAAGCCTGTTACTATATCAGACATATTGACTCTGCTACTCCGGTTACTATATCAGACATATTGACTCTGCTAAGCCTGTTACTATATCAGACATATTGACTCTGCTAAGCCTGCTACTATATCAGACATATTGACTCTGCTACGCCTGTTACTATAACAGACATATTGACTCTGCTAAGCCTGTTACTATATCAGACATATTGACTCTACTAAGCCTGTTACTATATCAGACATATTGACTCTGCTAAGCCTGTTACTATATCAGACATATTGACTCTGCTAAGCCTGTTACTATATCAGACATATTGACTCTGCTAAGCCTGTTACTATATCAGACATATTGACTCCGCTAAGCCTGTTACTATATCAGACATATCGACTCCGCTAAGCCTGTTACTATATCAGACATATTGACTCCGCTAAGCCTGTTACTATATCAGACATATTGACTCCACTAAGCCTGTTACTATATCAGACATATTGACTCCGCTAAGCCTGTTACTATTTCAGACATATTGACTCTGCTAAGCCTGTTACTATATCAGACATATTGACTCCGCTAAGCCTGTTACTATATCAGACATATTGACTCTGCTAAGCCTGTTACTTTATCAAACATATTGACTCTGCTAAGCCTGTTACTATATCAGACATATTGACTCTGCTAAGCCTGTTACTATATCAGACATATTGACTCTGCTAAGCCTGTTACTATATCAGACATATTGACTCTGCTAAGCCTGTTATAATATCAGACATATTGAGGCTGCTAAGCCTGTTACTATATCAGATATAATGACTCTGCTAAGCCTGTTACTATATCAGACATAATTATTGACTCCGCTAAGCCTGTTACTATATCAGACATATTGACTCTGCTAAGCCTGTTACTATATCAGACATATTGACTCTGCTAAGCCTGTTACTATATCAGACATATTTACTCTGCTAAGCCTGTTACTATATCAGACATATTGACTCCGCTAAGCCTGTTACTATATCAGACATATTGACTCTGCTAAGCCTGTTACTATATTAGACATATTGACTCTTCTAAGCCTGTTACTATATTAGACATAATTATTGACTCTGCTAAGCCTGTTTTCTCTCTCTCTCTCTCTCTCTCTCTCTCTCTCTCTCTCTCTCTCTCTATCTCTCTCTCTCTCTCTCTCTCTCTCTCTCTCTCTCTCTCCTCTTTAGAGATGAGCGTGAGTTTACCAATGGTTCAGTATGTCTGGAGTGTGACAGCCAGTGTGAGAAGTCTCAGGACAAGACCATGACCTGCCTCGGAACGGTAAGTAGAATGATCACCACGGCAACTGTCATCGGTGTTCCACCTAGCCCTGAACCTTTGTGTTCTTTGGGTGCAGGTTGACGTTTATTGTCATGGATCTTGTCCTGGAGGCAGAACTGAGCCATTTCCCCTTAGATAGGCCAGCTGCAAAGTCAAAATTGGCTCTATTGTAAAAATGTATGAAAAGCTTCTTGGTCTCAATTTAAGGTTATGGTTAGGGTTAGGCATTAGGGTTAGCAGTAAGGTTATGGTTAGGCATTAGGGTTAGCAGTAAGGTTATGGTTAGGGTTAGGCATTAGGGTTAGCAGTAAGGTTAGGGTTAGGCATTAGGGTTAGCAGTAAGGTTATGGTTAGGGTTAGGCATTAGGGTTAGCAGTAAGGTTAGGGTTAGGCATTAGGGTTAGCAGTAAGGTTATGGTTAGGGTTAGGCATTAGGGTTAGCAGTAAGGTTATGGTTAGGGTTAGGCATTAGGGTTAGCAGTAAGGTTATGGTTAGGGTTAGGCATTCGGGTTAGCAGTAAGGTTATGGTTAGGGTTAGGCATTCGGGTTAGCAGTAAGGTTATGGTTAGGGTTAGGCATTAGGGTTAGCAGTAAGGTTATGGTTAGGGTTATGGTTAGGGTTATGGTTAGGGTTATGGTTAGGGTTAGGGTTAGGGTTAAGGTTAGGCATTAGGGTTAGGAGTAAGGTTATGGTTAGGGTTATGGTTAGGGTTAAGGTCAGGGTTAAGGTTAAGGTTAGGGTTAGGGTTAAGGTTAGGCATTAGGGTTAGCAGTAAGGTTATGGTTAGGGTTAAGGTTAGGGTTAAGGTTAGGGTTAGGGTTAAGGTTAGGGTTAGGGTTAAGGTTAGGCATTAGGGTTAGCAGTAAGGTTAGGGTTAGGGTTAAGGTTAGGGTTAGGGTTAAGGTTAGGGTTAAGGTTAGGGTTAGGCATTAGGGTTAGCAGTAAGGTTATGGTTAGGGTTAAGGTTAGGGTTAAGGTTAGGGTTAGGCATTAGGGTTAGCAGTAAGGTTATGGTTAGGGTTAGGGTTAGGGTTAGGGTTAGGGTTAAGGTTAGGGTTAAGGTTAGGGTTAGGCATTAGGGTTAGCAGTACGGTTATGGTTAAGTTTAGGTTTAAAATCAGATTTTATGACTTTGTGGCTGTGCCAGATTGGGATCAATCTGCAGAGCTGCCTCCAGAACAGACCCCTTGTTGATGTCACATCCTGTCTGGAGAGTTTGACTTTTAGTAGTTACAGTGTACTGTACTGTTAGGCCACTGAGTTTTTCCTGACTACACAACGTAACCAACTGTTATGCGTACTGATCAGGGGAGATGTTCCTGAACGCCACAAATCTGGTTTTATGGAGATAAATAAAGTACCACGTCAGCTACGAAGGTAAAACGCATTCCAGAAGGATATGTGTTTTTGACAGCCTCTAACCTTCCACAGCGAACGCACCAGAAGTCCCTCATCCATTCCCACCTGCCCTCTTCTAAATGCTAGAATTTCCCTTTAAAATGCCACCCGGTTGAAAGCCCTTGAAACCCCCCACGTCCCTCTCTCTCCACCTGGATCTATAACAACCCAAGGTTGATTTACATCATCTCCCCTGCCACGTAGGAGGACTCTAATCTTGTTTTATATGTGGCGTATGGACAGTGGTGTATAACTCTCCATGGTTTAGGGCTCATGATATATCCAGCTGTCATGGAGCCCCTGTTTTACAGGCCCCTGTTAAAGCCCTATTTGTGGAATGTGATACTTGTGTAAAGAACCCCCGGGGGAGGACAGGGAGGAGTGGAGGAAAATAGTCTCTCTGACGGTGATACGCAGTGTTTCACCGTGTCTTGCAGTGTCTCCTGCAGTCCAGTCACAGCTCAGAAGTAAATAACACAGGTGTCAATCATCAGATGCATGAATGCACACACACACACACACACACACACACACACACACACACACACACACACACACACACACACACACACACACACACACACACACACACACACACACACACACACACACACACACACACACACACACACACAGTCAGAGAGACACAATACATAGACACAGCTCGGCAGGGAGATAGTGTACTTCCTCCCCCCTCTCCTCTTCCTTCTCCTCTTCATTCTCCTTCTTCTCCTCCTCTTCCTCCTCTTCCATCTCTCTCCCTCTACCTCTCAGGGCCCAGATCAATGTGTGACCTGTCTTCACTTCAAAGACGGGCCCAACTGTGTGGAAAAGTGCCCCGACGGCCTCCAAGGCACCAACAGCTTCATCTTCAAATATGCCGAGGCCAACAACGAGTGTCACCACTGCCACGCCAACTGCACCCAAGGGTACGAGAAAAGAGAGAGAGAGAGAGAGAGAGAGAGAGAGAGAGAGAGAGAGAGAGAGAGAGAGAGAGAGAGAGAGAGAGAGAGAGAGAGAGAGAGAGAGAGAGAGAGAGAGAGAGAGAGAGAGAGAGAGAGAGAGAGAGAGAGAGAGAGAGAGAGAGAGAGAGAGATAGATAGATAGATAGATAGATAGATAGATAGATAGATAGATAGATAGATAGATAGATAGATAGATAGATAGATAGATAGATAGATAGATAGATAGATAGATAGATAGATAGATAGATAGATAGATAGATAGATAGATAGATAGATAGATAGATAGATAGAGAGGAGGAGGCTTAGGACGGAGGATCAAGAGATGGACAGATGATCTCTCTCTCTCTCTCTCTCTCTCTCTCTCTCTCTCTCTCTCCTGCTCTCTCAATTCAATTCAAAGGGCTTTATTGGCATGGGAAACATGTTAACATTGCCAAAGCAAGTGAAGTTGATAATAAACAAAAGTGAAATGAACAATCAGAAAAGAACAGTAAACATTACACAAAACTTTCAAAAGAATAAAGACATTACAAATGTCATTATGTCTGCATACAGTATTGTAACAATGTCAAAATAGTTAAAGTAAAAAAGGGAAAATAAATAAACATAAATATGGGTTGTATTTACAATGGTGTTTGTTCTTCACTGGTTGCCCTTTTCTTGTGGCAACAGGTCACAAATCTTGCTGCTGTGAAGGCACACTGTGGAATTTCACCCAATAGATATGGGAGTTATTGGATTTGGATTTGTGACCTGGATTTGTGATTTGTTTTCAAATTCTTTGGTCTGTGTAATCTGAGGGAAATATGTGTCTCTAATACGGTCACACATTGGGCAGGAGGTTAGGAATGCAGCTCAGTTTCCACCTCATTTTGTGGGCAGTGTGCACATAGCCTGTCTTCTCTTGAGAGCAAGATCTGCCTACGGCGGCCTCTCTCAATAGCAAGGCTATGCTCACTGAGTCTGTACAAAGTCAAAGCTTTCCTTAAGTTTGGGTCAGTCACAGTGGTAAGGTATTCTGCCACTGTGTACTCTATGTTTAGGGCCAAATAGCATTCTAGTTTGCTCTGTTTTTTTAAGGGACTCTTCTTTAGCCTCATTTCTCTGTAGGTGATGGCGTTGTTATGGAAGGTTTTGGAATCGCTTCCTTTTAGGTGGTTGTAGAATTTAACGTCTCTTTTCAGGATTTTGATCATTAGCGGGTATCGTTGTAATTCTTCTCTGCATGCATTATTTGGTATTTTACGTTATACACAGAGGATATTTTTTCACAATTCTGCATGCAGAGTCACAAGTTGGTGTTTGTCCCATTTTGTCAATTCTTGGTTGGTGAGGTTCTATAACTGATTCAAGTGTTTTTTGCCAGATCCTCATTGGGATGTCAAATTGTATGTTCCTTTTGATGGCATAGAATGCCCTTCTTGCCTTGTCTCTCAGATCGTTCACAGCTTTGTGGAAGTTACTTGTGGCGCTGATGTTTAGGCCGAGGTATGTATATTTTTTTGTGTGCTCTAGGGTAACGGTGTCTAGATGGAATTTGTATTTGTGCGCCTGGCGACTGGACCTTTTTAGTAACACTGTCAGGACCCCGGTCTAACAGACACTGTGCAGAATATCTAGGTGCTGTTGTAGGCCCTCCTTGGTTGGGGACAGAAGCACCAGATCATCAGCCAACGGTAGACGTTTGACATCAGATTGTAGTAGATTGAGGGCAGGTGCTGCAGGCTGTTCTTCTGCCCTCACCAAGTCATTGATATATACACTGAGTATACAAAACATTAAGAACACCTGCTCTTTCCATGGCATAGACTGACCAGGTGAATCCAGGTGAAAGCTATGATCCCTTATTGATGTCACTTGTTAAATCTCTTCAATCAGTGTAGATGAAGGTGAGGAGACAGGTTAAAGAAGGATTTGTTTTCAAGACAATAGAGACATTGATTGTGTGCCAGTCTGAGGGTAAAATACATACGTTTTAAGTGCCTTTGAATGGGGGTATGGTAGTACAGTGGCTTGCGAAAGTATTCACCCCACTTGGTATTTTTTCTATTTCGTTGCCTTACAACCTGGAATTAAAATTGATTTTTTTTTAGGGTTTGTGTCATTTGATTTACACAACATGCCTACTTTGAAGGTGCACTTTGAAGGTGCAAACTATTTTTCATTGTGAAACAAACGAGAAATAAGACAAGACAACTGAAAACTTGAGCATGCATAACTATTCACCCCCCCAACGTTAATACTTTGTAGAGGAACCTTTTGTAGCAATTACAGCTGCAAGTCTCTTGGGGTATGTCTCTATAAGCTTGGCACATCTAGCCACTGGGATTTTTCACATTCTTCAAGGCAAAACTGCTCCAGCTCATTCAAGTTGGATGGGTTCCGCTGGTGTACAGCAATCTTTAAGTTATACCACAGATTCTCATTTGGATTGAGGTCTGGACTTTGACTAGGCCATTCCAAGACATTTAAATGCTTCCCCTTAAATCACCCACGTGTTGCTTGAGCAGTATGCTTAGGGTCATTGTCCTGCTGGAAGGTGAACCTCCGTCCCAATCTCAAATCTCTGGACGACTGAAACAGGTTTCCCTCAAGAATTTCCCTATATTTAGCTCCATCCATCATTCCTTCAATTCTGACCAGTTTCCCAGTCCCTGCTGATGAAAAACAACCCCACAGGATGGTGTTCTCGGGGTGATGGGAGGTGTTGGGTTTGCCACAGACATAGCATTTTCCTTGGTGGCCAAAAATCTCAATTTTAGTCTCATCTGACCAGAGTACCTTCTTCCATCTGTTTGGGGAGTCTCGCACATGCCTTTTGGCGAACACCAAACATGTTTGCAATTTTTTTTCTTTAAGCAATGGCTTTTTTTCTGGCCACTCTTCCGTAAAGCCCAGCTCTGTGGGGTGTACGGCTTAAAGTGGTAATATGGACATATACTCCAATCTCCATTACGGAGCTTTGCAGCTCCTTCGGGGTTATCTTTGGTCTCTTTGTTGCCTCTCTGATTATAGCCCTCCTTGCCTGGTCCATTAGTTTTGGTGGGCGGCCCTCTCTTGGCAGGTTTGTTGTGGTGCCATATCCTTTCCATTCTTTAATAATGGATTTAATGGTGCCCAGTGGAATGTTCAAAGTTTCTGATATTTTTTTATAATCCAACCCTAATCTATACTTCCCCACAACTTTGTCCCTAACCTGTTTGGAGAGCTCATTGGTCTTCATGGTGCCGCTTGCTTGCTGGTGCCACTTGATTAGTGGCGTTGCAGACTCTGGGGCCTTTCAGAGCAGGTGTATATATCCTGAGATCATGTGACAGATCATGTGACACTTAGAATCCACACAGGTAGACTTTATTTAACTAATTTTGTGACTTCTGAAGGTAATTGGTTGCACCAGATCTTATTTAGGGGCATCATTGCAAAGGGGGTGAATACATATGCACGCACCACTTTTTATATATTTTTTGAAACAAGTTATTTTTTTCATTTCACTTCACCAATTTGGATTTTGTGTATGTCCATTGTGTACATACACTATTTTGTGTATGTCCATTATGTGAAATCCAAATAAAAATCAATTTAAATTACAGGTTGTAATGCAACAAAATAGGAAAAACGCCAAGGGGGGTGAATACTTTTGCAAGGCACTGTAGGTGCCAAGC
>NC_092095.1:65046945-65231945 GCF_045679555.1 Salvelinus alpinus | reverse complement strand
GAGTACCATAGCATCCACATGCAGAGTACCATAGCATCCACATGTAGAGTACCATAGCATCCACATGTAGAGTACCATAGCATCCACATGTAGAGTACCATAGCATCCACATGCAGAGTACCATAGCATCCACATGCAGAGTACCATAGCATCCACATGTAGAGTACCATAGCATCCACATGCAGAGTACCATAGCATCCACATGCAGAGTACCATAGCATCCACATGTAGAGTACCATAGCATCCACATGCAGAGTACCATAGCATCCACATGTAGAGTACCATAGCATCCACATGTAGAGTACCATAGCATCCACATGTAGAGTACCATAGCATCCACATGCAGAGTACCATAGCATCCACATGCAGAGTACCATAGCATCCACATGTAGAGTACCATAGCATCCACATGCAGAGTACCATAGCATCCACATGCAGAGTACCATAGCATCCACATGTAGAGTACCATAGCATCCACATGCAGAGTACCATAGCATCCACATGCAGAGTACCATAGCATCCACATGTAGAGTACCATAGCATCCACATGTAGAGTACCATAGCATCCACATGCAGAGTACCATAGCATCCACATGCAGAGTACCATAGCATCCACATGTAGAGTACCATAGCATCCACATGTAGAGTACCATAGCATCCTCATGCAGAGTACCATAGCATCCACATGTAGAGTACCATAGCATCCACATGTAGAGTACCATAGCATCCACATGCAGAGTACCATAGCATCCACATGTAGAGTACCATAGCATCCACATGTAGAGTACCATAGCATCCTCATGCAGAGTACCATAGCATCCACATGTAGAGTACCATAGCATCCACATGTAGAGTACCATAGCATCCACATGTAGAGTACCATAGCATCCACATGTAGAGTACCATAGCATCCTCATGCAGAGTACCATAGCATCCACATGTAGAGTACCATAGCATCCACATGTAGAGTACCATAGCATCCACATGTAGAGTACCATAGCATCCACATGTAGAGTACCATAGCATCCACATGTAGAGTACCATAGCATCCACATGTAGAGTACCATAGCATCCTCATGCAGAGTACCATAGCATCCACATGTAGAGTACCATAGCATCCACATGTAGAGTACCATAGCATCCACATGTAGAGTACCATAGCATCCACATGCAGAGTACCATAGCATCCACATGCAGAGTACCATAGCATCCACATGCAGAGTACCATAGCATCCACATGCAGAGTACCATAGCATCCTCATGCAGAGTACCATAGCATCCACATGCAGAGTACCATAGCATCCTCATGCAGAGTACCATAGCATCCACATGTAGAGTACCATAGCATCCACATGCAGAGTACCATAGCATCCACATGCAGAGTACCATAGCATCCACATGCAGAGTACCATAGCATCCACATGCAGAGTACCATAGCATCCACATGCAGAGTACCATAGCATCCACATGCAGAGTACCATAGCATCCACATGCAGAGTACCATAGCATCCACACGCAGAGTACCATAGCATCCACATGCAGAGTACCATAGCATCCACATGCAGAGTACCATAGCATCCACATGCAGAGTACCATAGCATCCACATGCAGAGTACCATAGCATCCACATGTAGAGTACCATAGCATCCACATGTAGAGTACCATAGCATCCACATGCAGAGTACCATAGCATCCACATGCAGAGTACCATAGCATCCACATGCAGAGTACCATAGCATCCACATGCAGAGTACCATAGCATCCACATGTAGAGTACCATAGCATCCACATGTAGAGTACCATAGCATCCACATGCAGAGTACCATAGCATCCACATGCAGAGTACCATAGCATCCACATGTAGAGTACCATAGCATCCACATGTAGAGTACCATAGCATCCACATGCAGAGTACCATAGCATCCACATGTAGAGTACCATAGCATCCACATGCAGAGTACCATAGCATCCACATGCAGAGTACCATAGCATCCACATGCAGAGTACCATAGCATCCACATGTAGAGTACCATAGCATCCACATGCAGAGTACCATAGCATCCACATGCAGAGTACCATAGCATCCACATGTAGAGTACCATAGCATCCACATGTAGAGTACCATAGCATCCACATGCAGAGTACCATAGCATCCACATGCAGAGTACCATAGCATCCACATGTAGAGTACCATAGCATCCACATGTAGAGTACCATAGCATCCACATGCAGAGTACCATAGCATCCACATGTAGAGTACCATAGCATCCACATGTAGAGTACCATAGCATCCACATGTAGAGTACCATAGCATCCACATGTAGAGTACCATAGCATCCACATGCAGAGTACCATAGCATCCACATGCAGAGTACCATAGCATCCACATGCAGAGTACCATAGCATCCACATGCAGAGTACCATAGCATCCACATGCAGAGTACCATAGCATCCACATGTAGAGTACCATAGCATCCACATGCAGAGTACCATAGCATCCACATGCAGAGTACCATAGCATCCACATGCAGAGTACCATAGCATCCACATGCAGAGTACCATAGCATCCACATGCAGAGTACCATAGCATCCACATGTAGAGTACCATAGCATCCACATGTAGAGTACCATAGCATCCACATGCAGAGTACCATAGCATCCACATGCAGAGTACCATAGCATCCACATGCAGAGTACCATAGCATCCACATGTAGAGTACCATAGCATCCACATGTAGAGTACCATAGCATCCACATGCAGAGTACCATAGCATCCACATGCAGAGTACCATAGCATCCACATGTAGAGTACCATAGCATCCACATGTAGAGTACCATAGCATCCACATGCAGAGTACCATAGCATCCACATGTAGAGTACCATAGCATCCACATGCAGAGTACCATAGCATCCACATGCAGAGTACCATAGCATCCACATGCAGAGTACCATAGCATCCACATGTAGAGTACCATAGCATCCACATGCAGAGTACCATAGCATCCACATGCAGAGTACCATAGCATCCACATGTAGAGTACCATAGCATCCACATGTAGAGTACCATAGCATCCACATGCAGAGTACCATAGCATCCACATGCAGAGTACCATAGCATCCACATGTAGAGTACCATAGCATCCACATGTAGAGTACCATAGCATCCACATGCAGAGTACCATAGCATCCACATGTAGAGTACCATAGCATCCACATGTAGAGTACCATAGCATCCACATGTAGAGTACCATAGCATCCACATGTAGAGTACCATAGCATCCACATGCAGAGTACCATAGCATCCACATGCAGAGTACCATAGCATCCACATGCAGAGTACCATAGCATCCACATGCAGAGTACCATAGCATCCACATGTAGAGTACCATAGCATCCACATGTAGAGTACCATAGCATCCACATGTAGAGTACCATAGTATCCACATGCAGAGTACCATAGCATCCACATGCAGAGTACCATAGCATCCACATGTAGAGTACCATAGCATCCACATGCAGAGTACCATAGCATCCACATGCAGAGTACCATAGCATCCACATGCAGAGTACCATAGCATCCACATGCAGAGTACCATAGCATCCACATGCAGAGTACCATAGCATCCACATGTAGAGTACCATAGCATCCACATGTAGAGTACCATAGCATCCACATGCAGAGTACCATAGCATCCACATGCAGAGTACCATAGCATCCACATGCAGAGTACCATAGCATCCACATGCAGAGTACCATAGCATCCACATGCAGAGTACCATAGCATCCACATGCAGAGTACCATAGCATCCACATGTAGAGTACCATAGCATCCACATGCAGAGTACCATAGCATCCACATGCAGAGTACCATAGCATCCTCATGCAGAGTACCATAGCATCCACATGTAGAGTACCATAGCATCCACATGTAGAGTACCATAGCATCCACATGTAGAGTACCATAGCATCCACATGCAGAGTACCATAGCATCCACATGCAGAGTACCATAGCATCCACATGTAGAGTACCATAGCATCCACATGTAGAGTACCATAGCATCCACATGCAGAGTACCATAGCATCCACATGCAGAGTACCATAGCATCCACATGCAGAGTACCATAGCATCCACATGTAGAGTACCATAGCATCCACATGCAGAGTACCATAGCATCCACATGTAGAGTACCATAGCATCCACATGTAGAGTACCATAGCATCCACATGTAGAGTACCATAGCATCCACATGCAGAGTACCATAGCATCCTCATGTAGAGTACCATAGCATCCACATGTAGAGTACCATAGCATCCACATGCAGAGTACCATAGCATCCACATGCAGAGTACCATAGCATCCACATGCAGAGTACCATAGCATCCACATGTAGAGTACCATAGCATCCACATGCATAGTACCATAGCATCCACATGCAGAGTACCATAGCATCCACATGTAGAGTACCATAGCATCCACATGTAGAGTACCATAGCATCCACATGTAGAGTACCATAGCATCCACATGTAGAGTACCATAGCATCCACATGCAGAGTACCATAGCATCCACATGTAGAGTACCATAGCATCCACATGCAGAGTACCATAGCATCCACATGCAGAGTACCATAGCATCCACATGTAGAGTACCATAGCATCCACATGTAGAGTACCATAGCATCCACATGTAGAGTACCATAGCATCCACATGTAGAGTACCATAGCATCCACATGCAGAGTACCATAGCATCCTCATGTAGAGTACCATAGCATCCACATGCAGAGTACCATAGCATCCACATGTAGAGTACCATAGCATCCACATGCAGAGTACCATAGCATCCACATGTAGAGTACCATAGCATCCACATGTAGAGTACCATAGCATCCACATGTAGAGTACCATAGCATCCACATGCAGAGTACCATAGCATCCTCATGTAGAGTACCATAGCATCCACATGTAGAGTACCATAGCATCCACATGCAGAGTACCATAGCATCCACATGCAGAGTACCATAGCATCCACATGCAGAGTACCATAGCATCCACATGTAGAGTACCATAGCATCCACATGCAGAGTACCATAGCATCCACATGCAGAGTACCATAGCATCCACATGTAGAGTACCATAGCATCCACATGTAGAGTACCATAGCATCCACATGTAGAGTACCATAGCATCCACATGTAGAGTACCATAGCATCCACATGTAGAGTACCATAGCATCCACATGCAGAGTACCATAGCATCCACATGTAGAGTACCATAGCATCCACATGCAGAGTACCATAGCATCCACATGCAGAGTACCATAGCATCCACATGTAGAGTACCATAGCATCCACATGTAGAGTACCATAGCATCCACATGCAGAGTACCATAGCATCCACATGCAGAGTACCATAGCATCCACATGTAGAGTACCATAGCATCCACATGTAGAGTACCATAGCATCCACATGCAGAGTACCATAGCATCCACATGCAGAGTACCATAGCATCCACATGTAGAGTACCATAGCATCCACATGTAGAGTACCATAGCATCCACATGCAGAGTACCATAGTATTCACATGTAGAGTACCATAGCATCCACATGTAGAGTACCATAGCATCCACATGTAGAGTACCATAGCATCCACATGTAGAGTACCATAGCATCCACATGCAGAGTACCATAGCATCCACATGCAGAGTACCATAGCATCCACATGTAGAGTACCATAGCATCCACATGCAGAGTACCATAGCATCCACATGTAGAGTACCATAGCATCCACATGTAGAGTACCATAGCATCCACATTTAGAGTACCATAGCATCCACATGTAGAGTACCATAGCATCCACATGTAGAGTACCATAGCATCCACATGTAGAGTACCATAGCATCCACATGCAGAGTACCATAGCATCCACATGTAGAGTACCATAGCATCCACATGTAGAGTACCATAGCATCCACATGTAGAGTACCATAGCATCCACATGTAGAGTACCATAGCATCCACATGCAGAGTACCATAGCATCCACATGTAGAGTACCATAGCATCCACATGTAGAGTACCATAGCATCCACATGCAGAGTACCATAGCATCCACATGCAGAGTACCATAGCATCCACATGTAGAGTACCATAGCATCCACATGTAGAGTACCATAGCATCCACATGCAGAGTACCATAGTATCCACATGTAGAGTACCATAGCATCCACATGTAGAGTACCATAGCATCCACATGTAGAGTACCATAGCATCCACATGTAGAGTACCATAGCATCCACATGCAGAGTACCATAGCATCCACATGCAGAGTACCATAGCATCCACATGTAGAGTACCATAGCATCCACATGCAGAGTACCATAGCATCCACATGTAGAGTACCATAGCATCCACATGTAGAGTACCATAGCATCCACATGTAGAGTACCATAGCATCCACATGTAGAGTACCATAGCATCCACATGTAGAGTACCATAGCATCCACATGCAGAGTACCATAGCATCCACATGTAGAGTACCATAGCATCCACATGTAGAGTACCATAGCATCCACATGTAGAGTACCATAGCATCCACATGTAGAGTACCATAGCATCCACATGTAGAGTACCATAGCATCCACATGTAGAGTACCATAGCATCCACATGCAGAGTACCATAGCATCCACATGTAGAGTACCATAGCATCCACATGCAGAGTACCATAGCATCCACATGCAGAGTACCATAGCATCCACATGTAGAGTACCATAGCATCCACATGTAGAGTACCATAGCATCCACATGCAGAGTACCATAGCATCCTCATGCAGAGTACCATAGCATCCACATGTAGAGTACCATAGCATCCACATGTAGAGTACCATAGCATCCACATGTAGAGTACCATAGCATCCACATGCAGAGTACCATAGCATCCACATGTAGAGTACCATAGCATCCACATGTAGAGTACCATAGCATCCACATGCAGAGGACCATAGCATCCACATGTAGAGTACCATAGCATCCACATGTAGAGTACCATAGCATCCACATGCAGAGTACCATAGCATCCACATGCAGAGTACCATAGCATCCACATGTAGGGTACCATAGCATCCACATGTAGAGTACCATAGCATCCACATGTAGAGTACCATAGCATCCACATGTAGAGTACCATAGCATCCACATGCAGAGTACCATAGCATCCACATGCAGAGTACCATAGCATCCACATGCAGAGTACCATAGCATCCACATGCAGAGTACCATAGCATCCACATGTAGAGTACCATAGCATCCACATGTAGAGTACCATAGCATCCACATGCAGAGTACCATAGCATCCACATGTAGAGTACCATAGCATCCACATGTAGAGTACCATAGTATCCACATGCAGAGTACCATAGCATCCACATGCAGAGTACCATAGCATCCACATGTAGAGTACCATAGCATCCACATGCAGAGTACCATAGCATCCACATGCAGAGTACCATAGCATCCACATGCAGAGTACCATAGCATCCACATGCAGAGTACCATAGCATCCACATGCAGAGTACCATAGCATCCACATGTAGAGTACCATAGCATCCACATGTAGAGTACCATAGCATCCACATGCAGAGTACCATAGCATCCACATGCAGAGTACCATAGCATCCACATGCAGAGTACCATAGCATCCACATGCAGAGTACCATAGCATCCACATGCAGAGTACCATAGCATCCACATGCAGAGTACCATAGCATCCACATGTAGAGTACCATAGCATCCACATGCAGAGTACCATAGCATCCACATGCAGAGTACCATAGCATCCTCATGCAGAGTACCATAGCATCCACATGTAGAGTACCATAGCATCCACATGTAGAGTACCATAGCATCCACATGTAGAGTACCATAGCATCCACATGCAGAGTACCATAGCATCCACATGCAGAGTACCATAGCATCCACATGTAGAGTACCATAGCATCCACATGTAGAGTACCATAGCATCCACATGTAGAGTACCATAGCATCCACATGCAGAGTACCATAGCATCCACATGCAGAGTACCATAGCATCCACATGCAGAGTACCATAGCATCCACATGTAGAGTACCATAGCATCCACATGCAGAGTACCATAGCATCCACATGTAGAGTACCATAGCATCCACATGTAGAGTACCATAGCATCCACATGTAGAGTACCATAGCATCCACATGCAGAGTACCATAGCATCCTCATGTAGAGTACCATAGCATCCACATGTAGAGTACCATAGCATCCACATGCAGAGTACCATAGCATCCACATGCAGAGTACCATAGCATCCACATGCAGAGTACCATAGCATCCACATGTAGAGTACCATAGCATCCACATGCAGAGTACCATAGCATCCACATGCAGAGTACCATAGCATCCACATGTAGAGTACCATAGCATCCACATGTAGAGTACCATAGCATCCACATGTAGAGTACCATAGCATCCACATGTAGAGTACCATAGCATCCACATGTAGAGTACCATAGCATCCACATGCAGAGTACCATAGCATCCACATGTAGAGTACCATAGCATCCACATGCAGAGTACCATAGCATCCACATGCAGAGTACCATAGCATCCACATGCAGAGTACCATAGCATCCACATGTAGAGTACCATAGCATCCACATGTAGAGTACCATAGCATCCACATGCAGAGTACCATAGCATCCACATGCAGAGTACCATAGCATCCACATGTAGAGTACCATAGCATCCACATGCAGAGTACCATAGCATCCACATGTAGAGTACCATAGCATCCACATGTAGAGTACCATAGCATCCACATTTAGAGTACCATAGCATCCACATGTAGAGTACCATAGCATCCACATGTAGAGTACCATAGCATCCACATGTAGAGTACCATAGCATCCACATGCAGAGTACCATAGCATCCACATGTAGAGTACCATAGCATCCACATGTAGAGTACCATAGCATCCACATGTAGAGTACCATAGCATCCACATGTAGAGTACCATAGCATCCACATGCAGAGTACCATAGCATCCACATGTAGAGTACCATAGCATCCACATGTAGAGTACCATAGCATCCACATGCAGAGTACCATAGCATCCACATGCAGAGTACCATAGCATCCACATGTAGAGTACCATAGCATCCACATGTAGAGTACCATAGCATCCACATGCAGAGTACCATAGTATCCACATGTAGAGTACCATAGCATCCACATGTAGAGTACCATAGCATCCACATGTAGAGTACCATAGCATCCACATGTAGAGTACCATAGCATCCACATGCAGAGTACCATAGCATCCACATGCAGAGTACCATAGCATCCACATGTAGAGTACCATAGCATCCACATGCAGAGTACCATAGCATCCACATGTAGAGTACCATAGCATCCACATGTAGAGTACCATAGCATCCACATGTAGAGTACCATAGCATCCACATGTAGAGTACCATAGCATCCACATGTAGAGTACCATAGCATCCACATGCAGAGTACCATAGCATCCACATGTAGAGTACCATAGCATCCACATGTAGAGTACCATAGCATCCACATGTAGAGTACCATAGCATCCACATGTAGAGTACCATAGCATCCACATGTAGAGTACCATAGCATCCACATGTAGAGTACCATAGCATCCACATGCAGAGTACCATAGCATCCACATGTAGAGTACCATAGCATCCACATGCAGAGTACCATAGCATCCACATGCAGAGTACCATAGCATCCACATGTAGAGTACCATAGCATCCACATGTAGAGTACCATAGCATCCACATGCAGAGTACCATAGCATCCTCATGCAGAGTACCATAGCATCCACATGTAGAGTACCATAGCATCCACATGTAGAGTACCATAGCATCCACATGTAGAGTACCATAGCATCCACATGCAGAGTACCATAGCATCCACATGTAGAGTACCATAGCATCCACATGTAGAGTACCATAGCATCCACATGCAGAGGACCATAGCATCCACATGTAGAGTACCATAGCATCCACATGTAGAGTACCATAGCATCCACATGCAGAGTACCATAGCATCCACATGCAGAGTACCATAGCATCCACATGTAGAGTACCATAGCATCCACATGTAGAGTACCATAGCATCCACATGTAGAGTACCATAGCATCCACATGTAGAGTACCATAGCATCCACATGCAGAGTACCATAGCATCCACATGCAGAGTACCATAGCATCCACATGCAGAGTACCATAGCATCCACATGCAGAGTACCATAGCATCCACATGTAGAGTACCATAGCATCCACATGTAGAGTACCATAGCATCCACATGCAGAGTACCATAGCATCCACATGTAGAGTACCATAGCATCCACATGTAGAGTACCATAGTATCCACATGCAGAGTACCATAGCATCCACATGCAGAGTACCATAGCATCCACATGTAGAGTACCATAGCATCCACATGCAGAGTACCATAGCATCCACATGCAGAGTACCATAGCATCCACATGCAGAGTACCATAGCATCCACATGCAGAGTACCATAGCATCCACATGCAGAGTACCATAGCATCCACATGTAGAGTACCATAGCATCCACATGTAGAGTACCATAGCATCCACATGCAGAGTACCATAGCATCCACATGCAGAGTACCATAGCATCCACATGCAGAGTACCATAGCATCCACATGCAGAGTACCATAGCATCCACATGCAGAGTACCATAGCATCCACATGCAGAGTACCATAGCATCCACATGTAGAGTACCATAGCATCCACATGCAGAGTACCATAGCATCCACATGCAGAGTACCATAGCATCCTCATGCAGAGTACCATAGCATCCACATGTAGAGTACCATAGCATCCACATGTAGAGTACCATAGCATCCACATGTAGAGTACCATAGCATCCACATGCAGAGTACCATAGCATCCACATGCAGAGTACCATAGCATCCACATGTAGAGTACCATAGCATCCACATGTAGAGTACCATAGCATCCACATGTAGAGTACCATAGCATCCACATGCAGAGTACCATAGCATCCACATGCAGAGTACCATAGCATCCACATGCAGAGTACCATAGCATCCACATGTAGAGTACCATAGCATCCACATGCAGAGTACCATAGCATCCACATGTAGAGTACCATAGCATCCACATGTAGAGTACCATAGCATCCACATGTAGAGTACCATAGCATCCACATGCAGAGTACCATAGCATCCTCATGTAGAGTACCATAGCATCCACATGTAGAGTACCATAGCATCCACATGCAGAGTACCATAGCATCCACATGCAGAGTACCATAGCATCCACATGCAGAGTACCATAGCATCCACATGTAGAGTACCATAGCATCCACATGCAGAGTACCATAGCATCCACATGCAGAGTACCATAGCATCCACATGTAGAGTACCATAGCATCCACATGTAGAGTACCATAGCATCCACATGTAGAGTACCATAGCATCCACATGTAGAGTACCATAGCATCCACATGTAGAGTACCATAGCATCCACATGCAGAGTACCATAGCATCCACATGTAGAGTACCATAGCATCCACATGCAGAGTACCATAGCATCCACATGCAGAGTACCATAGCATCCACATGTAGAGTACCATAGCATCCACATGTAGAGTACCATAGCATCCACATGCAGAGTACCATAGCATCCACATGCAGAGTACCATAGCATCCACATGTAGAGTACCATAGCATCCACATGTAGAGTACCATAGCATCCACATGCAGAGTACCATAGCATCCACATGTAGAGTACCATAGCATCCACATGTAGAGTACCATAGCATCCACATGTAGAGTACCATAGCATCCACATGCAGAGTACCATAGCATCCACATGCAGAGTACCATAGCATCCACATGTAGAGTACCATAGCATCCACATGTAGAGTACCATAGCATCCACATGTAGAGTACCATAGCATCCACATGCAGAGTACCATAGCATCCACATGCAGAGTACCATAGCATCCACATGCAGAGTACCATAGCATCCACATGTAGAGTACCATAGCATCCACATGCAGAGTACCATAGCATCCACATGTAGAGTACCATAGCATCCACATGTAGAGTACCATAGCATCCACATGTAGAGTACCATAGCATCCACATGCAGAGTACCATAGCATCCTCATGTAGAGTACCATAGCATCCACATGTAGAGTACCATAGCATCCACATGCAGAGTACCATAGCATCCACATGCAGAGTACCATAGCATCCACATGCAGAGTACCATAGCATCCACATGTAGAGTACCATAGCATCCACATGCAGAGTACCATAGCATCCACATGCAGAGTACCATAGCATCCACATGTAGAGTACCATAGCATCCACATGTAGAGTACCATAGCATCCACATGTAGAGTACCATAGCATCCACATGTAGAGTACCATAGCATCCACATGTAGAGTACCATAGCATCCACATGCAGAGTACCATAGCATCCACATGTAGAGTACCATAGCATCCACATGCAGAGTACCATAGCATCCACATGCAGAGTACCATAGCATCCACATGTAGAGTACCATAGCATCCACATGTAGAGTACCATAGCATCCACATGCAGAGTACCATAGCATCCACATGCAGAGTACCATAGCATCCACATGTAGAGTACCATAGCATCCACATGTAGAGTACCATAGCATCCACATGCAGAGTACCATAGCATCCACATGCAGAGTACCATAGCATCCACATGTAGAGTACCATAGCATCCACATGCAGAGTACCATAGTATCCACATGTAGAGTACCATAGCATCCACATGTAGAGTACCATAGCATCCACATGTAGAGTACCATAGCATCCACATGTAGAGTACCATAGCATCCACATGCAGAGTACCATAGCATCCACATGCAGAGTACCATAGCATCCACATGTAGAGTACCATAGCATCCACATGCAGAGTACCATAGCATCCACATGTAGAGTACCATAGCATCCACATGTAGAGTACCATAGCATCCACATTTAGAGTACCATAGCATCCACATGTAGAGTACCATAGCATCCACATGTAGAGTACCATAGCATCCACATGTAGAGTACCATAGCATCCACATGCAGAGTACCATAGCATCCACATGTAGAGTACCATAGCATCCACATGTAGAGTACCATAGCATCCACATGTAGAGTACCATAGCATCCACATGTAGAGTACCATAGTATCCACATGTAGAGTACCATAGCATCCACATGTAGAGTACCATAGCATCCACATGCAGAGTACCATAGCATCCACATGTAGAGTACCATAGCATCCACATGCAGAGTACCATAGCATCCACATGCAGAGTACCATAGCATCCACATGTAGAGTACCATAGCATCCACATGTAGAGTACCATAGCATCCACATGCAGAGTACCATAGCATCCTCATGCAGAGTACCATAGCATCCACATGTAGAGTACCATAGCATCCAAATGTAGAGTACCATAGCATCCACATGTAGAGTACCATAGCATCCACATGCAGAGTACCCTAGTATCCACATGCAGAGTACCATAGCATCCTCATGCAGAGTACCATAGCATCCACATGCAGAGTACCATAGCATCCACATGTAGAGTACCATAGCATCCACATGTAGAGTACCATAGCATCCACATGTAGAGTAACATAGCATCCACATGCAGAGTACCCTAGCATCCACATGCAGAGTACCATAGCATCCACATGCAGAGTACCATAGCATCCACATGCAGAGTACCATAGCATCCACATGTAGAGTACCATAGCATCCACATGTAGAGTACCATAGCATCCACATGTAGAGTACCATAGCATCCACATGCAGAGTACCATAGCATCCTCATGCAGAGTACCATAGCATCCACATGTAGAGTACCATAGCATCCACATGCAGAGTACCATAGCATCCACATGTAGAGTACCATAGCATCCACATGTAGAGTACCATAGCATCCACATGTAGAGTACCATAGCATCCACATGTAGAGTACCATAGCATCCACATGCAGAGTACCATAGTATCCACATGTAGAGTACCATAGCATCCACATGCAGAGTACCATAGTATCCACATGTAGAGTACCATAGCATCCACATGCAGAGTACCATAGTATCCACATGCAGAGTACCATAGCATCCACATGTAGAGTACCATAGCATCCACATGCAGAGTACCATAGCATCCACATGTAGAGTACCATAGCATCCACATGCAGAGTACCATAGCATCCACATGCAGAGTACCATAGCATCCACATGCAGAGTACCATAGCATCCACATGCAGAGTACCATAGCATCCACATGCAGAGTACCATAGCATCCACATGCAGAGTACCATAGCATCCACATGTAGAGTACCATAGCATCCACATGCAGAGTACCATAGCATCCACATGTAGAGTACCATAGCATCCACATGTAGAGTACCATAGCATCCACATGCAGAGTACCATAGTATCCACATGTAGAGTACCATAGCATCCACATGCAGAGTACCATAGTATCCACATGTAGAGTACCATAGCATCCACATGCAGAGTACCATAGTATCCACATGCAGAGTACCATAGCATCCACATGTAGAGTACCATAGCATCCACATGCAGAGTACCATAGTATCCACATGCAGAGTACCATAGCATCCACATGTAGAGTACCATAGCATCCACATGTAGAGTACCATAGCATCCACATGTAGAGTACCATAGCATCCTCATGTAGAGTACCATAGCATCCTCATGTAGAGTACCATAGCATCCACATGCAGAGTACCATAGCATCCACATGCAGAGTACCATAGCATCCACATGCAGAGTACCATAGCATCCACATGCAGAGTACCATAGCATCCACATGTAGAGTACCATAGCATCCACATGTAGAGTACCATAGCATCCACATGTAGAGTACCATAGCATCCTCATGTAGAGTACCATAGCATCCTCATGTAGAGTACCATAGCATCCACATGCAGAGTACCATAGCATCCACATGCAGAGTACCATAGCATCCACATGCAGAGTACCATAGCATCCACATGCAGAGTACCATAGCATCCACATGTAGAGTACCATAGCATCCACATGCAGAGTTCCATAGCATCCACATGTAGAGTACCATAGCATCCACATGTAGAGTACCATAGCATCCACATGCAGAGTACCATAGCATCCACATGTAGAGTACCATAGCATCCACATGTAGAGTACCATAGCATCCACATGTAGAGTACCATAGCATCCACATGTAGAGTACCATAGCATCCACATGCAGAGTACCATAGCATCCACATGCAGAGTACCATAGCATCCACATGTAGAGTACCATAGCATCCACATGTAGAGTACCATAGCATCCACATGCAGGGTACCATAGCATCCACATGCAGAGTACCATAGCATCCACATGCAGAGTACCATAGCATCCACATGTAGAGTACCATAGCATCCACATGCAGAGTACCATAGCATCCACATGTAGAGTACCATAGCATCCACATGCAGAGTACCATAGCATCCACATGTAGAGTACCATAGCATCCACATGTAGAGTACCATAGCATCCACATGTAGAGTACCATAGCATCCACATGTAGAGTACCATAGCATCCACATGCAGAGTACCATAGCATCCACATGCAGAGTACCATAGCATCCACATGCAGAGTACCATAGCATCCACATGTAGAGTACCATAGCATCCACATGCAGAGTACCATAGCATCCTCATGTAGAGTACCATAGCATCCACATGCAGAGTACCATAGTATCCACATGCAGAGTACCATAGCATCCACATGCAGAGTACCATAGCATCCACATGCAGAGACCATAGCATCCACATGCAGAGTACCATAGCATCCACATGCAAAGTACCATAGCATCCACATGCAGAGTACCATAGCATCCACATGCAGAGTACCATAGCATCCACATGCAGAGTACCATAGCATCCACATGCAGAGTACCATAGCATCCACATGCAGAGTACCATAGTATCCACATGCAGAGTACCATAGCATCCACATGCAGAGTACCATAGCATCCACATGTAGAGTACCATAGCATCCACATGTAGAGTACCATAGCATCCACATGTAGAGTACCATAGCATCCACATGTAGAGTACCATAGTATCCACATGTAGAGTACCATAGCATCCACATGTAGAGTACCATAGCATCCACATGCAGAGTACCATAGCATCCACATGTAGAGTACCATAGCATCCACATGCAGAGTACCATAGCATCCACATGCAGAGTACCATAGCATCCACATGTAGAGTACCATAGCATCCACATGTAGAGTACCATAGCATCCACATGCAGAGTACCATAGCATCCTCATGTAGAGTACCATAGCATCCACATGTAGAGTACCATAGCATCCACATGCAGAGTACCATAGCATCCTCATGCAGAGTACCATAGCATCCACATGTAGAGTACCATAGCATCCACATGTAGAGTACCATAGCATCCACATGTAGAGTACCATAGCATCCACATGCATAGTACCCTAGTATCCACATGCAGAGTACCATAGCATCCTCATGCAGAGTACCATAGCATCCACATGCAGAGTACCATAGCATCCACATGTAGAGTACCATAGCATCCACATGTAGAGTACCATAGCATCCACATGTAGAGTAACATAGCATCCACATGCAGAGTACCCTAGCATCCACATGCAGAGTACCATAGCATCCACATGCAGAGTACCATAGCATCCACATGCAGAGTACCATAGCATCCACATGTAGAGTACCATAGCATCCACATGTAGAGTACCATAGCATCCACATGTAGAGTACCATAGCATCCACATGCAGAGTACCATAGCATCCTCATGCAGAGTACCATAGCATCCACATGTAGAGTACCATAGCATCCACATGCAGAGTACCATAGCATCCACATGTAGAGTACCATAGCATCCACATGTAGAGTACCATAGCATCCACATGTAGAGTACCATAGCATCCACATGTAGAGTACCATAGCATCTACATGCAGAGTACCATAGTATCCACATGTAGAGTACCATAGCATCCACATGCAGAGTACCATAGTATCCACATGTAGAGTACCATAGCATCCACATGCAGAGTACCATAGTATCCACATGCAGAGTACCATAGCATCCACATGTAGAGTACCATAGCATCCACATGCAGAGTACCATAGCATCCACATGTAGAGTACCATAGCATCCACATGCAGAGTACCATAGCATCCACATGCAGAGTACCATAGCATCCACATGCAGAGTACCATAGCATCCACATGCAGAGTACCATAGCATCCACATGCAGAGTACCATAGCATCCACATGCAGAGTACCATAGCATCCACATGTAGAGTACCATAGCATCCACATGCAGAGTACCATAGCATCCACATGTAGAGTACCATAGCATCCACATGTAGAGTACCATAGCATCCACATGCAGAGTACCATAGTATCCACATGTAGAGTACCATAGCATCCACATGCAGAGTACCATAGTATCCACATGTAGAGTACCATAGCATCCACATGCAGAGTACCATAGTATCCACATGCAGAGTACCATAGCATCCACATGTAGAGTACCATAGCATCCACATGCAGAGTACCATAGTATCCACATGCAGAGTACCATAGCATCCACATGTAGAGTACCATAGCATCCACATGTAGAGTACCATAGCATCCACATGTAGAGTACCATAGCATCCTCATGTAGAGTACCATAGCATCCTCATGTAGAGTACCATAGCATCCACATGCAGAGTACCATAGCATCCACATGCAGAGTACCATAGCATCCACATGCAGAGTACCATAGCATCCACATGCAGAGTACCATAGCATCCACATGTAGAGTACCATAGCATCCACATGTAGAGTACCATAGCATCCACATGTAGAGTACCATAGCATCCTCATGTAGAGTACCATAGCATCCTCATGTAGAGTACCATAGCATCCACATGCAGAGTACCATAGCATCCACATGCAGAGTACCATAGCATCCACATGCAGAGTACCATAGCATCCACATGCAGAGTACCATAGCATCCACATGTAGAGTACCATAGCATCCACATGCAGAGTTCCATAGCATCCACATGTAGAGTACCATAGCATCCACATGTAGAGTACCATAGCATCCACATGCAGAGTACCATAGCATCCACATGTAGAGTACCATAGCATCCACATGTAGAGTACCATAGCATCCACATGTAGAGTACCATAGCATCCACATGTAGAGTACCATAGCATCCACATGCAGAGTACCATAGCATCCACATGCAGAGTACCATAGCATCCACATGTAGAGTACCATAGCATCCACATGTAGAGTACCATAGCATCCACATGCAGAGTACCATAGCATCCACATGCAGAGTACCATAGCATCCACATGCAGAGTACCATAGCATCCACATGTAGAGTACCATAGCATCCACATGCAGAGTACCATAGCATCCACATGTAGAGTACCATAGCATCCACATGCAGAGTACCATAGCATCCACATGTAGAGTACCATAGCATCCACATGTAGAGTACCATAGCATCCACATGTAGAGTACCATAGCATCCACATGTAGAGTACCATAGCATCCACATGCAGAGTACCATAGCATCCACATGCAGAGTACCATAGCATCCACATGCAGAGTACCATAGCATCCACATGTAGAGTACCATAGCATCCACATGCAGAGTACCATAGCATCCTCATGTAGAGTACCATAGCATCCACATGCAGAGTACCATAGTATCCACATGCAGAGTACCATAGCATCCACATGCAGAGTACCATAGCATCCACATGCAGAGACCATAGCATCCACATGCAGAGTACCATAGCATCCACATGCAAAGTACCATAGCATCCACATGCAGAGTACCATAGCATCCACATGCAGAGTACCATAGCATCCACATGCAGAGTACCATAGCATCCACATGCAGAGTACCATAGCATCCACATGCAGAGTACCATAGCATCCACATGTAGAGTACCATAGCATCCACATGCAGAGTACCATAGCATCCACATGCAGAGTACCATAGCATCCACATGCAGAGTACCATAGCATCCACATGCAGAGTACCATAGCATCCACATGCAGAGTACCATAGCATCCACATGCAGAGTACCATAGCATCCACATGCAGAGTACCATAGTATCCACATGCAGAGTACCATAGCATCCACATGCAGAGTACCATAGTATCCACATGCAGAGTACCATAGCATCCACATGCAGAGTACCATAGCATCCACATGCAGAGTACCATAGCATCCACATGCAGAGTACCATAGCATCCACATGTAGAGTACCATAGCATCCACATGCAGAGTACCATAGCATCCACATGTAGAGTACCATAGCATCCACATGCAGAGTACCATAGCATCCACATGTAGAGTACCATAGCATCCACATGCAGAGTACCATAGCATCCACATGCAGAGTACCATAGCATCCACATGCAGAGTACCATAGCATCCTCATGTAGAGTACCATAGCATCCACATGCAGAGTACCATAGCATCCACATGCAGAGTACCATAGCATCCACATGTAGAGTACCATAGCATCCACATGCAGAGTACCATAGCATCCACATGTAGAGTACCATAGCATCCACATGTAGAGTACCATAGCATCCACATGTAGAGTACCATAGCATCCACATGCAGAGTACCATAGTATCCACATGTAGAGTACCATAGCATCCACATGCAGAGTACCATAGTATCCACATGTAGAGTACCATAGCATCCACATGCAGAGTACCATAGTATCCACATGCAGAGTACCATAGCATCCACATGTAGAGTACCATAGTATCCACATGCAGAGTACCATAGCATCCACATGTAGAGTACCATAGCATCCACATGCAGAGTACCATAGCATCCACATGTAGAGTACCATAGCATCCACATGCAGAGTACCATAGCATCCACATGCAGAGTACCATAGCATCCACATGCAGAGGAGCATAGCATCCACATGCAGAGTACCATAGCATCCACATGCAGAGTACCATAGCATCCACATGCAGAGTACCATAGCATCCACATGTAGAGTACCATAGCATCCACATGCAGAGTACCATAGCATCCACATGTAGAGTACCATAGCATCCACATGTAGAGTACCATAGCATCCACATGCAGAGTACCATAGTATCCACATGTAGAGTACCATAGCATCCACATGCAGAGTACCATAGTATCCACATGTAGAGTACCATAGCATCCACATGTAGAGTACCATAGCATCCACATGCAGAGTACCATAGCATCCACATGTAGAGTACCATAGCATCCACATGTAGAGTACCATAGCATCCACATGTAGAGTACCATAGCATCCACATGTACAGTACCATAGCATCCACATGCAGAGTACCATAGCATCCACATGCAGAGTACCATAGCATCCACATGTAGAGTACCATAGCATCCACATGTAGAGTACCATAGCATCCACATGCAGAGTACCATAGCATCCACATGCAGAGTACCATAGCATCCACATGCAGAGTACCATAGCATCCACATGTAGAGTACCATAGCATCCACATGCAGAGTACCATAGTATCCACATGCAGAGTACCATAGCATCCACATGCAGAGTACCATAGCATCCACATGCAGAGTACCATAGCATCCACATGCAGAGTACCATAGCATCCACATGCAGAGTACCATAGCATCCACATGCAGAGTACCATAGCATCCACATGCAGAGTACCATAGCATCCACATGCAGAGTACCATAGCATCCACATGCAGAGTACCATAGCATCCACATGCAGAGTACCATAGCATCCACATGTAGAGTACCATAGCATCCACATGCAGAGTACCATAGCATCCACATGCAGAGTACCATAGCATCCACATGCAGAGTACCATAGCATCCACATGCAGAGTACCATAGCATCCACATGCAGAGTACCATAGCATCCACATGCAGAGTACCATAGCATCCACATGCAGAGTACCATAGCATCCACATGCAGAGTACCATAGCATCCACATGCAGAGTACCATAGCATCCACATGTAGAGTACCATAGCATCCACATGCAGAGTACCATAGCATCCACATGTAGAGTACCATAGCATCCACATGCAGAGTACCATAGCATCCACATGTAGAGTACCATAGCATCCACATGTAGAGTACCATAGCATCCACATGTAGAGTACCATAGCATCCACATGTAGAGTACCATAGCATCCACATGCAGAGTACCATAGCATCCACATGCAGAGTACCATAGCATCCACATGCAGAGTACCATAGCATCCACATGTAGAGTACCATAGCATCCACATGCAGAGTACCATAGCATCCTCATGTAGAGTACCATAGCATCCACATGCAGAGTACCATAGTATCCACATGCAGAGTACCATAGCATCCACATGCAGAGTACCATAGCATCCACATGCAGAGACCATAGCATCCACATGCAGAGTACCATAGCATCCACATGCAAAGTACCATAGCATCCACATGCAGAGTACCATAGCATCCACATGCAGAGTACCATAGCATCCACATGCAGAGTACCATAGCATCCACATGCAGAGTACCATAGCATCCACATGCAGAGTACCATAGCATCCACATGTAGAGTACCATAGCATCCACATGCAGAGTACCATAGCATCCACATGCAGAGTACCATAGCATCCACATGCAGAGTACCATAGCATCCACATGCAGAGTACCATAGCATCCACATGCAGAGTACCATAGCATCCACATGCAGAGTACCATAGCATCCACATGCAGAGTACCATAGTATCCACATGCAGAGTACCATAGCATCCACATGCAGAGTACCATAGTATCCACATGCAGAGTACCATAGCATCCACATGCAGAGTACCATAGCATCCACATGCAGAGTACCATAGCATCCACATGCAGAGTACCATAGCATCCACATGTAGAGTACCATAGCATCCACATGCAGAGTACCATAGCATCCACATGTAGAGTACCATAGCATCCACATGCAGAGTACCATAGCATCCACATGTAGAGTACCATAGCATCCACATGCAGAGTACCATAGCATCCACATGCAGAGTACCATAGCATCCACATGCAGAGTACCATAGCATCCTCATGTAGAGTACCATAGCATCCACATGCAGAGTACCATAGCATCCACATGCAGAGTACCATAGCATCCACATGTAGAGTACCATAGCATCCACATGCAGAGTACCATAGCATCCACATGTAGAGTACCATAGCATCCACATGTAGAGTACCATAGCATCCACATGTAGAGTACCATAGCATCCACATGCAGAGTACCATAGTATCCACATGTAGAGTACCATAGCATCCACATGCAGAGTACCATAGTATCCACATGTAGAGTACCATAGCATCCACATGCAGAGTACCATAGTATCCACATGCAGAGTACCATAGCATCCACATGTAGAGTACCATAGTATCCACATGCAGAGTACCATAGCATCCACATGTAGAGTACCATAGCATCCACATGCAGAGTACCATAGCATCCACATGTAGAGTACCATAGCATCCACATGCAGAGTACCATAGCATCCACATGCAGAGTACCATAGCATCCACATGCAGAGGAGCATAGCATCCACATGCAGAGTACCATAGCATCCACATGCAGAGTACCATAGCATCCACATGCAGAGTACCATAGCATCCACATGTAGAGTACCATAGCATCCACATGCAGAGTACCATAGCATCCACATGTAGAGTACCATAGCATCCACATGTAGAGTACCATAGCATCCACATGCAGAGTACCATAGTATCCACATGTAGAGTACCATAGCATCCACATGCAGAGTACCATAGTATCCACATGTAGAGTACCATAGCATCCACATGTAGAGTACCATAGCATCCACATGCAGAGTACCATAGCATCCACATGTAGAGTACCATAGCATCCACATGTAGAGTACCATAGCATCCACATGTAGAGTACCATAGCATCCACATGTACAGTACCATAGCATCCACATGCAGAGTACCATAGCATCCACATGCAGAGTACCATAGCATCCACATGTAGAGTACCATAGCATCCACATGTAGAGTACCATAGCATCCACATGCAGAGTACCATAGCATCCACATGCAGAGTACCATAGCATCCACATGCAGAGTACCATAGCATCCACATGTAGAGTACCATAGCATCCACATGCAGAGTACCATAGCATCCACATGTAGAGTACCATAGCATCCACATGCAGAGTACCATAGCATCCACATGTAGAGTACCATAGCATCCACATGTAGAGTACCATAGCATCCACATGTAGAGTACCATAGCATCCACATGTAGAGTACCATAGCATCCACATGCAGAGTACCATAGCATCCACATGCAGAGTACCATAGCATCCACATGCAGAGTACCATAGCATCCACATGTAGAGTACCATAGCATCCACATGCAGAGTACCATAGCATCCACATGCAGAGTACCATAGCATCCACATGTAGAGTACCATAGCATCCACATGCAGAGTACCATAGCATCCACATGCAGAGTACCATAGCATCCACATGTAGAGTACCATAGCATCCACATGCAGAGTACCATAGTATCCACATGCAGAGTACCATAGCATCCACATGCAGAGTACCATAGCATCCACATGCAGAGTACCATAGCATCCACATGCAGAGTACCATAGCATCCACATGCAGAGTACCATAGCATCCACATGCAGAGTACCATAGCATCCACATGCAGAGTACCATAGCATCCACATGCAGAGTACCATAGCATCCACATGCAGAGTACCATAGCATCCACATGCAGAGTACCATAGCATCCACATGTAGAGTACCATAGCATCCACATGCAGAGTACCATAGCATCCACATGCAGAGTACCATAGCATCCACATGCAGAGTACCATAGCATCCACATGCAGAGTACCATAGCATCCACATGCAGAGTACCATAGCATCCACATGCAGAGTACCATAGCATCCACATGCAGAGTACCATAGCATCCACATGCAGAGTACCATAGTATCCACATGCAGAGTACCATAGCATCCACATGCAGAGTACCATAGTATCCACATGCAGAGTACCATAGCATCCACATGCAGAGTACCATAGTATCCACATGCAGAGTACCATAGCATCCACATGCAGAGTACCATAGCATCCACATGTAGAGTACCATAGCATCCACATGCAGAGTACCATAGCATCCACATGTAGAGTACCATAGCATCCACATGCAGAGTACCATAGCATCCACATGTAGAGTACCATAGCATCCACATGCAGAGTACCATAGCATCCACATGCAGAGTACCATAGCATCCACATGCAGAGTACCATAGCATCCTCATGTAGAGTACCATAGCATCCACATGCAGAGTACCATAGCATCCACATGCAGAGTACCATAGCATCCACATGTAGAGTACCATAGCATCCACATGCAGAGTACCATAGCATCCACATGTAGAGTACCATAGCATCCACATGTAGAGTACCATAGCATCCACATGCAGAGTACCATAGCATCCACATGTAGAGTACCATAGCATCCACATGCAGAGTACCATAGCATCCACATGTAGAGTACCATAGCATCCACATGTAGAGTACCATAGCATCCACATGTAGAGTACCATAGCATCCACATGCAGAGTACCATAGCATCCACATGCAGAGTACCATAGCATCCACATGTAGAGTACCATAGCATCCACATGCAGAGTACCATAGCATCCACATGCAGAGTACCATAGCATCCACATGTAGAGTACCATAGCATCCACATGTAGAGTACCATAGCATCCACATGCAGAGTACCATAGCATCCACATGCAGAGTACCATAGCATCCACATGCAGAGTACCATAGCATCCACATGTAGAGTACCATAGCATCCACATGTAGAGTACCATAGCATCCACATGTAGAGTACCATAGCATCCACATGTAGAGTACCATAGCATCCACATGTAGAGTACCATAGCATCCACATGTAGAGTACCATAGCATCCACATGTAGAGTACCATAGTATCCACATGTAGAGTACCATAGCATCCACATGTAGAGTACCATAGCATCCACATGCAGAGTACCATAGTATCCACATGTAGAGTACCATAGCATCCACATGCAGAGTACCATAGTATCCACATGCAGAGTAACATAGTATCCACATGTAGAGTACCATAGCATCCACATGTAGAGTACCATAGCATCCACATGTAGAGTACCATAGCATCCACATGTAGAGTACCATAGCATCCAAATGCAGAGTACCATAGCATCCACATGCAGAGTACCATAGCATCCACATGTAGAGTACCATAGCATCCACATGTAGAGTACCATAGCATCCACATGCAGAGTACCATAGCATCCACATGCAGAGTACCATAGCATCCACATGCAGAGTACCATAGCATCCACATGTAGAGTACCATAGCATCCACATGCAGAGTACCATAGCATCCACATGCAGAGTACCATAGTATCCACATGTAGAGTACCATAGTATCCACATGTAGAGTACCATAGCATCCACATGCAGAGTACCATAGCATCCACATGTAGAGTACCATAGCATCCACATGCAGAGTACCATAGCATCCACATGCAGAGTACCATAGCATCCACATGTAGAGTACCATAGCATCCACATGTAGAGTACCATAGTATCCACATGTAGAGTACCATAGCATCCACATGCAGAGTACCATAGCATCCACATGTAGAGTACCATAGCATCCACATGTAGAGTACCATAGTATCCACATGTAGAGTACCATAGCATCCACATGCAGAGTACCATAGCATCCACATGCAGAGTACCATAGCATCCACATGCAGAGTACCATAGCATCCACATGCAGAGTACCATAGCATCCACATGTAGAGTACCATAGCATCCACATGCAGAGTACCATAGCATCCACATGTAGAGTACCATAGCATCCACATGATACCGTCTGCTGCTTGGAACATGAGTCTTCCAATTGCCTCTTAATGTTTTCAATCACTAGTAGGGTTATTTTTCTGGTCCTTGACTCAGGTGCAAAATGTTCCCCAAGGTCTGCCTTGTGTGTTGAATAGCCTAAAATAGGGAAGGGAAGAGGGGGGATAGGGTAGAGGGATAGAGAGAGGGATGGAAGGATAGAGGGATAGAGAGAGGGAGGATAGGGTAGAGGGATAGAGAGAGGGATGGAAGGATAGAGGGATAGAGAGAGGGAGGATAGGGTAGAGGGATAGAGAGAGGCATGGAAGGATAGAGGGATAGAGAGAGGGAGGGAAGGATAGAGGGATAGAGAGAGGGAGGATAGGGTAGAGGGATAGAGAGAGGGATGGAAGGATAGAGGAATAGAGAGAGGGAGGGAAGGATAGAGGGATAGAGAGAGGGAGGGAAGGATAGAGGGATAGAGAGAGGGAGGAAAGGATAGAGGGATAGAGAGTGGGAGGGAAGGATAGAGGGATAGAGAGAGTGAGGGAAGGATAGAGGGATAGAGAGTGGGAGGGAAAGATAGAGGGATAGAGAGAGGGAGGGAAGGATAGAGGGATAGAGAGAGGGAGGGAAGGATAGAGGGATAGAGAGAGTGAGGGAAGGATAGAGGGATAGAGAGAGGGAGGGAAAGATAGAGGGATAGAGAGAGGGAGGGAAGGATAGAGGGATAGAGAGAGGGAGGGAAAGATAGAGGGATAGAGAGAGGGAGGGAAAGATAGAGGGAGGGAAGGATAGAGGGATAGAGAGGGGGAGAGAAGGATAGAGGGATAGAGAGAGGGAGGGAAGGATAGAGGGATAGAGAGAGGGAGGGAAGGATAGAGGGATATAGAGCGGGAGGATAGGGTAGAGGGATAGAGAGAGGGATGGAAGGATAGAGGGATAGAGAGAGGGAGGGAGGGAAGGATAGAGGGATAGAGAGAGGGAGGGGAGGATAGAGGGATAGAGAGAGGGAGGGAAGGATAGAGGGATAGAGAGAGGGAGGGAAGGATAGAGGGGTAGAGAGAGGGAGGGAAGGATAGAGGGATAGAGAGAGGGAGGGAGGGAAGGATAGAGGGATAGAGAGCGGGAGGGGAGGATAGAGGGATAGAGAGAGGGAGGGAAGGATAGAGGGATAGAGAGAGGGAGGGAAGGATAGAGGGATAGAGAGAGGGAGGGAGGGAAGGATAGAGGGATAGAGAGAGGCAGGGAAGGATAGAGGGATAGAGAGAGGGAGGGAAGGATAGAGGGATAGAGAGAGGGAGGGAAGGATAGAGAGAGGGAGGGAAGGATAGAGGGATAGAGAGAGGGATGGAAGAATAGAGGGATAGAGAGAGGGAGGGAAGGATAGAGGGATAGAGAGAGGGAGGGAAGGATAGAGGGATAGAGAGAGGGATGGAAGGATAGAGGGATAGAGAGAGGGAGGGAAGGATAGAGGGATAGAGAGAGGGATGGAAGAATAGAGGGATAGAGAGAGGGAAGGAAGGATAGAGGGATAGAGAGAGGGAGAGAAGGATAGAGGGATAGAGAGAGGGAGGGAAGGAAGGATAGAGAGAGGGAGGGAAGGATAGAGGGATAGAGAGTGGGAGGGAAGGATAGAGGGAGAGAGGGAAGGAAAGAGGATGGAAGGATAGAGAGAGGGAGGGAGGGAGGGAGGGAGGGAGGGAGGGAGGGAGGGAGGGAGGGAGGGAGGGAGGGTTTAAGAGAGGAGAGGGTTAGCAAACATTTAAAAGGAAGAGGAAAAAATCCTGTTAGAGGTATTGAAAATAACTGCTGATTTATTAGATGCTACAAATGCACATAGCTAAATGGAGACTCAATGGACAGAGCTGTATCTCCTCAACATACACAGTACTTCATTATGAATAATTCTTCACAGATCTTCATTATGAATAATACTTCACAGTATTTCATTATGTATAATACTTCACAGTACTTCATTATGAATAATTCTTCACAGATCTTCATTATGAATAATACTTCACAGTATTTCATTATGTATAATACTTCACAGTACTTCATTGTGTATAATACTTCACAGTATGTGATTATGTATAATACTTCACAGTACTTCATTGTGTATAATACTTCACAGTATGTCATTATGTATAATACTTCACAGTACTTCATTATGAATAATACTTCACGGAACTTACTTATGTATAATAATTAACAGTATGGCATTATGAATAATACTTCACAGTACTTCATCATGAATAATACTTCACATAATTTCATTATGTATAATACGTCACAGTACTTCATTATGTACAATACTTCACATTACTTCAATATGAATAATACTTCACAGTACTGCATTATGTATAATACTTAACCGTACTTAATTATGTATAATACTTCACATTACTTCATTACATATAATACTTCACAGTACTTCATTATGTATAATACTACACAGTACTTCAGGACGTATACTACTTCACAGTACTTAATTATGTATAATACTTCACAGTACTTCAGAATGTATAATGAAACACATTATTTAATGATGTATAATACTTCATAGTACTTCATTATGTATAATACTTCACAGTACTTCATTATGTATAATACTTTACAGTACTTCATGATGTATAATGATACACATTACTTCAGGATGTATAATACTTCACAGTACTTAATTATGTATAATACTTCACAGTACTTCAGGATGTATAATGATACACAGTACTTCATTATGTATAAGGATACGCAGTACTTCATTACGTATAATACTTCATAGTACTTCATTATGTATAATACTTCACAGTACTTCATTATGTATAATACTTTACAGTACTTCATGATGTATAATGATACACATTACTTCAGGATGTATAATACTTCACAGTACTTAATTATGTATAATACTTCACAGTACTTCAGGATGTATAATGATACACAGTACTTCATTATGTATAAGGATACGCAGTACTTCATTACGTATAATACTTCATAGTACTTCATTATGTATAATGATACACAGTATTTATTGATGTATAATGATACACAGTACTTCATTATGTATAATGATACACAGTATTTATTGATGTTTAATGATACACAGTACTTCATGATGTATAATGATTCACGAGGAGGTCTGATCTCTCACTGCAGAAATTAGCTACCTGATCTCATAGTTCCACTTCAAAATGTTTGGCCATTTATTCTTTGTGGTTAAAGGGTTAAAACAGAAACAACTCAAAGGGTTAAGTTTAGGTATTCATTTTGAGTGGTTATTAAGGTTAGGGCTACGGTTTGGGGAAGACTTAAAACAAAATAATTAAAAACAATGTGCAGTTTCCATGAAGTATCATCAAGTCGTCTCCCTGCTTGCTAGAGAATGTGAACTGCTGTGGGGATATCGACGTGCTCAGGACCTTTTCACACATCCAGAATCCACAGTTCTTTCTTGTGACCAGCCTGCTTAGATGAGCCAAGTGGAAGGGGATGTAATATCTAACAACTTTCTGTCTTTTTGCAAAGCACCATGGGCGATAACGGATAGTGGGTTGGGTTGATCAGACCCTGGCTTTGACCCAAATAGAACTCTATTACCTATACAGTGCTCAACATTTGAGGAGATCCCTATGCACTCTGGTCAGAAGTAGTGCACTGTAAAGGGAATAGGATGCCACTGGGGAAACACTGCCTGTCTGGATGACAGGTTGAACTGGAAGAGGTGAGATGAAGAGGGGATGATAAAGGTGTGGTAGTAGGAAGAGATGGAGGGAGGGGAGATGGAGGGAGGGGAGATAGAGGGAGTAGGTAGAGGGAGGAAAGATGGAGGGAGGGGAGATGGAGGGAGGGGAGATGGAGGGAGTAGATGGAGGGAGTAGGTAGAGGGAGGAAAGATGGAGGGAGGGGAGATGGAGGGAGTAGATAGAGGGAGGAAAGATGGAGGGAAGAGAGATGGAGGGAGGAGACGGAGGGAGGAAATGGAGGGAGGAGAGATGGAGGAAGGAAGAGATGGAGGGAGGAGATAGAGGGAGGAGAGTTGGAAGGAGGAGATAGAGGGAAGAGAGATGGAGGGAGGAGACGGAGGGAGGAGATGGAGGGAGGAGATGGAGGGAGGAGAGATGGAGGAAGGAAGAGATGGAGGGAGGAGATAGAGGGAGGAGAGTTGGAAGGAGGAGATAGAGGGAAGAGAGATGGAGGGAGGAGACGGAGGGAGGAGATGGAGGGAGGAGATGGAGGAAGGAAGAGATTGAGGGAGGAAGAGATGGAGGGAGGAGATAGAGGGAGGAAGAGATGGAGGGAGGATATAGAGGGAGGAAGAGAGTAGAGGGAGGAGATGGGGGAGGAGATGGAGGGAGGAGATAGAGGGAGGAGATAGAGGGAGGAGATGGAGGGAGGACATAGAGGGAGGAGGAGATAGAGGGAGGACATAGAGGGAGGAGGAGATAGAGGGAGGAAGAGATGGAGGGAGGACATAGAGGGAGGAGGAGATGGAGGGAGGAAGAGATGGAGGGAGGACATAGAGGGAGGAGGAGATGGAGGGAGGACATAGAGGGAGGAGGAGATAGAGGGAGGAAGAGATGGAGGGAGGAGATAGAGGGAGGAGGAGATAGAGGGAGGAGGAGATAGAGGGAGGAAGAGATGGAGGGAGGAGATAGAGGGAGGACATAGAGGGAGGAGGAGATAGAGGGAGGACATAGAGGGAGGACATAGAGGGAGGAGGAGATAGAGGGAGGAAGAGATAGAGGGAGGAGATAGAGGGAGGAGGAGATAGAGGGAGGAGATAGAGGGAGGACATGGAGGGAGGAAGAGATGGGGGAAGGAGATATGAAGAGTAGAGATGTGTATGGTAATGACCCCTGTAACAGGGAACTGTTAGTGTGATGGTAGGAACAGAACAGAGCCTGGGCTCTGTCAGATCAGATAGGACCCACTGGTGGGATTGCTACGGGACATGGACATGACACACACGCACGCACGCACGCACGCACGCACGCACGCACGCACGCACACACACACACAGTTCCATAATGTACTGGAGCCATACATGTTGGTGACATACGGGTCTCTGACTCTGTCTGCAGGACGCCCCTGATCGCGGCCCTGGTGATCGGTGCTCTGTTTGTCATCGTCATCGTGGCGCTGAGCGTGGCGGTCTACGTGCGCCGTAAGAGCATCAAGAAGAAGAGGGCTCTGCGCCGCTTCCTGGAGACAGAGGTGAGGGGTCAAGGGTCATCCAGGGTTCGTTGTGACTCAACCAATCAGCTCAGGGAATTAGACATTACATTACTATACTGGTGTGGGGTTATGAGTGGATATTATGTGAAGGATTTCACAGCATGTACTTTATGTATTTCTGAAAAGGATACGATCTCTGTAAACCCTGACATGGTGTTGAACAAGAGACAGTAGCTCCACATGTACTCCACACATCATAGTGCACTGTGTCAAAATGGAGACTTCCAAACTGTTTAACTCCACACCGTAGCTTGCTAAACCTTGGACAGAATATTTAACTGACCCATAAAGTATACAACCACCTCAACATTATGCCTTCTCCATCTCTCGTTGTTTGAGCATTGAGATGAAGTTCCAGGGATTTATTACTAGACTGGAGATTACACTTGGTATTCATTGTAGGGGATGTGTGTGTGTGTGTGTGCGTTCACTTGTGTGTGTGTGTGTGTGTGTGTGTGTGTGTGTGTGTGTGTGTGTGTGTGTGTGTGTGTGTGTGTGTGTGTGTGTGTGTGTGTGTGTGTGTGTGTGTGTGTGTGCGTTCACTTGTGTGTGTGTGTGTGTGTGTGTGTGTGTGTGTGTGTGTGTGTGTGTGTGTGTGTGTGTGTGTGTGTGTGTGTGTGTGTGTGTGTGTGTGTGTGTGTGTGTGTGTGTGTGTGTGTGTGTGTGTGTGTGTGTGTGTGTGTGTGTGTGTGTGTGTGTGTGTGTGTGTGTGTGTGTGTGTGTGTGTGTGTGTGTGTGTGTGTGTGTGTGTGTGTGTGTGTGTGTGTGCGCCCGCAGCTGACCTGGCCACCCAGTTCCATTCCAGAATAGGAGCTGTCGGGGAGCGTTAGGATAATGTACAGGTGAAAGGACAGTGTTATAGACAGCTGTCAGTCTGGAGACGTGTCCAGCCCCGTCTGCTGCAGTCCCACAGCGCTGCAGCACAGAGAGGCTGACGGAGGAACATCCCAATCACTCTTCCTCTGACAAGGGAGAGTCTTAGTGGACACTAATTCATATCCATAATGCTGGATCTTATTGTGGTGCTGGGGGGTAGAAAGAGGGGAAAGGGGGGGGGGGGGGTCAGGGGGGTGACGATCTGGGACTACTGCCCAGTCTACCAAGCCCACTTAAACACACACACACACACACACACACACACACACACACACACACACACACACACACACACACACACACACATACACACACACACACACACACACACCCTGTGACCCTAACACATACACTTTGAATACATCCCCACTCCCCTCCTCCCCTCCACTCCTCCTCCCCACCTCCCCTCCTCCCCACTCCCCCTCCTCCCCACTCCCCTCCTCCCCTCCACTCCTCACCCCCACCTCCCCTCCTCCCCACCTCCCCTCATATACCTCCCCAGCATACTAAATGACCTGTGTACATCGTCTCTGATTGGTTGAAAGAAAGAATCACAAAAGGAGTGGTTTTGATGTGCTATGCTGTCCAGCAGCCCATCTCCTCTCTGATTGGTTAAAAGGAGTGGTTTTGATGTGTTATGCTGTCCAGCAGCCCATCTCCTCTCTGATTGGTTGAAAGGAGTGGTTTTGATGTGTTATGCTGTCCAGCATCCCATCTCCTCTCTGATTGGTTGAAAGGAGTGGTTTTGATGTGTTATGCTGTCCAGCAGCCCTTCTCCTCTCTGATTGGTTGAAAGGAGTGGTTTTGATGTGCTATGCTGTCCAGCAGCCCTTCTCCTCTCTGATTGGTTGAAAGGAGTGGTTTTGATGTGCTATGCTGTCCAGCAGCCCTTCTCCTCTCTGATTGGTTGAAAGGAGGGTTTTTGATGTGCTATGCTGTCCAGCAGCCCTTCTCCTCTCTGATTGGTTGAAAGGAAGGTTTTGATGTGCTATGCTGTTCAGCAGCCCTTCTCCTCTCTGATTGGTTGAAAGGAGGGTTTTGATGTGTTATGCTGTCCAGCAGCCCTTCTCCTCTCTGATTGGTTGAAAGGAGGGGTTTTGATGTGCTATGCTGTCCAGCAGCCCTTCTCCTCTCTGATTGGTTGAAAGGAGTGGTTTTGATGTGCTATGCTGTCCAGGGGCCCTTCTCCTCTCTGATTGGTTGAAAGGAGGGTTTTTGATATGCTATGCTGTCCAGCAGCCCTTCTCCTCTCTGATTGGTTGAAAGGAGGGTTTTTGATGTGCTATGCTGTCCAGCAGCCCTTCTCATCTCTTCTTCTGGCTGATGAAACAGTGAGTTTTTTCAGAGAGTGCTGAGTGAAGTGATTGCACTATTGACAACTAATGATACAGTTTAGTCACTGGCCATGGAGAATTTAGAATATGACACCTGTCTCTCTGTAGAAGGTTAGAGAGAGAGAGAGAGGGAGAGAGACAGAGACAGAGCAGCAAGATTTGTGACCTGTTGCCACAAGAAAAGGGCAACCAGTGAAGAACAAACACCATTGTAAATACAACCCATATTTATGTTTATTTATTTTAACTTGTGTGCTTTAACCATTTGTACATTGTTACAACACTGCATATATATAATATGACATTTGTAATGTCTTTATTGTTTTGAAACTTCTGTATGTGTAATGTTTACTGTTCATTTTTATTGTTTATTTGACTTTTGTATATTATCTACCTCACTTGCTTTGGCAATGTTAACACATGTTCCCCATGCCAATAAAGCCCCTTGAATTGAATTGAATTGAATTGACAGAGAGAGACAGAGAGAGAGAGAGAGAGAGAGAGAGAGAGAGAGAGAGAGAGAGAGAGAGAATTCTGCATGCAGAGTCTCAATTTGGTGTTTGTCCCATTTTGTGAAATCTTGGTTGGTGAGCGGACCCCAGACCTCACAACAATAAAGGGCAATGGGTTCTTTGACTGAGTCAAGTATTTTTAGCCAGATCCTAATTGGTATGTTGAGTTTTATGTTCCTTTTGATGGCATAGAAGGCCCTTCTTGCCTTGTCTCTCAGATCGTTCACAGCTTTGTGGAAGTTACCTGTGGCGCTGAAGTCTAGGCCAAGGTATGTATAGTTTTTTGTGTGCTCTAGGGCAACGGTGTCTAGATGGAATTTGTATTTGTGGTCCTGGCGACTGGACCTTTTTTGGAACACCATTATTTTGGTCTTACTGAGATTTACTGTCAGGGCCCAGGTCTGGCAGAATCTGTGCAGAAGATCTAGGTGTTGCTGTAGGACCTCCTTGGTTGGTGACAGAAGTATCAGATCATCAGCAAACAGTAGACATTTGACTTCAGAGTCTAGTAGGGTGAGGCCGGGTGCTGCAGACTGTTCTAGTGCCCTCGAAATTCATTGATATATATGTTGAAGAGGGTGAGTCTCTCTATGTACTCTCTCTACATTTTACATTTACATTTTAGTCATTTAGCAGACGCTCTTATCCAGAGCGACTTACATACATTTTGAGTGCATACATTTTATTAAAAAAATTTTACATACTGAGACAAGGATATCCCTACCGGCCAAACCCTCCCTAACCCGGACGACGCTATGCCAATTGTGCGTCGCCCCACAGATCTCCCGGTTGCGGCCGGCTGCGACAGAGCCTGGGCGCGAACCCAGAGACTCTGGTGGCGCAGCTAGCACTGCGATGCAGTGCCCTAGACCACTGCGCCACCCGGGAGACTCTATATCTCCTCTCTCTGTCCTCTCTCTATATCTCCACTCTCTGTGTCTAGCTCCTCTATGTCCTCTCTCTCTATCACCTCTCCCTCTCTCCTCTCTCCATCCAACTCTTGAAACCCTTTTTATATATCTCTTTCTCGCATTTATATGTATATTCCTTTCCTCACTCTTCTCTAACTTCTAAGGCAGATGAATGAAAATATAAGGTCTAAGGCTTTTTGAAGACAGATTTTTTTTAAATGCTTGTCTCTGAGACTGTGTGGAGCTACCAAGGCCTTTCCCAGATTACTCTTTGACCCCTGACCCCTGATTTGAACATTGACTCCTTGTCTGTCTGCTGGAGCAACACTAATAGGTTTAGTTGTCCCGCTGTACTTGCTCTGTGGGCTCCACCTCCCCTTCTCCTCTGTGGGCTCCACCTCCCCTTCTCCTCTGTGGGCTCCACCTCCCCTTCTCCTCTGTGGGCTCCACCTCCCCTTCTCCTCTGTGGGCTCCACCTCCCCTTCTCCTCTGTGGGCTCCACCTCCCCTTCTCCTCTGTGGGCTCCACCTCCCCTTCTCCTCTGTGGGCTCCACCTCCCCTTCTCCTCTGTGGGCTCCACCTCCCCTTCTCCTCTGTGGGCTCCACCTCCCCTTCTCCTCTGTGGGCTCCACCTCCCCTTCTCCTCTGTTCAGAGCCAAGGGGCCATTTCAGCACCACATGCTAGAGTGGGCCAGTGGACAGCTCCCTTACTTGATTTCAAGTCAGGCATTAGATTTTCAGTCCCAGGGCACCAGACAGCCCCTCACTGTTCTAGACTCCTAGTCTTTGTTTTTGTCCAGGTTTACTGGGAATCATCTTTCTTTCATAATTTTTTTTATTATTCTCTCTCTCTCTCTCTCTCTCTCTGTCTCTCTCTCTCTCTCTCTCTCTCTCTCGTTCTCTCTGCATTTTTTTCCACAGATAATGGAATACCTTATTTTATGGTTTGGGGGCATTGAGTTTCTTTTTGTTGATGTTGTTGTTGTTGTTGATTCTGTAAATGCCACATTTCAAGCTCTGCATGGTAAAATCTATCACCCCTCTGCAGTGCCGTGCTGCTCCACCTCATCTGGCAGAGGCAGGCTGGGATATTCTCCAGTGGAGTGTGTGTCAGAGAGAGGGCTCAGGGCCGTGATAGAGTGGTAGTAGGTTCACACGCTGAGAGGGCCATGCTGTTGTTATTCATTGGGACCATGACTGGACTGGAGGGCTGTTGGATAACAGAGAGAGTAAATTAATAGAACTTGCCTCTCTCTCTCTCTCTCTCTCTCTCTCTCTCTCTCTCTCTCTCTCTCTCTCTCTCTCTCTCTCTCTCTCTCTCTCTCTCTCTCTCTCTCTCAATTCACTCTCTTTCTTTCTCTCTCTCTCTCTCTCTCTCTCTCAATTCACTCTCTTTCTTTCTCTCTCTCTCTCTCTCTCTCTCTCTCTCTCTCTCTCTCTCTCCCTTCCCTCTCTTTCCTTCTCTCTCTCCCTCTCCCTCTCTCTCTCTCTCAATTCACTCTCTATTTCTCTCTCTCTCCCTCTCTCTCCCTCTCTCTCTCTCTCTCTCTCTCTCTCAATTCTCTCTCTGTCTCTCTCTCTCTCTCTCTCTCTCTCTCTCTCTCTCTCGCTCTCTCTCCATTCACTCTCTCTCTCTTTCTCTCTCCATTCCCTCCCTCTCCTTCTCTCTTTCAGTCAATGCTACTGTTGGCTCACTTCCACTAGCAATAGCTCAGGGCTTACATGCTAGATCAGACACATGATAATGACTCTGAATGACGCTGGGTGTGTGTAGTGTGTCATTGCAAAGCCGTGGGCAATGTCATGGACCCCAGTGAACGTCTCAGTGATCCTGCTTTTATATCCTACTGAATATCTATATATATGCACCTGACTGATTGAAGTAAACAGACACACACACAGCGAACATAGAGACACACACACACACAAGACACACACCCACACACACACAGCGAGCAGAGACACACACACAGGAACATAGAGACACACACACAGGAACTCAGAGACACACACACACACGTCACACACACACAGCGAGCAGAGACACACACACAGGAACATAGAGACACACACACAGGAACTCAGAGACACACACACACAAGTCACACACACACAGCGAGCAGAGACACACACACAGGAACATAGAGACACACACACACAGGAACATAGAGACACACACACAGCGAACAGAGACACACACACAGGAACATAGAGACACACACACACACAGGAACTCAGAGACACACACACACAAGTCACACACACACAGCGAGCAGAGACACACACACAGGAACATAGAGACACACACACACAGGAACATAGAGACACACACACAGCGAACAGAGACACACACACAGGAACATAGAGACACACACACACACACAGGAACTCAGAGACACACACACACAAGTCACACACACACAGCGAGCAGAGACACACACACAGGAACATAGAGACACACACACACAGGAACATAGAGACACACACATAGCGAACAGAGACACACACACAGGAACATAGAGACACACACACACACAGCGAGCAGAGACACACATACAGGAACATAGAGACACACACACAGGAACATAGAGACACACACACAGCGAGCAGAGACACACATACAGGGAACATAGAGACACACACACACACAGCGAGCAGAAACACACACACAGGAACATAGAGACACACACACACACACACACACACACAAACACACACAGGAACATAGAGACACACACAGGAACATAGAGACACACAGGAACATAGAGACACACAGGAACATAGAGACACACAGGAACATAGAGACACACAGGAACATAGAGACACAGGAACATAGAGACACACAGGAACATAGAGAGACACAGGAACATAGAGACACACACAGGAACATAGAGACACACTGTAGGAACATAGAGACACACAGGAACATAGAGACACACAGGAACATAGAGACACAGGAACATAGAGACACACAGGAACATAGAGACACACAGGAACATAGAGACACAGGAACATAGAGACACACAGGAACATAGAGACACACAGGAACATAGAGACACACAGGAACATAGAGACACACAGGAACATAGAGACACACAGGAACATAGAGACACACAGGAACATAGAGACACACAGGAACATAGAGACACACAGGAACATAGAGACACAGGAACATAGAGACACACAGGAACATAGAGACACACAGGAACATAGAGACACACAGGAACATAGAGACACACAGGAACATAGAGACACACAGGAACATAGAGACACACAGGAACATAGAGACACAGGAACATAGAGACACACAGGAACATAGAGACACACAGGAACATAGAGACACACAGGAACATAGAGACACACAGGAACATAGAGACACACAGGAACATAGAGACACACAGGAACATAGAGACACACAGGAACATAGAGACACACAGGAACATAGAGACACACAGGAACATAGAGACACACAGGAACATAGAGACACAGGAACATATAGACACACAGGAACATAGAGACACAGGAACATAGAGACACACAGGAACATAGAGACACACAGGAACATAGAGACACAGGAACATAGAGACACACAGGAACATAGAGACACACAGGAACATAGAGACACACAGGAACATAGAGACACACAGGAACATAGAGACACACAGGAACATAGAGACACACAGGAACATAGAGAGACACAGGAACATAGAGACACACAGGAACATAGAGACACACAGGAACATAGAGACACAGGAACATAGAGACACACAGGAACATAGAGACACACAGGAACATAGAGACACACAGGAACATAGAGACACACAGGAACATAGAGAGACACAAATACACACCAACAAACGAACACACACACTGACTGACAGATAAATGGTCTCATTATGGTGTTTGATGACCGATGCTGAGCTGGTTGATTATGTCGGTGATAAACCTATATGAAGGGCCCTGATAGGCTCATTGGCTCATTAAGATATGTATTGATTGGCTGGCTGATGGAGGTATTGACCATGTGTGTGTGTGTGTGCCTCCCGGTGTGTGTGTGCGTTTGTATGTGTGTGTGTGTGTATGTGGGCCTGTGTGTGTGTATGTGTGTGTGTTCCAGTTGGTGGAGCCCCTGACACCTAGCGGCACGGCCCCCAACCAGGCCCAGCTTCGCATCCTCAAAGAGACAGAGCTCAAGAGGGTTAAGATCCTCGGCTCGGGAGCCTTCGGCACAGTTCACAAGGTACGGTTGGTTGTGCCTCTGTTTGTGAGTGTGCCTTTCATTATCTTGCCTTTCATTATTTTGCCTTTTGTTATTTTGCCTTTCATTATTTTGCCTTTAATTATTTTTGGTTCATGGTTCTGTCCTGATATGACGGATGACAGTGTGACTGTGTGTAATACTGTGTATGTTTGTGAGTGTCTGTCCTTTTTCATTATTTCTGACATTGCTTCTACTCTCTGAGATTGTTGGAAGGGTTTATGTGTCTCCTTTCAGTGTGTCAAAGTGTGTTGATATGTCCATAGGAGTGTGTGTTTAACAGGTAACTCTCCCTGCCTGTGTATTTCAGGGTATCTGGGTCCCAGAGAGAGAGACAGTAAAGATCCCAGTGGTAACTCTCCCTGCCTGTGTATTTCAGGGAATCTGGGTCCCAGAGGGCGAAACAGTAAAGATTCCAGTGGCCATAAAGATCCTGAACGAGACTACGGGGCCCAAAGCAAACGTGGAGTTCATGGACGTGAGTATTACACTACAACCGTGTGTGTGTGTGTGTGTGTGTGTGTGTGTGTGTGTGTGTGTGTGTGTGTGTGTGTGTGTGTGTGTGTGTGTGTGTGTGTGTGTGTGTGTGTGTGTGTGTGTGTGTGTGTGTGTGTGTGTGTGTGTGTGTGTGTGTTACACACATATAACATTGTCTTCTCTGAGATATTAGTTGAGCTCATTCCATCTTCTGAAACCTCAGTCTAGTCAGGTTGATCAGTTCAGCCCAGAAACTCCTCCCCCCAGCTAAATGCCTGACATGTAGTCTATTGCACCAGGTCTGTTCACATCACCACGTGTTTATATGGCATATAGCCTTGTCTGGATCACTGGGTAGAGGGTATGCAGGGAAGAGGACAGAGGGAGAGGGGGTAGAAGCCCTTGACTTGCCTTTGAGCCATGCCTGGGTTGGGGGTAGGATAGAGGATGGGAGAGTATGGGGTAGGACAGAGGATGGGGTAGGATAGAGGATGGGGTAGGATAGAGGATGGGGTAGGATAGAGGGTGGGGTAGGATAGAGGATAGGGTAGGATAGAGGATGGGGTAGGATAGAGGATGGGGTATGGGTTAGGGGATGGGGTTGGATAGAGGATGGGGTAGGGGTAAAGGATGGGGTATGGAATTGAGGATGGGGTAGGGGTAGAGGATGGGGTTTGGAATAGAGGATGGGGTAAGGGTTAGAGGAAGGGGTAGGGATTATAGGATAGGGTAGGGATTATAGGATAGGGTAGGGAATAGAGGATGTGGTAAGGGTTAGAGGATGGGGTAGGGTTAGAGGATGGGGTAGGGATTATAGGATAGGGTAAGGGTTAGAGGATGGGGTAGGGATTATAGGATAGGGTAGGGAATAGAGGATGTGGTAAGGGTTAGAGGATGGGGTAGGGATTATAGGATAGGGTAGGGAATAGAGGATGTGGTAAGGGTTAGAGGATGGGGTAGGGATTATAGGATAGGGTAGGGAATAGAGGATGTGGTAAGGGTTAGAGGATGGGGTTGGGATTATAGGATAGGGTAGGGAATAGAGGATGTGGTAAGGGTTAGAGGATGGGGTAGGGATTATAGGATAGGGTAGGGAATAGAGGGTGTGGTAAGGGTTAGCGGATGGGGTAGGGATTATAGGATAGGGTAGGGAATAGAGGATGTGGTAAGGGTTAGAGGATGGGGTAGGGATTATAGGATAGGGTAGGGAATAGAGGATGTGGTAAGGGTTAGAGGATGGGGTAGGGATTATAGGATAGGGTAGGGAATAGAGGATGTGGTAAGGGTTAGAGGATGGGGTAGGGATTAGAGGATGGGGAAGGGGTTAAAGGATGGGGTTGGGGATAGAGGATTGGGTAGGGATTATAGGATGGGGTAGGATAGAGGATGGTGTATTATAGAGGATGGGAGAGGATGGGGTCAGACAGAGGATGGGGTCGGACAGAGGAAGGGGTAGGAGAGAGGATGGGATAGGGGATGGGGTAGGGGTAGGGTTAGAGGATGGGGTAGGGGTTAGAGGATGGGGTAGGGGTTAGAGGATGGGGTAGGATAGACGATGGGGTAGCGAATGGGGTTGGATAGAGGCTGGGGTAGGCGTTAGAGGATTGGGTAGGATAGAGGATGGGAGAGGATGGGAGAGGATGGGGTAGGATAAAGGATGGGGTAGAATAGAGGATGGGGTAGATTAGAGGATGGGGTAGATTAGAGGATGGGGTAGGACTGAGCATGGGGTAGGATAGAGGATGGGGTAGGATAGAGGTTGGGGTAGGATAGAGGATGAGGTAGGATAGAGGATGGGGTAGGATTGAGGATGGGTTAGAATAGAGGATGGGGTAGAATAGAGGATGGGGTAGGATAGAGGATGAGGTAGAATAGAGGATGGGGTAGGATAGAGGTTGGGATAGGGGTTAGATGATGGGGTAGGATAGATGATGGGGTAGGATAGAGGATGGGGTAGGATAGAGGATGGGGTAGAATAGAGGATGGGGTAGGATAGAGGATGGGGTAGAATAGAGGATGGGGTAGGATAGAGGATGGGGTAGAATAGAGGATGGGGTAGAATAGAGGATGGGGTAGAATAGAGGATGGGGTAGGATAGAGGATGGGGTAGAATAGAGGATGGGGTAGGATAGAGGTTGGGATAGGGGTTAGAGGATGGGGTAGGATAGAGGATGGGGTAGAATAGAGGATGGGGTAGGATAGAGGTTGGGATAGGGGTTAGAGGATGGGGTAGGATAGAGGATGGGGTAGGACAGAGGATGGCTTAGGAAAGACGATGGGGTAGGGTGTAGGATTGGGGTAGGGTCTATCAAGCACGCTGGTTGGAGAGAGAGGCATTTTGCCAAACCTAATTGAAAAGCCCCATCCTCCATGCTTCTCCCTCCTTCCTGTCTCCCTGTGGATGGTGTTGGACATCCAGAGCCCACATGGCTCCCCAGTTTTTAAACTGCAATCTAAAAGCAGGCCCACAGGCTGCCACTGGGACAGTTAGAGACAGACCAGGAGCCAACAAGCTGTTCTCCCTCCTTCTCACACACACATACACACACACACACACACACACACACACACACACACACACACACACACACACACACACACACACACACACACACACACACACACACACACACACACACACTGCTTAGCATCATTCACTGTCTGGAAGTGGATGTGTGTGTGTGTGTGTGTGTGTGTGTGTGTGTGTGTGTGTGTGTGTGTGTGTGTGTGTGTGTGTGTGTGTGTGTGTGTGTGTGTGTGTGTGTGTGTGTGTGTGTGTGTGTGTGTGTGTGTGTGTGTGTGTGTGTGTGTGTGTGTGTGTGTGTGTGTGTGTGTGTGTAGTCTGGAATAATTCATGTGAATGAATGATTATATTAACAACTCTATATTACTCATAAAGACACTCATAAACTTAAACACACACACACAGCTTTGCATCCCTGGGGCTGTGCCAGTCTATCCCTGGGGCTGTGCCAGTCTATCCCTGGGGCTGTGCAAGTCTATCCCTGGGGCTGTGCAAGTCTATCCCTGGGCCTGTGCCAGTCTATCCCTGGGCCTGTGCCAGTCTATCCCTGGGGCTGTGCCAGTCTATCCCTTGGGCTGTGCCAGTCTATCCCTGGGGCTGTGCCAGTCTATCCCTTGGGCTGTGCCAGTCTATTCCTGGGGCTGTGCCAGTCTATCCCTTGGGCTGTGCCAGTCTATCCCTGGGGCTGTGCCAGTCTATCCCTGGGGCTGTGCCAGTCTATCCCTGGGGCTGTGCAAGTCTATCCCTTGGGCTGTGCCAGTCTATCCCTTGGGCTGTGCCAGTCTAACCCTGGGGCTGTGCCAGTCTATCCATTGGGCTGTGCCAGTCTATCCCTGGGGCTGTGCCAGTCTATCCCTGGGGCTGTGCCAGTCTATCCCTGGGCCTGTGCCAGTCTATCCCTGGGGCTGTGCCAGTCTATCCCTTGGGCTCATATACCTCATATATTAGCCCTCATATCCTAGTGCAGAAGCACACTCCCTTCTAACAACTGTCAGAGCCTCCTGTAACACAACAGAGACTCACAAAGCCAATTGTTTTCCTCCTGTGTGAGTGTCTGGTTCAGACTTCCACGACCATATTTGGCTGTACTCTGGGCTTGTATAATGTGCTGTAGTTTTATGAAGTGTAGATGTAATGCTGCTACTTTACCCCGGTGTTAAATCAGGGCACTGTCGGTGCCAAAAGGACCTTTCTACTGCCTGCACTGTGCCGGGATTAATGTACTCTCCACCGCTGAGCCACTCTCACCTCCTTTAGAATCTAAATGTAAAGGCCCTTCATCTATCAAGCCCCCGGCAGCTTCAAAATACCCTGCTCTTTGTGCAGAGAATGTAGCAGTCAGCCAGGCTGTATGTAGCTACAGTAGAAGTCAGCCAGGCTGTGTGTAACTACAGTAGAAGTCAACCAGGTTGTGTGTAGCTACAGTAGAAGTCAGCCAGGCTGTGTGTAACTAGAGTAGAAGTCAGCCACGCTGTGTGTAACTACAGTAGAAGTCAACCAGGCTCTGTGTAGCTACAGTAGCAGTCAGCCAGGCTGTGTGTAACTAGAGTAGCAGTCAGCCAGGCTTTGTGTAGCTACAGTAGAAGTCAGCCAGGCTGTGTGTAGCTACAGTAAAAGTCAACCAGGCTGTGTGTAACTAGAGTAGAAGTCAGCCAGGCTGTGTGTAACTACAGTAGAAGTCAGCCAGGCTGTGTGTAGCTACAGTAGAAGTCAACCAGGCTGTGTGTAACTAGAGTAAAAGTCAGCCAGGCTGTGTGTAACTAGAGTAGCAGTCAGCCAGGCTGTGTGTAACTACAGTAGAAGTCAGCCAGGCTGTGTGTAGCTACAGCAGAAGTCAGCCAGGCTGTGTGTAACTACAGTAGAAGTCAGCCAGGCTGTGTGTAGCTACAGTAGAAGTCAGCCAGGCTGTGTGTAACTAGAGTAGAAGTCAGCCAGGCTGTGTGTAACTAGAGTAGAAGTCAGCCAGGCTGTGTGTAACTACAGTAGCAGTCAGCCAGGCTGTGTGTAACTACAGTAGAAGTCAGCCAGGCTGTGTGTAACTACAGTAGAAGTCAGCCAGGCTGTGTGTAACTACAGTAGAAGTCAGCCAGGCTGTGTGTAGCTAGAGTAGAAGTCAGCCAGGCTGTGTGTAACTAGAGTAGAAGTCAGCCAGGCTGTGTGTAACTAGAGTAGAAGTTAGCCAGGCTGTGTGTAACTAGAGTAGAAGTCAGCCAGGCTGTGTGTAGCTAGAGTAGAAGTCAGCCAGGCTGTGTGTAACTAGAGTAGAAGTCAGCCGGGCTGTGTGTAACTAGAGTAGCAGTCAGCCAGGCTGTGTGTAGCTACAGTAGAAGTCAGCCAGGCTGTGTGTAACTAGAGTAGAAGTCAGCCAGGCTGTGTGTAACTAGAGTAGAAGTCAGCCAGGCTGTGTGTAACTAGAGTAGAAGTCAGCCAGGCTGTGTGTAGCTAGAGTAGAAGTCAGCCAGGCTGTGTGTAACTACAGTAGAAGTCAGCCAGGTTGTGTGTAACTAGAGTAGAAGTCAGCCAGGTTGTGTGTAACTAGAGTAGAAGTCAGCCAGGCTGTGTGTAACTAGAGTAGAAGTCAGCCAGGCTGTGTGTAACTACAGTAGAAGTCAGCCAGGCTGTGTGTAACTACAGTAGAAGTCAACCAGGCTGTGTGTAGCTACAGTAGAAGTCAGCCAGGCTGTGTGTAGCTACAGTAGAAGTCAACCAGGCTGTGTGTAACTAGAGTAGCAGTCAGCCAGGCTGTGTGTAGCTACAGTAGAAGTCAGCCAGGCTGTGTGTAACTAGAGTAGCAGTCAGCCAGGCTGTGTGTAGCTAGAGTAGAAGTCAGCCAAGCTGTGTGTAGCTACAGTAGAAGTCAGCCAGGCTGTGTGTAGCTACAGTAGAAGTCAGTCAGGCTATGTGTAACTACAGTAGAAGTCAGCCAGGCTGTGTGTAACTAGAGTAGCAGTCAGCCAGGCTGTGTGTAGCTACAGTGGAAGTCAACCAGGCTGTGTGTAACTAGAGTAGCAGTCAGCCAGGCTGTGTGTAGCTACAGTAGAAGTCAGCCAGGCTGTGTGTAACTAGAGTAGAAGTCCGCCAGGCTGTGTGTAGCTACAGTAGAAGTCAGCCAGGCTGTGTGTAGCTACAGTAGAAGTCAGGCAGGCTGTGTGTAACTAGAGTAGCAGTCAGCCAGGCTGTGTGTAGCTACAGTGGAAGTCAGCCAGGCTGTGTGTAGCTTCAGTAGAAGTCAGCCAGCCTGTGTGTAACTAGAGTAGCAGTCAGCCAGGCTGTGTGTAGCTACAGTAGAAGTCAGCCAGGCTGTGTGTAGCTACAGTAGAAGTCAGTCAGGCTATGTGTAGCTACAGTAGAAGTCAGCCAGGCTGTGTGTAACTAGAGTAGCAGTCAGCCAGGCTGTGTGTAGCTACAGTGGAAGTCAACCAGGCTGTGTGTAACTAGAGTAGCAGTCAGCCAGGCTGTGTGTAGCTACAGTAGAAGTCAGCCAGGCTGTGTGTAACTAGAGTAGAAGTCCGCCAGGCTGTGTGTAGCTACAGTGGAAGTCAGCCAGGCTGTGTGTAGCTACAGTAGAAGTCAGCCAGCCTGTGTGTAACTAGAGTAGCAGTCAGCCAGGCTGTGTGTAGCTACAGTAGAAGTCAGCCAGGCTGTGTGTAGCTACAGTAGAAGTCAGTCAGGCTATGTGTAGCTACAGTAGAAGTCAGCCAGGCTGTGTGTAACTAGAGTAGCAGTCAGCCAGGCTGTGTGTAGCTACAGTGGAAGTCAACCAGGCTGTGTGTAACTAGAGTAGCAGTCAGCCAGGCTGTGTGTAGCTACAGTAGAAGTCAGCCAGGCTGTGTGTAACTAGAGTAGAAGTCCGCCAGGCTGTGTGTATCTACAGTAGAAGTCAGCCAGGCTGTGTGTAGCTACAGTGGAAGTCAGCCAGGCTGTGTGTAGCTACAGTAGAAGTCAGCCAGCCTGTGTGTAACTAGAGTAGAAGTCAACCAGGCTGTGTGTAACTACAGTAGAAGTCAGCCAGGCTGTGTGTAGCTAGAGTAGAAGTCAGCCAGGCTGTGTGTAGCTAGAGTAGAAGTCAGCCAGGCTGTGTGTAACTACAGTAGAAGTCAGCCAGGCTGTGTGTAACTACAGTAGAAGTCAGCCAGGCTGTGTGTAGCTAGAGTAGAAGTCAGCCAGGCTGTGTGTAACTACAGTAGAAGGCAGCCAGGCTGTGTGTAGCTAGAGTAGAAGTCAGCCAGGCTGTGTGTAACTACAGTAGAAGTCAGCCAGGCTGTGTGTAACTACAGTAGAAGTCAACCAGGCTGTGTATAGCTACAGTAGAAGTCAGTTAGGCTGTGTGTAACTAGAGTAGAGGTCAGCCAGGCTGTGTGTAGCTACAGTAGAAGTCAGCCAGGCTGTGTGTAACTAGAGTAGAAGTCAGCCAGGCTGTGTGTAACTAGAGTAGAAGTCAGCCAGGCTGTGTGTAACTTGAGTAGAAGTCAGCCAGGCTGTGTGTAACTACAGTAGAAGTCAGCCAGGCTGTGTGTAGCTACAGCAGAAGTCAGCCAGGCTGTGTGTAACTACAGTAGAAGTCAGCCAGGCTGTGTGTAACTAGAGTAGAAGTCAACCAGGCTGTGAGTAGCTACAGTAGAAGTCAGCCAGGCTGTGTGTAACTAGAGTAGAAGTCAGCCAGGCTGTGTGTAGCTACAGTAGAAGTCAGCCAGGCTGTGTGTAACTAGAGTAGAAGTCAGCCAGGCTGTGTGTAACTAGAGTAGAAGTCAGCCAGGCTGTGTGTAACTTGAGTAGAAGTCAGCCAGGCTGTGTGTAACTAGAGTAGCAGTCAGCCAGGCTGTGTGTAACTACAGTAGCAGTCAGCCAGGCTGTGTGTAACTACAGTAGAAGTCAGCCAGGCTGTGTGTAACTACAGTAGAAGTCAGCCAGGCTGTGTGTAACTACAGTAGAAGTCAGCCAGGCTGTGTGTAGCTAGAGTAGAAGTCAGCCAGGCTGTGTGTAACTAGAGTAGAAGTCAGCCAGGCTGTGTGTAACTAGAGTAGAAGTCAGCCAGGCTGTGTGTAACTAGAGTAGAAGTCAGCCAGGCTGTGTGTAGCTAGAGTAGAAGTCAGCCAGGCTGTGTGTAACTAGAGTAGAAGTCAGCCAGGCTGTGTGTAACTAGAGTAGCAGTCAGCCAGGCTGTGTGTAGCTACAGTAGAAGTCAGCCAGGCTGTGTGTAACTAGAGTAGAAGTCAGCCAGGCTGTGTGTAACTAGAGTAGAAGTCAGCCAGGCTGTGTGTAACTAGAGTAGAAGTCAGCCAGGCTGTGTGTAGCTAGAGTAGAAGTCAGCCAGGCTGTGTGTAACTACAGTAGAAGTCAACCAGGCTGTGTGTAACTAGAGTAGAAGTCAGCCAGGTTGTGTGTAACTAGAGTAGAAGTCAGCCAGGCTGTGTGTAACTAGAGTAGAAGTCAGCCAGGCTGTGTGTAACTACAGTAGAAGTCAGCCAGGCTGTGTGTAACTACAGTAGAAGTCAACCAGGCTGTGTGTAGCTACAGTAGAAGTCAGCCAGGCTGTGTGTAGCTACAGTAGAAGTCAACCAGGCTGTGTGTAACTAGAGTAGCAGTCAGCCAGGCTGTGTGTAGCTACAGTAGAAGTCAGCCAGGCTGTGTGTAACTAGAGTAGCAGTCAGCCAGGCTGTGTGTAGCTAGAGTAGAAGTCAGCCAGGCTGTGTGTAGCTACAGTAGAAGTCAGCCAGGCTGTGTGTAGCTACAGTAGAAGTCAGTCAGGCTATGTGTAACTACAGTAGAAGTCAGCCAGGCTGTGTGTAACTAGAGTAGCAGTCAGCCAGGCTGTGTGTAGCTACAGTGGAAGTCAACCAGGCTGTGTGTAACTAGAGTAGCAGTCAGCCAGGCTGTGTGTAGCTACAGTAGAAGTCAGCCAGGCTGTGTGTAACTAGAGTAGAAGTCCGCCAGGCTGTGTGTAGCTACAGTAGAAGTCAGCCAGGCTGTGTGTAGCTACATTAGAAGTCAGGCAGGCTGTGTGTAACTAGAGTAGCGCTCAGCCAGGCTGTGTGTAGCTACAGTGGAAGTCAGCCAGGCTGTGTGTAGCTACAGTAGAAGTCAGCCAGCCTGTGTGTAACTATAGTAGCAGTCAGCCAGGCTGTGTGTAGCTACAGTAGAAGTCAGCCAGGCTGTGTGTAGCTACAGTAAAAGTCAGTCAGGCTATGTGTAGCTACAGTAGAAGTCAGCCAGGCTGTGTGTAACTAGAGTAGCAGTCAGCCAGGCTGTGTGTAGCTACAGTGGAAGTCAACCAGGCTGTTTGTAACTAGAGTAGCAGTCAGCCAGGCTGTGTGTAGCTACAGTAGAAGTCAGCCAGGCTGTGTGTAACTAGAGTAGAAGTCCGCCAGGCTGTGTGTATCTACAGTAGAAGTCAGCCAGGCTGTGTGTAGCTACAGTGGAGGTCAGCCAGGCTGTGTGTAGCTACAGTAGAAGTCAGCCAGCCTGTGTGTAACTAGAGTAGAAGTCAACCAGGCTGTGTGTAACTACAGTAGAAGTCAGCCAGGCTGTGTGTAGCTAGAGTAGAAGTCAGCCAGGCTGTGTGTAGCTAGAGTAGAAGTCAGCCAGGCTGTGTGTAACTACAGTAGAAGTCAGCCAGGCTGTGTGTAACTACAGTAGAAGTCAGCCAGGCTGTGTGTAGCTAGAGTAGAAGTCAGCCAGGCTGTGTGTAACTACAGTAGAAGGCAGCCAGGCTGTGTGTAGCTAGAGTAGAAGTCAGCCAGGCTGTGTGTAACTACAGTAGAAGTCAGCCAGGCTGTGTGTAACTACAGTAGAAGTCAACCAGGCTGTGTGTAGCTACAGTAGAAGTCAGTCAGGCTGTGTGTAACTAGAGTAGAAGTCAGTCAGGCCGTGTGTAACTAGAGTAGCAGTCAGCCAGGCTGTGTGTAGCTACAGTAGAAGTCAGCCAGGCTGTGTGTAACTAGAGTAGCAGTCAGCCAGGCTGTGTGTAACTAGAGTAGCAGTCAGCCAGGCTGTGCGTAACTAGAGTAGCAGTCAGCCAGGCTGTGTGTAACTACAGTAGAATTCAACCAGGCTGTGTGTAGCTACAGTAGAAGTCAGCCAGGCTGTGTGTAGCTACAGTAGAAGTCAGCCAGGCTGTGTGTAGCTACAGTAGAAGTCAGTCAGGCTATGTGTAACTAGAGTAGCAGTCAGCCAGGCTGTGTGTAGCTACAGTGGAAGTCAACCAGGCTGTGTGTAACTAGAGTAGCAGTCAGCCAGGCTGTGTGTAGCTACAGTAGAAGTCAGCCAGGCTGTGTGTAACTAGAGTAGAAGTCCGCCAGGCTGTGTGTAGCTACAGTAGAAGTCAGCCAGGCTGTGTGTAGCTACATTAGAAGTCAGGCAGGCTGTGTGTAACTAGAGTAGCAGTCAGCCAGGCTGTGTGTAGCTACAGTGGAAGTCAGCCAGGCTGTGTGTAGCTACAGTAGAAGTCAGCCAGCCTGTGTGTAACTAGAGTAGCAGTCAGCCAGGCTGTGTGTAGCTACAGTAGAAGTCAGCCAGGCTGTGTGTAGCTACAGTAAAAGTCAGTCAGGCTATGTGTAGCTACAGTAGAAGTCAGCCAGGCTGTGTGTAACTAGAGTAGCAGTCAGCCAGGCTGTGTGTAGCTACAGTGGAAGTCAACCAGGCTGTTTGTAACTAGAGTAGCAGTCAGCCAGGCTGTGTGTAGCTACAGTAGAAGTCAGCCAGGCTGTGTGTAACTAGAGTAGAAGTCCGCCAGGCTGTGTGTATCTACAGTAGAAGTCAGCCAGGCTGTGTGTAGCTACAGTGGAAGTCAGCCAGGCTGTGTGTAGCTACAGTAGAAGTCAGCCAGCCTGTGTGTAACTAGAGTAGAAGTCAACCAGGCTGTGTGTAACTACAGTAGAAGTCAGCCAGGCTGTGTGTAGCTAGAGTAGAAGTCAGCCAGGCTGTGTGTAGCTAGAGTAGAAGTCAGCCAGGCTGTGTGTAACTACAGTAGAAGTCAGCCAGGCTGTGTGTAACTACAGTAGAAGTCAGCCAGGCTGTGTGTAGCTAGAGTAGAAGTCAGCCAGGCTGTGTGTAACTACAGTAGAAGGCAGCCAGGCTGTGTGTAGCTAGAGTAGAAGTCAGCCAGGCTGTGTGTAACTAGAGTAGAAGTCAGCCAGGCTGTGTGTAACTACAGTAGAAGTCAACCAGGCTGTGTGTAGCTACAGTAGAAGTCAGTCAGGCTGTGTGTAACTAGAGTAGAAGTCAGTCAGGCCGTGTGTAACTAGAGTAGCAGTCAGCCAGGCTGTGTGTAGCTACAGTAGAAGTCAGCCAGGCTGTGTGTAACTAGAGTAGCAGTCAGCCAGGCTGTGCGTAACTAGAGTAGCAGTCAGCCAGGCTGTGTGTAACTACAGTAGAATTCAACCAGGCTGTGTGTAGCTACAGTAGAAGTCAGCCAGGCTGTGTGTAACTAGAGTAGCAGTCAGCCAGGCTGTGTGTAACTACAGTAGAAGTCAGCCAGGCTGTGTGTAGCTACAGTGGAAGTCAGCCAGGCTGTGTGTAGCTAGAGTAGAAGTCAACCAGGCTGTGTGTAACTAGAGTAGCAGTCAGCCAGGCTGTGTGTAACTACAGTAGAAGTCAACCAGGCTGTGTGTAGCTACAGTAGAAGTCAGCCAGGCTGTGTGTAACTAGAGTAGCAGTCAACCAGGCTGTGTGTAACTAGAGTAGCAGTTAGCCAGGCTGTGTGTAACTACAGTAGAAGTCAACCAGGCTGTGTGTAGCTACAGTAGAAGTCAGCCAGGCTGTGTGTAACTAGAGTAGCAGTCAGCCAGGCTGTGTGTAACTACAGTAGAAGTCAGCCAGGCTGTGTGTAACTAGAGTAGCAGTCAGCCAGGCTGTGTGTAACTAGAGTAGAAGTCAGCCAGGCTGTGTGTAACTAGAGTAGAAGTCAGCCAGGCTGTGTGTAACTAGAGTAGCAGTCAGCCAGGCTGTGTGTAGCTACAGTAGAAGTCAGCCAGGCTGTGTATAACTAGAGAGAAGATAGAGGGAGGCTGTGTGTAGCTAGAGAGAAGATAGAGGGAAGCTGTGTGTAGCTAGAGAGAAGATAGAGGGAAGCTGTGTGTAGCTAGAGAGAAGATAGAGGGAAGCTATGTGTAACTAGAGAGAAGATAGAGGGAAGCTGTGTGTAACTAGAGAGAAGATAGAGGGAAGCTCTCTGTAACTAGAGAGAAGATAGAGGGAAGCTATGTGTAACTAGAGAGAAGATAGAGGGAAGCTATGTGTAACTAGAGAGAAGATAGAGGGAGAAATAATGGTGAATGGGTGTCTGTCAAAGGTGTCTGTGACACACACACACCCTGGCATTCACTACACTACACTACACTACACTACACTACACTACACTACACTACACTACACTACACTACACTGTCAACACCCATCATCATAACACTTTTATTCTCCTTCCACCTGTGTGCACTTGGCTGTTTGCTCTGTATACTCCCTCCCTCCGTCCACAGTGTTCTGTCAGATTCCCCCAGGCCTGAGTCCCTCTCTATCCCCACCAGGAGGCTCTGATTATGGCCAGCATGGAGCACCCCCACCTGGTCCGTCTCCTGGGGGTCTGCCTGAGCCCCACCACCCAGCTGGTCACCCAGCTCATGCCCCACGGCTGCCTCCTCGACTACGTCCACGAACACAAGGACAACATCGGCTCCCAGCTGCTGCTCAACTGGTGTGTCCAGATCGCCAAGGTAGGATGGCGCTGGGGCTGTCTTGAGGGAGGGTGTGTGTTTGTGAGCGTGTTTGCGTGTTTGGTCAGTGTTCAGCGCAATTCAGAGTCGACAGACGCAGAGATGTGACAGTCCATCGTCCCATTGTGACATAGCTACGTGGCTCTACCACCATCCGCGGGGAGGCACGACTCCATGTACACGTCCTCTATTCATTTCAATGTGTAACAGCTGGTAGAATAGCTTGAGCCGCACTGAGAATTGAAACAGTATGAAAGCCAACGGTCCAATGTTCTAGAACACAGCTGTGTGTTCAGCTACACATGTTGGTCTTTGATAGGCGTTTTACACTTGAGCTGAATTATCTTAAATCCTGTTACCATAGAACACCATGGTGATACCTGAGGAATGCTATCACTCCTGTTACCATAGAACACCATGGTGATACCTGAGGAATGCTATCACTCTACCACAATCAACCATTTCCCAACAATATCACCACTTCTTTACCAATAAGTGACAGAATCCAGAACCCCAATCTCTCCCTCCCTCCCTCCCTCCCTCCCTCCCTCCCTCCCTCCCTCCCTCCCTCCCTCCCTCCCTCCCTCCCTCCCTCCCTCCCTCCCTCCCTCCCTCCCTCTCCATCTCTCTCTCTCTCTCTCTCTCTTGCTCCCTCCCTCCCTCTCCCTCTCCGTCTCCCTCCCTCTCTCTCTCTGTCTCTCTCTGTTTCCGTCTCTCTCTCTCTCTCTCTCTCTATCTCTCTCTGACACTGTATCAGGTATGGTTTGAGTTCCCCTATTAGAGCAGCATTAGACAGGCTTTCACCACCTCGCCGCAAGCTTGCAGGTTGTCAGTGATTAGATGCCTGCAGGCTAACGTGCTGCTATCGCCGGCTAGCTCCCATTCCCTCCACTCCCTGTGATGGATGATTTAAATGAGCTTGAGGAACAGAGTACTTAAGCAGGTACTTATTGAAGTAATTGGATTCGATTTAACTTGTGGTGGGGAGAGCGGCTGGAGAGCTGGGTAAAGTGTGGGAAAGGGAGAGGGATATGGGGGTTGTAGGGTGGACAGGGAGGAGATTACCCTCACCATTATGGCATTCATTTGAATAGGGAGTACGGCATCCGTATTAGGATGAGGATAGAGGATGTCCTAATATGGATGATGGACTGACCATTCACCACTCAGCCACTCCCCATAGAAGTAGTGACGTAGAAGGAAGGGTCTGGTGAAGCGCAAGCTTGTATCAGACTCAAGGCTGTTCTGGCTGGAAGCATGTGATGGTTCTGACAGTGTGTGTTGGGTTTATTGGGTTGATCAGGTGAAATCCTTCACTGGAAAATGGTAATGATGTGAAGGTAGCCTGCTATTGTCACTGATTCTCTGATAGACTGTTTTAAATCAGACAATAAATCAATGAAGAAATCTGTAACACAAAGCATTGTATACCGCATCATTTACCCCCACATGTTGTGGCCAACAGTGGCTGAGAGAAAATGTAAGGAAATGTAAGGAAAAAATGTTAGCTGATCCTCCCACCCTCCTCTGGCTTGCCGTACATTATTCCAGAGTTGTTCATCAAGGTCAAACTGAAGTGATTAGAAATCTCATTGGCCACCTCTTCTTGACCTCAAGTACCTTCTGGATCCATCTCATTGGCCACCTCTTCTTGACCTCAAGTACCTTCTGGATCCATCTCATTGGCCACCTCTTCTTAACCTCAAGTACCTTCTGGATCCATCTCATTGGCCACCTCTTCTTGATCTCAAGTACCTTCTGGATCCATCTCATTGGCCACCTCTTCTTGATCTCAAGTACCTTCTGGATCCATCTCATTGGCCACCTCTTCTTGACCTCAAGTACCTTCTGGATCCATCTCATTGGCCACCTCTTCTTGATCTCAAGTACCTTCTGGATCCATCTCATTGGCCACCTCTTCTTAACCTCAAGTACCTTCTGGATCCATCTCATTGGCCACTTCTTCTTGATCTCAAGTACCTTCTGGATCCATCTCATTGGCCACCTCTTCTTGATCTCAAGTACCTTCTGGATCCATCTCATTGGCCACCTCTTCTTGACCTCAAGTACCTTCTGGATCCATCTCATTTGCCACCTCTTCTTGACCTCAAGTACCTTCTTGATCCATCTCATTGGCCAACTGTTTCTCTCCTCAGACATCCCAATCACACACACATGAACATACACACATATGAACATACACACACATGGACATACGCATGCATGCTCACACACACACACACATAGGCCCCACCCGACACACACACACACACACACACACACACACACACACACACACACACACACACACACACACACACACACACACACACACACACACACACACACACACACACACACACACACACACACACACACATACACACACACACACACACACACACATAGCCCCCCACCCGACACACACACACACACGCACGCACGCACGCACGCACGCACGCACGCACGCACACACACACACACACACACACACACACACACACACACACACACACACACACACACACACACACACACACACACACATATATACATCTGTGGACATGAGCAGACTCAGGTGGTTTTTCTCTCCTCCAGTCAGACACAACAGAGTGGATCATTGGTGCTGTAATGGTGGGGAACCCTGCAGCGAGAGAGAGAGAGAGAGAGAGAGAGAGAGAGATGGAGCTAGAGGGAGAGAGAGAGAGAGAGATAGAAAGAGAGACGGAGAGAGACGGAGAGAGAGGGAGAGGGAGAGAGAGAGAGAGAAAGAGAGAGAAAGAGAGAGGGAGAGCGAGAAAGACGGAGAGAGATGAAGAGAGAGGGAGAGAGAGACAGAGAGAGGGAGAAAGAGAGGGAGAAAGAGAGAGAGACAGAGAGAGACGGAGAGAGACGGAGAGAGAGAGAGAGAGAGAGAGAGAGAGAGAGAGAGAGAGAGAGAGAGAGAGAGAGAGAGAGAGAGAGAGAGAGAGAGAGAGAGAGAGAGAGAGAGAGAGAGAGAGAGAGAGAGAAAGAAAGAAAGAAAGAAAGCGAGAGAGAGAGAGACGGAGAGAGACGAAGAGAGAGGGAGAGAGAGACAGAGATGGAGAGAGAGGGAGAGAGAGAGAGGGAGAGAGAGAGAGAGACGGAGAGAGAGGGAGAGAGAGAGGGAGAGAGGGAGAGAGACGGAGAGAGACGGCGAGAGAGACCGAGAGAGAGGGAGAGAAGGAGAGAGAAAGAGAGACAGTGTATAGTAGCATATCATCCATGTTTACTTCCTCTAGTTAGCGTAGCAGCATGTCCTCCATGTTAACTTCCTCTAGTTAGCATAGTAGCATATCCTCCATGCTAACTTCCTCTACTTAGCATAGTAGCATATCCTCCATGCTAACTTCCTCTAGTTAGTGTAGCGGCATAGCTTCCATCTCCTGTCCACCACTTGATTTACTTTCATTATCAGCACATGCACATCCTCCCTCCTCCCTCCATCTCCTCCCTCCTTCCTCATCTCTCCTACCTCCTTCCTCCACCTCCTCCACCTCCTCCTTCCTTCCTCCTTCCTTCCTCATCTCTCCTCCCTCCACCTCCTCCCTCCTCCTTCCTCCCGCCACCTCCTCACTCCACCTCCTCACTCCTCCCTCCTCCCTCCGCTTCCTCCCCCTCCCTCCACCTCCTCACTGCTCCCTCTGCTTCCTCCCTCCTCCCTCCAACTCCTCTCTCCTCCCTCTACCTCCTCCATCCACCTCCTCCCTCCTTCATCATCTCTCCTCCCGCCACCTCCTCCCTCATCTCTCCTCCTTCCACCTCCACTTCCTCCCTCCTCCCTCCACTTCCTCATCTCTCCTCCCTCCACCTCCTCCCTCCTTCATTATCACTCCTCCCACCACCTCCTCCCTCCTTCCTCATATCTCCTCCCTCCACTTCCTCCTCCTTCCTCCTCTCTCCACCTCCTCCCTACTTCCTCATCACTCCTCCCGCTACCTCCTCCCTCCTCATCTCTCCTCCCTCCACTTCCTCCCTCCTTCCTCATCACTCCTCCCGCTACCTCCTCCCTCCTTCCTCATCTTTCCTCCCTCCACTTTCTCCCTCCTCCCGCCACCTCCTCCCTCCACCTCCTCACTCCTCCCTCCTCCCTCCGCTTCCTCCCTCCTCCCTCCACCTCCTCCCTCCTCCCTCCATCTCCTCTCTCCTCCCTCTACCTCCTCCATCCACTTTCTCCCTCTTTCCTCATCACTCCTCCCGCCACCTCCTCCCTCCTTCCTCATCCCTCCACCTACTCCCTCCTCCCTCCACTTCCTTCCTCCTCCCTCCTCCCTCCACATCCTCCCTTCTATCTCTTCCCTCCACCTCCTCCCTCCACCTCCTCCCTCCTCCCTCCACCTCCTCCTCTTTTTTGATTAGTCAGTCAAAAGTAAAGTACTGTATATGCTCCTGACTTTTTGCCAGTGTGTGTGTGTGTGTGTGTGTGTGTGTGTGTGTGTGTGTGTGTGTGTGGAGGGTGTGTGGAGGGTGTGTGTGTGTGTGTGTGTGTGTGTGTGTGTGTGTGTGTGTGTGTGTGTGTGTGTGTGTGTGTGTGTGTGTGTGTGTGTGTGTGTGTGTGTGTGTGTGTGTGTGTGTGTGTGTGTGTGTGTGTGTGTGTGTGTGTGTGTGTGTGTGTGTGTGTGTGTGTGTGTGTGTGTGTGTGTGTGTGTGTGTGTGTGTGTGTGTGTGTGGAGGGTGTGTGGAGGGTGTGTGTGTGTAGGATTTGCATAGTGCTGTTGGCCCCTCAGAGGGTTGGCTCCTCACTAACTCAGTGGTGGAAATCCAATCTGCTTGGGCTTACAGGCCCCTCGGTGTCATTCTCCACCTTCTCTCTCTCTTTCTCTCTGCTGAGCAAACACATCTCCTTCGGCCTCATTAGCACTGCCTTAAGTCCTTCCTCTCCTCCACCCATCCCTCCGTCCTCGCTTCTTCTCTAACCCTCATTCTTCATCTGATCTCTCTCTCTCGCACAGTCCTGGAATCCAAATGAGTACACATACACACACGCACATTAATATCCACACACATACATACACCCACCCAGCCACCCATCTGTGTCCACCGTGGGTTGCTGAGTTGGGATATGTAATTTTGCATTCTCTCTCTCTCTCTCTCTCTCTCTCTCTCTCTCTCTCTCTCTCTCTCTCTCTCTCTCTCTCTCTCTCTCTCTCTCTCTCTCTCTCTCTCTCTCTCTCTCTCTCTCTCTCTCTCTCTCTCTCTCTCTCTCTCTCTCTCTCTCTCTCTCTCTCTCTCTCTCTCTCTCTCTCTCTCTCTCTCTCTCTCTCTCCCTCTCCCTCTCCCTCTCCCTCTCCCTCTCCCTCTCCCTCTCTCTCTGTCTCTCTCTCTCTTTCTCTCTTTTCTCTCTCTCTCTCTCTTTTCTCTCTCGCTCTCTCTCTCTCTCTTTACCTCTCTCTCTCGCTCTCTCTCTATCTCTCTTTCCCTCTCTGTCTCTCTCTCTCTTAACCACTATAACTGTATATAGCATCATATGATATAGCATAATGACCACGTATCACCAAAACGATACTTGACATATTATGTGAATTTGAATAGGTGCACTTCATTGAGCTTGCCCACCGTGCTGAATAGGCAGAGTGGTCCCTTTCAGAACTATACCAATGGCCCTATAGGGTGCAAACCCTGCCTATCCCATATGCTTGGTGAGCTAAATCAAGTGCAACCGTTCACAAACAAGGCAACACATGGCCCTAGCCTCTGAAGAGTCCCCTCCTCCCCCCAGTCCAAACCCACTAAACTGAAGCAACCAGCTGTTGTTGTTCTAAAGCAGATTATCAACTCTGAATCTCACCAGGAACCTTATGGGGGAATTACATTACAGATAATGCAGTAACCAAACAACATTCCCTGCTATGCTTGGTGGCTGTACAGCTAACAGTACAGAAAATCCCCTTCATGGATGTGTTCCATCCTCATGTGTGTGTGTATGTGTGATACCCAGGGGTGTGTGTGTGTGTGTGTATGTGTGATACCCAGGGGTGTGTGTGTGTGTGTGTATGTGTGATACCCAGGGGTGTGTGTGTGTGTGTGTATGTGTGATACCCAGGGGTGTGTGTGTGTGTGTGTATGTGTGATACCCAGGGGTGTGTGTGTGTGTGTGTATGTGTGATACCCAGGGGTGTGTGTGTGTGTGTGTGTGTGTATGTGTGATACCCAGGGGTGTGTGTGTGTGTGTGTATGTGTGATACCCAGGGGTGTGTGTGTGTGTGCGTATGTGTGATACCCAGGGGTGTGTGTGTGTGTGTGTATGTGTGATACCCAGGGGTGTGTGTGTGTGTGTGTGTGTATGTGTGATACCCAGGGGTGTGTGTGTGTGTGTGTATGTGTGATACCCAGGGGTGTGTGTGTGTGTGTGTGTATGTGTGATACCCAGGGGTGTGTGTGTGTGTATGTGTGATACCCAGGGGTGTGTGTGTGTGTGTGTATGTGTGATACCCAGGGGTGTGTGTGTGTGTGTGTATGTGTGATACCCAGGGGGGTGTGTGTGTGTGTGTGTATGTGTGATACCCAGGGGTGTGTGTGTGTGTGTGTGTATGTGTGATACCCAGGGGTGTGTGTGAGTGTGTGTATGTGTGATACCCAGGGGTGTGTGTGTGTGTGTATGTGTGATACCCAGGGGTGTGTGTGTGTGTGTATGTGTGATACCCAGGGGTGTGTGTGTGTGTGTGTATGTGTGATACCCAGGGGTGTGTGTGTGTGTGTGTATGTGTGATACCCAGGGGTGTGTGTGTGTGTGTGTGTATGTGTGATACCCAGGGGTGTGTGTGTGTGTGTATATGTGTGATACCCAGGGGTGTGTGTGTGTGTGTGTGTGTATGTGTGATACCCAGGGGTGTGTGTGTGTATGTGTGATACCCAGGGGTGTGTGTGTGTGTGTGTATGTGTGATACCCAGGGGTGTGTGTGTGTGTGTGTATGTGTGATACCCAGGGGTGTGTGTGTGTATGTATATGTGTGATACCCAGGGGTGTGTGTGTGTGTGTGTGTGTATGTGTGATACCCAGGGGTGTGTGTGTGTGTGTGTATGTGTGATACCCAGGGGTGTGTGTGTGTGTGTGTATGTGTGATACCCAGGGGTGTGTGTGTGTGTGTGTATGTGTGATACCCAGGGGTGTGTGTGTGTATGTGTGATACCCAGGGGTGTGTGTGTGTGTGTGTATGTGTGATACCCAGGGGTGTGTGTGTGTGTGTGTATGTGTGATACCCAGGGGTGTGTGTGTGTGTGTGTATGTGTGATACCCAGGGGGGTGTGTGTGTGTGTGTATGTGTGATACCCAGGGGTGTGTGTGTGTGTGTGTATGTGTGATACCCAGGGGTGTGTGTGTGTGTGTGTATGTGTGATACCCAGGGGTGTGTGTGTGTGTGTGTATGTGTGATACCCAGGGGGGTGTGTGTGTGTGTGTGTATGTGTGATACCCAGGGGTGTGTGTGTGTGTGTGTGTATGTGTGATACCCAGGGGTGTGTGTGCGTGTGTGTATGTGTGATACCCAGGGGTGTGTGTGTGTGTGTATGTGTGATACCCAGGGGTGTGTGTGTGTGTATGTGTGATACCCAGGGGTGTGTGTGTGTGTGTGTATGTGTGATACCCAGGGGTGTGTGTGTGTGTGTGTATGTGTGATACCCAGGGGTGTGTGTGTGTGTGTGTGTATGTGTGATACCCAGGGGTGTGTGTGTGTGTGTGTATATGTGTGATACCCAGGGGTGTGTGTGTGTGTGTGTGTGTATGTGTGATACCCAGGGGTGTGTGTGTGTGTGTGTATGTGTGATACCCAGGGGTGTGTGTGTGTGTGTGTATGTGTGATACCCAGGGGTGTGTGTGTGTGTGTGTATGTGTGATACCCAGGGGTGTGTGTGTGTATGTATATGTGTGATACCCAGGGGTGTGTGTGTGTGTGTGTGTGTGTATGTGTGATACCCAGGGGTGTGTGTGTGTGTGTGTATGTGTGATACCCAGGGGTGTGTGTGTGTGTGTGTATGTGTGATACCCAGGGGTGTGTGTGTGTGTGTGTATGTGTGATACCCAGGGGTGTGTGTGTGTATGTGTGATACCCAGGGGTGTGTGTGTGTGTGTGTATGTGTGATACCCAGGGGTGTGTGTGTGTGTGTGTATGTGTGATACCCAGGGGTGTGTGTGTGTGTGTGTATGTGTGATACCCAGGGGGGTGTGTGTGTGTGTGTATGTGTGATACCCAGGGGTGTGTGTGTGTGTGTGTATGTGTGATACCCAGGGGTGTGTGTGTGTGTGTGTATGTGTGATACCCAGGGGTGTGTGTGTGTGTGTGTATGTGTGATACCCAGGGGGGTGTGTGTGTGTGTGTGTGTGTGTGTATGTGTGATACCCAGGGGGGGGGTGTGTGTGTGTATGTGTGATACCCAGGGGGGTGTGTGTGTGTATGTGTGATACCCAGGGGTGTGTGTGTGTGTGTGTATGTGTGATACCCAGGGGTGTGTGTGTGTGTGTGTATGTGTGATACCCAGGGGTGTGTGTGTGTGTGTGTGTGTGTGTATGTGTGATACCCAGGTGTGTGTGTGTGTGTGTGTGTGTGTGTGTGTGTGTGTGTGTGTGTGTGTGTGTGTGTGTGTGTGTGTGTGTGTGTGTGTGTGTGTGTGTGTGTGTGTGTGTGTGTGTGTGTGTGTGTGTGTGTGTGTGTGATACCCAGGGTGTGTGTGTGATACCCAGGGGGGTGGGGAGGGTGTGATATCCAGGGGTGTGTGTGATACCCAGGGGTATGTGTGTGATACCCAATGGTGTGTGATTGCTGACACCACAGAATGATAGAGCGTCTCTTCATCTCAGAGGGGGGGGGGGGGGGGTACATTGATAAGCCCAGGATCTGTCTAATTATACTGTAGGATCAACCGGCCTAATGGATGCGTGAGGCAGGGATTTCCACTGGCACAGCCAAGGATTCAGAGGTGGGATTGAATCACCTCTTCTCCAAAGTCCATTTCAAGAGAATATACCAGCTCGAGTGCAGATGTATGTGTGCATGAAGATAAATGTAAAGCTACAGGAAATATAGGAAATTGAAGACGCTGCGGTTTCAGGTTTTGTCGACTGCACCAGAAGAGCCTCGGGGGTCGTGAAGGCTTCATTAACATGTGATTATGTTTCACTGGATGTGGTGGGAATGGGTCCGTGTTGTTGAGTTGAACAACCTGTTGGACTGTTTCCCTGTAGTGTAGAAGAGATATGATAGTATTATTTCTTAGTACTACTGAATACTAAATACTGTAGTCAAACCTCTTACTCTCTTCCCACTAGAGAATAATGATGAGTCGATAACAGTGGATCAATTAGTAGCCCTTAGAGCCGGTTGGAGGACTGAGATGCTTGCCCTTAGCAGCCATAATGATGGGCTTACAGACAGCCCAGCTGGCTCCACGCACAACAGGTGAGAGGGAAGACAGGGTACATGAAGACATCGTGTACAATGAAGATGGAAATGAAACCTGAGGAAGACTGTCATTATTTTCCATGTTGGATTTGTTAGAGATGTTAAGTAACGGGTGACAGGCATGGTGGTGACACAGAGCATCTTTGTTGGAATGATACACACACACACACACACACACACACACACACACACACACACACACACACACACACACACACACACACACACACACACACACACACACACACACACACACACACACACACACACACACACACACACACACACACACACACACACACACACACACACACAGACACAGACACAGACACAGACACAGACACATACACATACACATACACAGACACACACACACACACACAGTTACAGATCATGTGCAATGGGAGGTCAAAATGATGTTATTTTCAAGTTGTAAACTGGTGTTGTAGAGACATCCAGCATACAGCCTACCTGACCAATCAGCATACAGCCTACCTGACCAATCAGCATACAGCCTATCTGACCAATCAGCATACAACCTACCTGACCAATCAGCATACAACCTACCTGACCAATCAGCATACAACCTACCTGACCAATCAGTGTACAGCCTTCATGACCAATCAGCATACAACCTACCTGACCAATCAGTGTACAGCCTACATGACCAATCAGCATACAACCTACCTGACCAATCAGCACACAGCCTACCTGACCAATCAGCATACAGCCTACCTGACCAATCAGCGTACAACCTGCCTGACCAATCAGTGTACAGCCTACCTGACCAATCAGCATACAACGTACCTGAACATTCAGCATACAACCTACCTGACCAATCAGCATACAACCTACCTGACCAATCAGGGTACAGCCTACCTGACCAATCAGTGTACAGCCTACCTGACCAATCAGCATACAACGTACCTGAACAATCAGCATACAACCTACCTGACCAATCAGCATACAACCTACCTGACCAATCGGGGTACAGCCTACCTGACCAATCAGTGTACAGCCTACCTGACCAATCAGTGTACAACCTACCTGACCAATCAGAGTACAACCTACCTGACCAATCAGCATACAATCTACCTGACCAATCAGTATACAACCTACCTGACCAATCAGAGTACAACCTATCTGACCAATCAGAGTACAACCTACCTGACCAATCAGTATACAACCTACCTGACCAATCAGAGTACAACCTACCTGACCAATCAGCATACAGCCTACCTGACCAATCAGCATACAACCTACCTGACCAATCAGCATACAGCCTACCTGACCAATCAGCATACAGCCTACCTGACCAATCAGCATACAGCCTACCTGACCAATCAGCGTACAACCTACCTGACCAATCAGTGTACAGTCTACCTGACCAATCAGCATACAACGTACCTGAACAATCAGCATACAACCTACCTGACCAATCAGCATACAACCTACCTGAACATTCAGCATACAACCTACCTGACCAATCAGCATACAACCTACCTGACCAATCAGGGTACAGCCTACCTGACCAATCAGTGTACAGCCTACCTGACCAATCAGCATACAACGTACCTGAACAATCAGCATACAACCTACCTGACCAATCAGCATACAACCTACCTGACCAATCAGGGTACAGCCTACCTGACCAATCAGTGTACAGCCTACCTGACCAATCAGTGTACAACCTACCTGACCAATCAGAGTACAACCTACCTGACCAATCAGCATACAATCTACCTGACCAATCAGTATACAACCTACCTGACCAATCAGAGTACAACCTATCTGACCAATCAGAGTACAACCTACCTGACCAATCAGTATACAACCTACCTGACCAATCAGAGTACAACCTACCTGACCAATCAGCATACAGCCTACCTGACCAATCAGCATACAGCCTACCTGACCAATCAGTGTACAACCTACCTGACCAATCAGAGTACAACCTACCTGACCAATCAGCATACAATCTACCTGACCAATCAGTATACAACCTACCTGACCAATCAGAGTACAACCTATCTGACCAATCAGAGTACAACCTACCTGACCAATCAGCATACAACCTACCTGACCAATCAGTGTACAGCCTACATGAACAATCAGCATACAACCTACCTGACCAATCAGCACACAGCCTACCTGACCAATCAGCATACAGCCTACCTGACCAATCAGCGTACAACCTACCTGACCAATCAGTATACAACCTACCTGACCAATCAGTATACAACCTACCTGACCAATCAGAGTACAACCTACCTGACCAATCAGCATACAACCTACCTGACCAATCAGAGTACAACCTACCTGACTAATCAGTATACAACCTACCTGACCAATCAGTATACAACCTACCTGACCAATCAGAGTACAACCTACCTGACCATGTAAACCTACCTGACCAATCAGAGTACAGCCTACCTGACCAATCAGAGTACAGCCTACCTGACCAATCAGAGTACAACCTACCTGACCAATCAGCGTACAACCTACCTGACCATGTAAACCTACCTGACCAATCAGAGTACAGCCTACCTGACCAATCAGCGTACAACCTACCTGACCATGTAAACCTACCTGACCAATCAGAGTACAACCTACCTGACCAATCAGCGTACAACCTACCTGACCATGTAAACCTACCTGACCAATCAGAGTACAACCTACCTGGCCAATCAGCGTACAACCTACCTGACCATGTAAACCTACCTGACCAATCAGCGTACAACCTACCTGACCATGTAAACCTACCTGACAAATCAGAGTACAACCTACCTGACCAATCAGCGTACAACCTACCTGACCATGTAAACCTACCTGACCAATCAGAGTACAGCCTACCTGACTTTACGTCACAAAAGACTGAATAACGTCACTGCAACCAGTTTTGCCCTCCCACGTATTGTTTTGTGATGACAGAGGAGCAATAAATATGTTATCAGAAAATATCTCCCACCTTACAGCACATATACCCTCAGAACCGCCAATGTTTTCATACCACAATTCATTTAGTGGAAATCAGACATCACTCTAATCTCTCCCCAAAACGCTGGTGAATTATTGACATTTGCTCATGTAAATTCTGCAAAGGTAATGTTTTATTGCCTTGGTGCGGTGACATTTGTGAGGATCCACCCTGGGGGGTTCTGAGTCTAATCTACCTTGGGATGTGTTGTCGCTGGGGTTAAACCAGGAAACTATCATTACATACACCAGCCGTGGCAGTCAAATGTCAGACTGATGAAGAGCCTGGTCTCCTAGTCGATCGTTCACACACACATACACACACACACTTGTACGCATGCACACACGCGCACACACACACACACACACTGCTGCCGGGAGATGTCCCACAGTGAGAAAAGACACCTTTGAGGGAGATGGATGAAGACACTTCCACTAACTGTAGTTACAGAGTGACTGAGTGGAGGGGAAGTGGGCCCTTCACCAGGTCGTTGACACTGAGATGGACCATATTTCCCTGTAGATGTTGAATGCATCAGTTCAGAGGTCAGTCTAGTGCAGAAATGAGTCGCAGTTTGGGGATTGGAAATTCATGTACTTAGAAGGATTGCTGTTGGTTAACGGAATGATCACAACATTGTCAAGAATCTGCATGAGGCTTGAATATCTCAGAGGTCCAGATGCCTTAACACTTGAAAGCACTGTCTCCACCACACCACCCAGCTGCATAATGCCTGACAACAACAAGTATATCTTGCCAGCTGCTTGGCTTTTTCAGAAACACACACACACACACTCACGCACGCACGCACGCACACACACACACACACACACAGACACACACACACACACACACACACACACACACACACACACACACACACACACACACACACACACACACACACACACACACACACACACACACACACACACACACACACACAATACATGACAAATGGGGTGCTGGTTCTACCTGAGCAGGCCCATTGTGGCCTTATCAGGGTCTACACAGCGCTCATCACGCTGCCCGCCCCACAAGGCTGCCATTGTTTTCTGTTCACCACCCCGCTCACCACATGGTGGTGGGCCTGCCTTATCTGTCCCTGTGGAAACAGGCTTTCTGTCCACTTGCATGCTGACGGTTCCCACAAGCTTTGTTACTCAGTTTTAATTTCTCCTAGAACGTGTGGCTGAAGGAGTAGCACCTACCTCAGTAGTAGCAACTTACCTCAATAGTAGCACCTTACCTCAATAGTAGCACCTTACCTCAGTAGTAGCACCTTACCTCAATAGTAGCACCTTACCTCAATAGTAGCACGTTACCTCAGTAGTAGCACCTTACCTCAGTAGTAGCACCTTACCTCAGTAGTAGCACCTTACTTCAGTAGTAGCACCTTACCTCAGTAGTAGCACCTTACCTCAGTAAAAGCACCTTACCTCAATAGTAGCACCTTACCTCAATAGTAGCACCTTACCTTAGGAGCAGTACTTATCTCAGTAGTAGCACCTTACCTCAGTAGTAGCACCTTACCTCAATAGTAGCACCTTACCTCAGTAGTAGCACCTTACCTCAATAGTAGCACCTTACCTTAGGAGCAGTACTTATCTCAGTAGTAGCACCTTATCTCAGTAGTAGCACCTTACCTTAGGAGAAGTACTTATCTCAGCAGTAGCACCTTACCTCAATATTAGCACCTTACCTCAGTAGTAGCACCTTACCTCAATAGTAGCACCTTACCTCAGTAGTAGCACCTTACCTCAGTAGTAGCACCATACCTCAGTAGTAGCACCATACCTCAGTAGTAGCACCTTACCTCAGGAGTAGCACCTTACCTCAGTAGTAGCACCTTACCTCAGTAGTAGCACCTTACCTCAATAGTAGCACCTTACCTCAGTAGTAGCACCTTAACTCAATAGTAGCACCTTACCTCAGTAGTAGCACCATACCTCAGTAGTAACACCTTACCTCAGAGGTAGCACCTTACCTCAGTAGTAGCACCATACCTCAGAGGTAGCACCTTACCTCAGTAGTAGCACCATACCTCAGTAGTAGCACCTTACGTCAGTAGTAGCACCTTACCTCAATCGTAGCTCCTTACCTCAATAGTAGCACCTTACCTCAGTAGTAGCACCTTACCTCAGTAGTAGCACCTTACCTCAGAGGTAGCACCTTACCTCAGTAGTAGCACCATACCTCAGTAGTAGCACCTTACGTCAGTAGTAGCACCTTACCTCAATCGTAGCTCCTTACCTCAATAGTAGCACCTTACCTCAGTTGTAGCACCTTACCTCGGGAGTAGCATCTTACCTCAGTAGTAGCAACTTACCTCAGTAGTAGCACCTTACCTCAGAGGTAGCACCTTACTTCAGTAGTAGCACCTTACCTCAGTAGTAGTACCTTACCTCAGTAGTAGTACCTTACCTCAGAGGTAGCACCTTACCTCAGTAGTAGCACCATACCTCAGTAGTAGCACCTTACCTCAGTAGTAGCTCCTTACCTCAATAGTAGCACCTTACCTCAGTAGTAGCACCTTACCTCAGGAGTAGCACCTTACCTAAGTAGTAGCACCTTACCTCAGTAGTAGCACCTTACCTCAGTAGTAGCACCTTAACTCAATAGTAGCACCATACCTCAGTAGTAGCACCTTACCTCAGTAGTAGTACCGTACCTCAGTAGTAGCACCTTATCTCAGAGGTAGCCTCTAACCTCAATAGTAGCACCTTACCGCAATAGTAGCACCTTACCTCAGTAGTAGCACCATACCTCAATAGTAGCACCTTACCTCAGGAGTAGCACATTACCTCAGTTGTGGCTCCTTACCTCAGTAGTAGCACCTTACCTCAGGAGTAGCACCTTACCTCAGTAGTAGCACCTTAACTCATATGTAGCACCTTACTTCAGTAGTAGCCTCTAACCTCAATAGTAGCACCTTACCTCAGTAGTAGCGCCTTAACTGAATAGTAGCACCTTACCTCAATAGTAGCACCTTACCTCAGGAGTAGCACCTTACCTCAGGAGTAGCACCTTACTTCAGTAGTAGCACCTTACCTCAGGAGTAGCACCTTACCTCAGGAGTAGCACCTTACTTCAGTAGTAGCACCTTACCTCAGTCGTAGCACCTTACCTCAATAGTAGCACCTTACCTCAGTAGTAGCACCTTACCTCAGTAGTAGCACCTTACCTCAATACTAGCACCTTACCTCAGTAGTAGCACCTTACCTCAGTAGTAGCACCTTACCTCAATAGTAACACCTTACCTCAGTAGTAGCACCTTACCTCAGTAGTAGCACCTTACCTCAGTAGTAGCACCTTACCTCAGGAGTAGCACCTTACCTCAGTAGTAGCACCTTACCTCAGGAGTAGCACCTTACCTCATGAGTAGCACCTTACTTCAGTAGTAGCACCTTACCTCAGGAGTAGCACCTTACCTCAGGAGTAGCACCTTACCTCAGTAGTAGCTCCTTACCTCAATAGTAGCACCTTACCTCAGTAGTAGCACCTTACCTCAGTAGTAGCACCTTACCTCAGTAGTAGCACCTTACCTCAGGAGTAGCACCTTACCTCAGTAGTAGCTCCTTACCTCAATAGTAGCACCTTACCTCAGTAGTAGCACCTTACTTCAGTAGTAGCACCTTACCTCAGGAGTAGCACCTTACCTCAGGAGTAGCACCTTACCTCAGTAGTAGCTCCTTACCTCAATAGTAGCACCTTACCTCAGGAGTAGCACCTTACCTCAGTAGTAGCACCTTACCTCAGTAGTAGCACCTATCATTTAGCAGGCCTGGGGAGGTATTCTGCTATCGTCTAGCAGGCCTGGGAAGGTATTCTGCTATCATTTAGCAGGGCTGGGGAGGTATTCTGCTATCGTGTTAGCAGGCCTGGGGAGGTATTCTGCTATCGTCTAGCAGGCCTGGGAAGGTATTGTGCTATCATTTAGCAGGGCTGGGGAGGTATTCTGCTATCGTGTTAGCAGGCCTGGGGAGGTATTCTGCTATCGTCTAGCAGACCTGGGGAGGTATTCTGCTATCGTCTAGCAGGCCTGGGGGGGTATTCTGCTATCATTTAGCAGGCCTGGGGAGGTATTCTGCTATCGTGTTAGCAGGCCTGGGGAGGTATTCTGCTATCGTCTAGCAGGCCTGGGGGGGTATTCTGCTATCATTTAGCAGGCCTGAGAAGCGTTCTGCTATCATTTAGCATTCTTCTGTCCACCCCTGAGAACCTTTAACCTCTTTCAATGCAGCGTACCACGCAGGCCACAACAGAGCAGAGCAACATGCAGGCTTGTACACACACACAGACACTGAGCAGAACATGCATGCTTGTACACACACATGAACACTGAGCAAAACATGCAGGATTGTAGGGTACATATTGCCGGCTTTAGAGCAAAAGCTTGTTAGCCAGTGTATACACTCAAGAGCTGTTGCACACACCTATACTCTACTTAAACCCACACTGTAACCTTAGATGTTGTCACGTTCCTGACCTTATTTTCTTTGTTTAGTCTTTGTTTAGTTGGTCAGGACGTGAGCTGGGTGGGTATATTCCATGTTATGTGTTTTCCTTGGTTTAGGGTTGTCTAACTAGCCTGATATGGTTCTCAATCAGAGGCAGGTGTTTTACATTGTCTCTGATTGAGAACCATATTTAGGTAGGCTATTCTCACTGTTTGTTTGTGGGTGATTGTTCCTGTTTGTGCGTTCATTGTTGTTTCATTGTTCACTTGTTCAGGACTGTAGCGTCATTGGTTTCGTTTTGTTTATTGTTTTGTTCGTCTAGAAAAGTATTCTAATAAATATGGATACATACCACGCTGCGTTTTGGTCCTCCTCTCCTTCAACCAACGACGAGAGTCATTACAGATGTCAACTCTCAGCTCTAATACACTCTCCGCTTTAACGCACACTCTCTGCTCTAACTCTCTGTCACACACACACACACACACACCCACGCACACACACACACACACACACACACACACACACACACACACACACACACACACACACACACACACACACACACACACACACACACACACACACACACACACAAATACACACACACACACACACACATACACACACACACACACACACACACACATACTCTTCTTTACTCTGTCAACATCATCTTTCTCTGGTATGCCAGATAGCTCTGTTTGTTCTTTCTCTCTGTCATGGCCACAGCACTTTTCTCAGGGCTTATTTGGAATATCTTAAAGGATAGGAAACATGAGTTTTTAGTCACCGATGTCACAACCTGCTTGCTGTAATTGTGTAATACCTTGTCTGTTCTTATTTTTGTTATGTCAACTTTTCGGCATGTTCTCTGTGAAGTAGGCTATGGGAGTTGTAACTTATTGCTGGCGCGCTAGCTGACGGACATCTGGATTCTATCTATTTTGGATTTCTCTAACTCTCCATTTGCCTAGCAAAGCACTTGCCTCCCCCTCACTAACTCAGCCTGCGCTCTTTTAAAAGTTTTACCATCAGATGGGCCCCAGCCCCGTCTTCTGTCTCTTTTCTTTTAATCTGTCGTTATGTTTTAGCTGTGTTGTGTTAGTTGCGTTCCAGCTGGTCTCCAGTAGTCGGGCTCTAGCTTGCCAACCATAACAAAGGTGGTTGGCTAGGCTGGCTGGGCTAATAGCTACTTGGCTAAATAGCTAATGTTAGCTGGCTGGCTAGCTTGCTGGCTAAGATAACTGCATATAGTTCATGTTCTTTGATAACTGGTTAGATGGCGTTATGTATTTCCAAAAAGTTGCTTTACTTTAATGTAGTGTAAGCTAGGTGTTGGTAGCAACTGGCTGACTCATTCAGCGCTAATGTAATGTTAGCAGGCTGGTAGGGTACTAACTTTAGCAGGCTAGTAGTGCTAACGTTAGCAGGCTAGTTGGCTAGCAACATTGCAAGTTGATTTGTAAACAATACATTCGTATTTGTTTGTAAGTTGGCTGAAAATTAAATTGAAACCGATTTGGTTTATACATTTTAAGTTATTTATGTTGGAATTCACATTACAGGGAATAGGCTGGCTTGCCGGGTCCTCCATGTTACGTCACACCGCAGAAAAAATACTTTTCCTGACATGACTTCGGCATTCTTTGGAATTCTGATCCGTTTCATGTAATAACTCGAAAAATAAGTGCGGTGTAACTTTGCATTGGGACTTTTGATGATGATTCTAATGCCATTCCACATGTTACATGTGGTTACGTTTATGATACATACCCTTTTAAGAACCCTACCCTTTAAGATCCCTACTGTTTAAGAACCCTACCCTTTAAATGAATTAAAAACTTGCACACTGCTGGTTAATTAAACGTACATACGAGCCTTTCTGCCTTCACCAGAGATTCCTATTCAGAATATGAATAGAAAATTGACAAATACTGATTCACCAGGATTCAAACTGTGATCAAGTATTGTGGTCTTGTTGCCCCTTTTAACTTCTTTAGTCTGAACAGAAACAGGTGTGTTTACCTGGTTCCTTGTTAAATACTGTCTGAACAGAAACAGGTGTGTTTACCTGGTTCTTTGTTAAATGCTGTCTGAACAGAAACAGGTGTGTTTACCTGGTTCCTTGTTAAATACTGTCTGAACAGAAACAGGTGTGTTTACCTGGTTCCTTGTTAAATACTGTCTGAACAGAAACAGGTGTGTTTACCTGGTTCTTTGTTAAATGCTGTCTGAACAGAAACAGGTGTGTTTACCTGGTTCCTTGTTAAATACTGTCTGAACAGAAACAGGTGTGTTTACCTGGTTCCTTGTTAAATACTGTCTGAACAGAAACAGGTGTGTTTACCTGGTTCCTTGTTAAATACTGTCTGAACAGAAACAGGTGTGTTTACCTGGTTCCTTGTTAAATACTGTCTGAACAGAAACAGGTGTGTTTACCTGGTTCCTTGTTAAATACTGTCTGAACAGAAACAGGTGTGTTTACCTGGTTCCTTGTTAAATACTGTCTGAACAGAAACTGGTGTGTTTACCTGGTTCCTTGTTAAATACTGTCTGAACAGAAACAGGTGTGTTTACCTGGTTCCTTGTTAAATGCTGTCTGAACAGAAACAGGTGTGTTTACCTGGTTCCTTGTTAAATACTGTCTGAACAGAAACAGGTGTGTTTACCTGGTTCCTTGTTAAATACTGTCTGAACAGAAACAGGTGTGTTTACCTGGTTCCTTGTTAAATACTGTCTGAACAGAAACAGGTGTGTTTACCTGGTTCCTTGTTAAATACTGTCTGAACAGAAACAGGTGTGTTTACCTGGTTCCTTGTTAAATACTGTCTGAACAGAAACAGGTGTGTTTACCTGGTTCCTTGTTAAATACTGTCTGAACAGAAGCAGGTGTGTTTACATGGTTCCTTGTTAAATACTGTCTGAACAGAAACAGGTGTGTTTACCAGGTTCCTTGTTAAATACTGTCTGAACAGAAACAGGCGTGTTTACCTGGTTCCTTGTTAAATACTGTCTGAACAGAAACAGGTGTGTTTACCTGGTTCCTTGTTAAATACTGTCTGAACAGAAACAGGCGTGTTTACCTGGTTCCTTGTTAAATACTGTCTGAACAGAAACAGGTGTGTTTACCTGGTTCCTTGTTAAATACTGTCTGAACAGAAACAGGTGTGTTTACCTGGTTCCTTGTTAAATACTGTCTGAACAGAAACAGGTGTGTTTACCTGGTTCCTTGTTAAATACTGTCTGAACAGAAACAGGCGTGTTTACCTGGTTCCTTGTTAAATACTGTCTGAACAGAAACAGGTGTGTTTACCTGGTTCCTTGTTAAATACTGTCTGAACAGAAACAGGTGTGTTTACCTGGTTCCTTGTTAAATACTGTCTGAACAGAAACAGGCGTGTTTACCTGGTTCCTTGTTAAATACTGTCTGAACAGAAACAGGTGTGTTTACCTGGTTCCTTGTTAAATACTGTCTGAACAGAAACAGGCGTGTTTACCTGGTTCCTTGTTAAATACTGTCTGAACAGAAACAGGTGTGTTTACCTGGTTCCTTGTTAAATACTGTCTGAACAGAAACAGGCGTGTTTACCTGGTTCCTTGTTAAATACTGTCTGAACAGAAACAGGCGTGTTTACCTGGTTCCTTGAGGGACATTAGAACAGTACTGTGACCTGGAGACTTGCTTCACACCCTCATCCCTCATGAAGACACACTCTCCAAAGTCAGTGATGGGCAGGGGAGTGTGATCAGTGGCTCCCCATTGGCTGATAATCAGAGTTGTTTGTGTGTGAGAGGGAAGGTGTGTGTGCCGGTAGGGCTTCAGTATGGCGTGTGTGTGTGTGTGTGTGTGTGTGTGTGTGTGTGTGTGTGTGTGTGTGTGTGTGTGTGTGTGTGTGTGTGTGTGTGTGTGTGTGTGTGTGCGTGCGTGCGTGCGTGCGTGCGTGCGTGCGTGCGTGCGTGCTTACTACAGTGTGTGGGAAGAGCACAGTGTAACGCAGTTCATCACTGCGAGCCACAGAGTCAGCCTGTCAGACACTCAGACTCACTAGAACACTGATGGTGACAGTCCCAGCCAAGAGGTGGCCAAGAGCATCTTCTAGACAGATAACCTTGCAAAATTACAATTAGAATTCTTTATTACTTGGCATATTCACAAGTTCCTGGGTACTGAAAAAGTTACGTGAGTCACTATTGTTCCCTGTATGCAGTAGAATGAGAAGGAAGGAGGAGGAAGAGGAACCAGAAGAGAAGGAGGAGGGTGAGGAGGAGGAGGGTGAGGAAGAGGAGGAAGATGTGGAGGAGGAGGGGAGGGGAAGGAGGAAGAAGAGAATAAAAAGAGAGAGGATATGGAACGGACAAGGAGGAGGAGGAGGGTGAGGAAGAGGAGAGGGGAAGGAGGAAGAAGAGAGTAAAGAGAGAGAGGATAGGGAAGGGACAAGGAGGAGGGTGAGGAAGAGGAGGAGAGGGGAAGGAGGAAGAAGAGAGTAAAGAGAGAGAGGATAGGGAAGGGACAAGGAGGAGGAGGAGGGTGAGGAAGAGGAGAGGGGAAGGAGGAAGAAGAGAGTAAAGAGAGAGAGGATAGGGAAGGGACAAGGAGGAGGAGGATGGTGAGGAAGAGGAGAGGGGAAGGAGGAAGAAGAGAGTAAAGAGAGAGAGGATAGGGAAGGGACAAGGAGGAGGGTGAGGAAGAGGAGAGGGGAAGGAGGAAGAAGAGAGTAAAGCGAGAGAGGATAGGGAAGGGACAAGGAGGAGGAGGAGGGTGAGGAAGAGGAGAGGGGAAGGAGGAAGAAGAGAGTAAAGAGAGAGGGGATAGGGAAGGGACAAGGAGGAGGAGGAGGGTGAGGAAGAGAGGGGAAGGAGGAAGAAGAGATTAAAGAGAGAGAGGATAGGGAAGGGACAAGGAGGAGGAGGAGGAGGAGGAAGAGGAGAGGGGAAGGAGGAAGAAGAGAGTAAAGAGAGAGAGGATAGGGAAGGGACAAGGAGGAGGAGGGGGTGAGGAAGAGGAGAGGGGAAGGAGGAAGAAGAGAGTAAATAGAGAGAGGATAGGGAAGGGACAAGGAGGAGGAGGAGGGTGAGGAAGAGGAGAGGGGAAGGAGGAAGAAGAGAGTAAAGAGAGAGAGGATAGGGAAGGGACAAGGAGGAGGAGGAGGGTGAGGAAGAGGAGAGGGGAAGGAGGAAGAAGAGAGTAAAGAGAGAGAGGATAGGGAAGGGACAAGGAGGAGGAGGAGGGTGAGGAAGAGGAGAGGGGAAGGAGGAAGAAGAGAGTAAATAGAGAGAGGATAGGGAAGGGACAAGGAGGAGGAGGAGGGTGAGGAGGAAGAGGAGAGGGGAAGGAGGAAGAAGAGAGTAAATAGAGAGAGGATAGGGAAGGGACAAGGAGGAGGAGGAGGGTGAGGAAGAGGAGAGGGGAAGGAGGAAGAAGAGAGTAAAGAGAGAGAGGATAGGGAAGGGACAAGGAGGAGGAGGAGGGTGAGGAAGAGGAGAGGGGAAGGAGGAAGAAGAGAGTAAAGAGAGAGAGGATAGGGAAGGGACAAGGAGGAGGAGGAGGGTGAGGAAGAGGAGAGGGGAAGGAGGAAGAAGAGAGTAAATAGAGAGAGGATAGGGAAGGGACAAGGAGGAGGAGGAGGGTGAGGAGGAAGAGGAGAGGGGAAGGAGGAAGAAGAGAGTAAATAGAGAGAGGATAGGGAAGGGACAAGGAGGAGGAGGAGGGTGAGGAGGAAGAGGAGAGGGGAAGGAGGAAGAAGAGAGTAAAGAGAGAGAGGATAGGGAAGGGACAAGGAGGAGGAGAAGAAACAGAGGGATTATAGGATTGATGGGGCTATTTATGCATCTACGCCATTACCTTCAACATTATTTACATCTGAGCATCACAAGCTATGACACCTTAACAACTACCAAGGCAACACTTCCAACCCTCACTAATGACAGCAACGACGTCAGTTCAACGTGGTCATAGTGTTTATGGCCCCAACCAACTACAGAGTGACAATATTTAGGTCCTCATTTCATTGTACTCTGCTGCGCTCCACGATGTGCCCTTCATTGCGTCGTCACTATTCCCTCTGTAGTGCACTACTTCTGACCAGGGTCGGTAGGACCGCCTCATAGGGCTCTGTTGAAATGTAGTGCACTACTTCTAACCAGGGTAGGTAGGACCGCCTCATAGGGCTCTGTTGAAATGTAGTGCACTACTTCTGACCAGGTTAGGTAGGACCGCCTCATAGGGCTCTGTTGAAATGTAGTGCACTACTTCTGACCACGGTTGGTAGGACCTCCTCATAGGGCTCTGTTGAAATGTAGTGCACTACTTCTGACCAGGGTCGGTAGGACCGCCTCATAGGGCTCTGTTGAAATGTAGTGCACTACTTCTGACCAGGGTCGGTAGGACCGCCTCATAGGGCTCTGTTGAAATGTAGTGCACTACTTCTGACCAGGGTCGGTAGGACCACCTCTTAGTAAAAAGGGTACCATTTTGGTTGCAGCATATCACTGTAGGACAGTATTAATGTGCTATAGTCACCGTGGATTTCTAATGCGGCCTAAAGGAGACACAGAGAGGATAAATATTATGGAAGACGGCCCGTCCGTGGATTCCTAATGCGTCCTAAAGGAGACACAGAGAGGATAAATATTATGGAGGACGGCCCGTCCGTGGATTCCTAATGCGTCCTAAAGGAGACACAGAGAGGATAAATATTATGGAGGACGGCCCGTCCGTGGATTCCTAATGCGTCCTAAAGGAGACAGAGAGGATAAATATTATGGAGGACGGCCCGGAGCCTGTCCGTTCTTCAAGGCTTTATTGTAATCAGCATCTCTATTGATCGGGCCCCGGGTCTGGGCCCCAGAAGTAATCTATTTTAAATACACTTCCACCCCCCCACCTCCTAGCTCCCACGCCGGAGCGCTGTCATTGCCCATTGTAATTCTATCGGCAGGACTCCATGGTAAGTAGGTAAGGAATGGAGGGTGGAGCAGTGTGATATTTATGTTTGTATGTTTAGAACTCTCTCCCTCTCTCTCTCTCTTTCTCTCTCTCTTTCTCTCTCAATTAAATTTCAATTCAATTCAATTCAAGGGGCTTTATTGGCATGGGAAACATGTGTTAACATTGCCAAAGCAAGTGAGGTAGATAATATACAAAAGTGAAATAAACAATACAAATTAACAGTAAACATTACACATACAGAAGTTTAAAAACAATAAAGACATTACAAATGTTATATTATATATATACAGTGTTGTAACAATGTACAAATGGTTAAAGCACACAAGTTAAAATATATAAGCATAAATATGGGTTGTATTTACAATGGTGTTTGTTCTTCACTGGTTGCCCTTTTCTTGTGGCAACAGGTCACAAATCTTGCTGCTGTGATGGCACACTGTGGAATTTCTCCCAGTAGATATGGGAGTTTATCAAAATTGGATTTGTTTTCAAATTCTTTGTGGATCTGTGTAATCTGAGGGAAATATGTCTCTCTAATATGGTCATACATTGGGCAGGAGGTTAGGAAGTGCAGCTCAGTTTCCACCTCATTTTGTGGGCAGTGTGCACATAGCCTGTCTTCTCTTGAGAGCCATGTCTGCCTACGGCGGCCTTTCTCAATAGCAAGGCTATGCTCACTGAGTCTGTACATAGTCAAAGCTTTCCTTAAGTTTGGGTCAGTCACAGTGGTCAGGTATTCTGCCACAGTGTACTCTCTGTTTAGGGACAAATAGCATTCTAGTTTGCTCTGTTTTTTTGTTAATTCTTTCCAATGTGTCAAGTAATTATCTTTTTGTTTTGTCATGATTTGGTTGGGTCTAATTGTGCTGTTGTCCTGGGGCTCTGTGGGGTGTGTTTGTGTTTGTGAACAGAGCCCTAGGACCAGCTTGCTTAGGGGACTCTTCTCCAGGTTCATCTCTCTGTAGGTGATGGCTTTGTTATGGAAGGTTTGGGAATCGCTTCCTTTTAGGTGGTTGTAGAATTTAACGGCTCTTTTCTGGATTTTGATAATTAGTGGGCATCGGCCTAATTCTGCTCTGCATGCATTATTTGGTGTTCTACGTTGTACACGGAGGATATTTTTGCAGAATTCTGCATGCAGAGTCTCAATTTGGTGTTTGTCCCATTTTGTGAAATCTTGGTTGGTGAGCGGACCCCAGACCTCTCAACCATAAAGGGCAATGGGCTCTATGACTGATTCAAGTATTTTTAGCCAGATCCTAATTGGTATGTTGAAATTTATGTTCCTTTTGATGACACAGAAGGCCCTTCTTGCCTTGTCTCTCAGATCGTTCACAGCTTTGTGGAAGTTACCTGTGGTGCTGATGTTTAGGCCGAGGTATGTATAGTTTTTTGTGTGCTCTAGGGCAACGGTGTCTAGATGGAATTTGTGGTCCTGGTGACTGGACCTTTTTTGGAACACCATTATTTTGGTCTTACTGAGATTTACTGTCAGGGCCCAGGTCTGACAGAATCTGTGCAGAAGATCTAGGTGCTGCTGTAGGCCCTCCTTGGTTGGTGACAGAAGCACCAGATCATCAGCAAACAGTAGACATTTGACTTCGGATTCTAGTAGGGTGAGACCGGGTGCTGCAGACTGGTCTAGTGCCCGCGCCAATTCGTTGATATATATGTTGAAGAGGGTGGGGCTTAAGCTGCATCCCTGTCTCACCCCACGACCCTGTGTGAAGAAATGTGTGTGTTTTTTGCCTATTTTAACCGCACACTTGTTGTTTGTGTACATGGATTTTATAATGTTGTATGTTTTACCCCCAACACCACTTTCCATCAATTTGTATAGCAGACCCTCATGCCAAATTGAGTCGAAGGCTTTTTTGAAATCAACAAAGCATGAGAAGACTTTGCCTTTGTTTTGGTTTGTTTGGTTGTCAATTAGGGTGTGTAGGGTGAATACATGGTCTGTTGTACGGTAATTTGGTAAAAAGCCAATTTGACATTTGCTCAGTACATTGTTTTCATTGAGGAAATGTACGAGTCTGCTGTTAATGATAATGCAGAGGATTTTCCCAAGGTTACTGTTGACGCATATTCCACGGTAGTTATTGGGGTCAAATTTGTCTCCACTTTTGTGGATTGGGGTGATCAGTCCTTGGTTCCAAATATTGGGGAAGATGCCAGAGCTAAGGACGATGTTAAAGAGTTTTAGTATAGCCAATTGGAATTTGTTGTCTGTATATTTGATCATTTCATTAAGGATACCATCAACACCACAGGCCTTTTTGGGTTGGAGGGTTTTTATTTTGTCCTGTAACTCATTCAAGGTAATTGGAGAATCCAGTGGGTTCTGGTAGTCTTTAATAGTTGATTCTAGGATTTGTATTTGATCATGTATATGTTTTTGCTCTTTATTCTTTGTTATAGAGCCAAAAAGATTGGAGAAGTGGTTTACCCATACATCTCCATTTTGGATAGATAATTCTTCGTGTTGTTGTTTGTTTAGTGTTTTCCAATTTTCCCAGGATTGGTTAGAGTCTATGGAGTCTTCAATTACATTGAGCTGATTTCTGACGTGCTGTTCCTTCTTTTTCCGTAGTGTATTTCTGTATTGTTTTAGTGATTCACCATAGTGAAGGCGTAGACTCAGGTTTTCCGGGTCTCTATGTTTTTGGTTGGACAGGTTTCTCAATTTATTTCTTAGATTTTTGCATTCTTTATCAAACCATTTGTCATTGTTGTTCATTTTCTTCGGTTTTCTATTTGAGATTTTTAGATTTGATACGGAATTATTATATTATCTCTCTCCCTCTTTCTCTCTCTCTTTCTCTCTCTCTCTCTCCCTCTCTCTCTCCCTCTCTCTCTCTCTCTCTCTCTCTCTCTCTCTCTCTCTCTCTCTCTCTCTCTCTCTCTCTCTCTCTCTCTCTCTCTCTCTTTCTCTCTCTTTCTCTCTCTCCCTCTTTCTCTCTCTCTCTCTTTCTCTCTCTCTCTCTCTCCCTCTTTCAAATTCAAATTCAAATTCAAATTCAAGCTGCTTTATTGGCATGAAAAACATTGTGTCAATATTGCCAAAGCAACAATGTATACAATATACATTGTAATACAATTAAAACAATGACAAATAATAATATAGAATGGCAGTAAATAATAATACAAAATTAAATATAAAAAATAGTAACAATAAAATGGTAACAGTCAATAGTCGAATGTAATGTATGGTGTAATGCACCACTACCACCACCACTATCATTAAACTGCTATCATTACCATTACCACCCATACCATTACTATTTGGAATGATAAACAACAATAATAATACTAATAACAATAACAGTAATAACAATAACAGTCATAATAAGTAAGTTACTGCTTACTATGCAGATGTTATTATTCAGTGTCCCTCAGGCTATGGCAGGCAAATACATATTTGGCTGCAAGAGGAGCCATTGCTCCTTCGCCCATGAGTATTTTTAGTTTTTCCTCTGGGTTTAATAAGTTAAAATTTGGAATAAATGTAGTCATTTCTGTGAATAATGAATCTCTTGGTGAGGAATATTTATCACAGTAAAGGAGAAAGTGCATCTCTGTTTCTACCTCCCCTGTCGTGCAGTGACCACATACACGCTCCTCTTTGGGTAGCCATGTCTTTTTATGTCTGCCGGTTTCTATTGCCAATCGGTGGTCACTCAGCCTGTACTTGGTAAGGATCTGTCTCTGCTTCGAATCTCTGACAGAGTAGAGATATTCAGCCAATTCATATTCTCTGTTTAGGGTCAGATAGCAATTTAGTCGGCTTTGGGATTTTGTTTCGTTTTTCCAATGTTGTAAATATGAGTCCTTTGATTGGTTCATGATTTTGTTTATTGGAATTCTTTCTTTTGAAGCAGTGCCGGTGTCAGCTTGGTTGGTTAGGTCCAACACCAGCTGACTGAGAGGGCTCGTTTCTGGGCTCAGTTCTTGGGTTTGAAGTGCTTTAAATTGCAGACTCGAATTTGGACTTGAATTTAGATGTAGCCAAAATTTTAATGATCTTTTCTGTATTTTCATTATTACTGGAAAGCGGCCCAATTCTGCCCTACATGCATTAGTTGGTGTATTTCTCTGGACTTGTAGGATTTTCCGACAGAATTCTGCATGTAGGGTTTCAATTGGATGTTTGTCCCACATTTTAAAGTCCAGTTTATTGAGTGGCCCCCAAACCTCACTTCCGTAAAGAGCTATTGGTAGGATTACACTGTCAAATATTTTGGTCCAAATTCTAATTGGGATGTTGATTTTGAATAATTTCATTTTTATTGCATACAATGCTCTGCTGGCTTTTTCTTTGAGTGCATTCACTGCCATATTAAAGTTTCCCGATGCAGATATGGTCAGACCAAGGTAGGTGTAATTTTTTGTGTGTTCAATTATGGTGTTGTTCAGGGTGAATTTATATTTGTGTTTCTGACATCTGTTTTGTTTTTGGAAAATCATGATTTTAGTTTTTGGGAAATTTACTGCCAGGGCCCAATTATGGCAATATTGCTCTAGAATATTAATGTTCTGTTGAAGACCTTCTTTGGTTGGTGATAGAAGTACCAAGTCATCAGCATATAGCAGGTATTTCACCTCTGTGTCAAATAGTGTGAGTCCTGGGGCTGGAGAATGGTCCAACATGTCTGCTAATTCATTGATATAAATGTTGAAAAGATTTGGACTCAAACTACAGCCTTGTCTCACACCTCGACATTGTGAAAAGAATTCTGTTCTTTGGTTTTTGATTTTTATTGCACACTTGTTTTCTGTGTACATACATTTTATTAAGTCATACACCTTACCACCAAGCCCACTTTGTAGAATTTTGTAGAATAGCCCTTCGTGCCAAATAGAATCAAATGCTTTTTTAAAGTCAATAAAGCAAGCAAAGATTTTGCCCTCTTTTTTTTGGTGGACGTGTTTATTAATTAGTGTGTGTAAGGTGTATATATGGTCAGTAGTGCGATGGTTAGGGAGAAAGCCAATTTGACATTTAGTTATTACATTTTTTTCTTGAAGAAAGGTTTGGATTCTTGAATTCAAAATGCTACAGAAAACCTTTCCCAAGTTACTGTTTACACAAATTCCCCTGTAATTATTGGGGTCTGATTTGTCTCCACTTTTGTGGATAGGGGAGATGAGCCCCTGGTTCCAGACATCAGGGAAGCAGCCAGAAGTTAAAACCATGTTGAACAATTTAAGCACAGCATTTTGCAACTCAGGTGTGCTGTTTTTCAGCATTTCATTTCTGATGTTGTCTAGACCACAAGCCTTCTTTGATTTAATAGATTTGAGCTTTTCATTTAGTTCTTGTTGGGTTATTGGGTAATCTAATGGATTTTGGTTATTTTTAATGACTGATTCAAGGATTTTCAATTTTTCTTTAATTTCTAATTGGTTCTGTTTTAAGTCTTTTTGTGGGATGTTTTTGTATAGATTATCAAAATAAGTTTTCCAAATTCCTACATCTTGTATGGCTAATTCTTGTGGCTTTGTTGTGCTTAAATTGTTCCACATGTCCCAGAACTGATTTTGGTCAATTGCGTTTTCAATTTCATCAAGTGTCTTGTTGGTATAATTCAGTTTCTTGCGTTTCAGTGTATGTTTATACTGTTTCAGAGTTTCAAAGTATTCATATCGTAGCTCTGGGTTGTTTTGCTGCTTATGTTTTTTGTTTGACATTTGTCTTAGGTGTTTTCTAATTGTTTTACATTCATTATCAAACCATTTGTCAGAAACATTTTGTTTTTTGTTTCTGATGTTGCATTTCTTTGGTTTTCTCAAATTTGCTTTCGATGCTGCTTTTTGGAATATGCAGTTGATGTTTAGAGTAGCCGAATTGACACCATCTTTATTGTTTTGGTATTGTGAGTTATTGGAAAACTGTATAGAGTTCATCATTTCTTTTGAGTTCAATGTTTCAATGAATCCCTCTGCACTGTTTGGAGCCCATCTGTATGATTGGTTTATGTTGAAGAGTTTATTGGGCAGTTTTTTTGAATGAATATTGCCGGTTAATTTCTTCAAAAACACGTTGATCTGACTGTGATCTGACAATGGTGTCTGTGGTCTGACAGTGAATGCACTAATGGAGGAGGGGTCAATGTCCGTGATGGCATAATCGACTACACTTGTCCCAAGAGCTGAGCAGTAAGTAAACTGACCTAAAGAGTCCCCTCTGATTCTACCATTAAGCATGTACAGGCCTAAGGCTCGACAGAGATGCACTAACTCCTTCCCATTTTTGTTCAGTATTTGGTCAGGACTGTTTCTATTATTTATAATAGGGCTGCTGTACAAGGAGGGGTGACCAAATATGTGGTGGTTACCTCCCGCATCAGTGTAGTCAGGCTCAGAACCTGTTCTTGCATTGAAATCTCCACAAAGAAGCACTTTACCCTCTGCCTGAAATGTAATGATTTCTGTATGGAGATTGTCAAAAAACTGATCATCATAATATGGTGAATCTGAAGGAGGAGCATAAGCTGCACATATGTACACATCATTGTCACAATAGATTGTACCTTTGTTAAGTTTTAGCCAAATGTGACTGGTACCTTTTTTCATTTCATTCAGTGCCAAGTCCTGCTTATGCCAAATGATGATTCCACCTGAGTCTCGGCCCCGTTTAACATTTTTATGTTTGATTGATGGTAGTAAACTTTCCCTATAGCCTGAGGGACACTGAGTATCTATGTCTCCACGACACCATGTTTCCAGTAGGATTATGATGTCCTGTCCTTTGATGTTTTTAATCAATTCTGGATTTGTTGTTTTATAACCAAAATGTGAAGAGTAAAGTCCCTGGATATTCCAAGAGCTGATAGTTAATGATCTCATTTATAATAAGTGATATTCACTGGTTTGAGTAAAGTACATTGAAAACAATACAAAATAATATATATATATATATATATATATACACATACATACATATATATATACATATACACACATACATACATACACACACACACACACACACACACACACACACACACACACACACACACACACACACACACACACACACACACACACACACACACACACACACAAACACACACACACACACACACACACACACACACACACATACACACATACATACATACATACATACACACACACACCATTATATATAAATATTATTATTATACTGGTGCCAATAAAATTAAGAATAGTTGTAAACAAATTAATAAGAATGGAATAAGACTGCACAAAAAATAAGTACAATGCAATCTGCAACCCTGTGTGTGTGTGTGTGCCCGTGAATTAAAGGGTCTGTCTAGCTCAGTAGTCTGCATATTAGTTGCAGTAGTTGGCGCACCTCTCCTATCTCTGATTGTTCTAGGTGTCTTTTGCCAGAGGTTACCTCAGCATATGTAGGCTGATGATCTGAATGATACATGGTGTGGACTGCATCATGTGGTGTACTTCTCTGAAGGACAGTGTTCTGTCCGACCCTGGAGTAGTGGTCAGAGCTGTGTTGTGATGGGCCAGGTCCAGTAGAGATGTGTTGTGACGGGCCAGGTCCAGTAGAGCTGTGTTGTGATGGGTCAGGTCTAGTAGAGATGTGTTGTGATGGCCCTGGTCTAGTAGAGCTGTGTTGTGATGGGCCTGGTCCAGTAGAGCTGTGTTCTGATGGGCCTGGTCTAGTAGAGCTGTGTTGTGATGGGCCTGGTCCAGTAGAGCTATGTTGTGATGGGCCTGGTCTAGTAGAGCTGTGTTGTGAAGGCCCTGGTCTAGTAGAGCTGTGTTGTGATGGGCCGGGTCTAGTCGTGCTGTCCTGAGGTGGGTCTGGTCTCGTAAATCTGTGTTGTGTTGGGCCTGGTCTAGTAGAGCTGTGTTGTGATGGGCCTGGTCTAGTAGAGCTGTGTTGTGTTGGGCCTGGTCTAGTCGTGTTGTCCTGATGCGGGTCTGGTCTCGTAAATCTGTGTTGTGATGGGCCTGGTCTAGTAGAGCTGTGTTGTGAAGGCCCTGGTCTCGTAAATCTGTGTTGTGTTGGGCCTGGTCTAGTAGAGCTGTGCTGTAATAAGCCGTGTCTGGCTCTTTTCTCCTGGGGATGGTGGAGGTACTGTTGTTTCAGAAGGTGGGGCGGGGGACCTCTGTTGCTGGGGTGATGGGTGTGTGGGTCCCTGCCAAGTGTTGCATCTTTTAGGTCCTTGGCAAAGGTTCTGACACTGTCCTGATCAAGATGTACATTATCGTATAAGTGTTGACATGTCAGAGTGGGGTGGTGAGCCGTTCTGACGTTGAGTAGTGAGGCACAGTCCACAGTGATCTGTTGATTTATTTTGTCGATCAACTGTCCTGGGAAGTCTTTTCTTGGTAGGAGGGTGGACACAACTATATTGGTTGTTGGGAACACAGCCTGTGCCCGTTCTGCCACTCTTCTCACTGCCCCAGATACATCTTCACCTTTGGCATGAAGGTCGTTTGTGCCAGTGTGGATGATGATGTTGTCGAGGGTGTCAATCCTGGTCTGACTGAGTAGCTGCATTGCACTGTCAGTTGTAGGACACCAGAACTTATACACCTGGTGTCTAGGGAATAATCTTTCCTGTACTAAGAACTTCCCATTTGAATCAATAAGGATTGCAGTTGTGGGTGACTGTCTGGCTGGAGCAGACTGGGAGACTGGTATTCTGACCTGGGCTGGAGCAGACTGGGAGGCTGGTATTCTGACCTGGGCTGGAGCACACTGTGTTGGAGCAGACTGAGAGGCTGGTTGGCTGACCTGGGCTGGAGCAGACTGAGAGGCTGGTATTCTGACCTGGGCTGGAGCACACTGTGCTGGAGCAGACTGGGAGACTGGTATTCTGACCTGTGCTGGAGCAGACTGGGAGACTGGTATTCTGACCTGTGCTGGAGCAGACTGGGAGACTGGTATTCTGACCTGGGCTGGAGCACACTGGGAGACTGGTATTCTGACCTGGGCTGGAGCACACTGTGTTGGAGCAGACTGAGAGGCTGGTTGGCTGACCTGGGCTGGAGCAGACTGGTAGGCTGGTGCAGTGTCATCAGGCTGTGTGGTGGAGGCCATGCTGGTCTCGGGTTCTGCTTGTGTTGTGCCAAGCTGGTGGACATGTTCTCCAGATGCAGAGGACATAATGACTCGCTGCTGGTTGAGGAGGTCAATGTATCTCTCTCTTTGTTCTAGCTCCTTTCTTGTTGTGCTCAGATGGTCTCTGAGGTCATAATTTGTCTGACTCAGTTTGTCCATTCTGCTTTCCAGTTTAGCAATAGATGCTCTGCTCTCCTCCTTGAACTGTTTCATCTCTTCTTTAAGTTTCTGGACAGTGTCCTCCTCTTGAAGCTTGTTCTCTCTGAGTTCTATGACCTCTGCTTCGACTAGAGAGAGGGTGTTGTGGAAACGTTGCATAGCAGGTGTTCTTGGTGTTGTAGGCATGTCCTTGGCTCTGTCTGCTGCAGGTGAGGTAGGTAGAGGGACACTGAGGGCTTCTTGCTGGGTCACAGAGACCGTTGGGGGCTGCTCTTCACCGTCATCTCCCTCCTTGACTTTTTCCTCAGTTTCTGAGATGATTTCAGCTTCTGCTTTTAGGGTAGTAAACCTATTCTCAAAAGCCTGGAGGCTTGAATCATTGCCTTGTATCAATACAGTTCCATTATTATATACATTTACTGTTTGATATGTGTTGCTAGGGTCAGCATCTTCAAAAATGCTGATCTGACATCCTTGGCTGATGCCTCTCTTTTTTGAGAAAGGGAAATGGTTGCAAATAACCCTTTTCCATATATGCCCTCGTTTGGTATTAAAAATTAAATTTGCTCTTGTTTTGCAACTGGTAAGATCTGCAAACAGGCATTCATGGTTCTGTCCCATCAACAAACCTTTGAAACTTTTCTTAGCTTTCTCTGTTTTGATGTCTGGTGGGTAAACAATTTCCATAGCAACGCTGGTGATGTTGGCTACAATGTTGCAATAGAAGTGTTGTTTCTTGTATTATTGTCTTTTATGTCTTTAGAGGACTGCTTCACCTTGATGTCCCCTTTCCCTTTTCTTCTGTCCTTATTTTGTCCCACTTTGTCCCTTCTTCTCTTCTGTCAACTAGACACTCCTTGTTAGCTAGCTAGCTTCTTTCAGGAGAGTCCCTAGCAACTGCCTAGCAACAGGTAAACAACTTAGCTAGCTAAGAAAACGGTATAATTTTATGAAAAAATGTTACTTTTTCAAAATCCTTTCTTCTTTGTTTGCTGCTTGTTTGGTCTCCTATTCAGTCTAGCAGTTTTCTTTTGCATTTTTTCGATGTACTTTACTCTAAAAACCATATAAATTTCAATATTTTTAGGAGCTCATCTTTTCAGCTGCTGCTGCTTAATTTGGAACTCCGGAACTCTCTCTCTCTCTCTCTCTCTTTATTGTTTCATCTCCTCCTAACTGCGCCACCAGAGTCTCTGGGTTCGCGCCCAGGCTCTGTCGCAGCCGGCCGCAACCGGGAGGTCCGTGGGGCGACGCACAATTGGCATAGCGTCGTCCGGGGTAGGGAGGGTTTGGCCGGTAGGGATATCCTTGTCTCATCGCGCTCCAGCGACTCCTTTCTCTCTCTCTCCCTCTTTCTCTCTCTCTCTCTCTCTCTCTCTTTCTCTCTCTCCCTCTTTCTCTCTCTCTCTCTCTCTCTCTCTCTCTTTCTCTCTCTCTCTTTCTCTCTCTCCCTCTTTCTCTCTCTCTCTCTCTTTCTCTCTCTCTCTCTCTCTCTTTCTCTCTCTCTCTCTTTCTCTCTCTCTCTTTCTCGCTGTCTCTCTCTCCTCTCTCTCTCTCTCTCTCTCCTCTCTCTCTCTCTCTCTCTCTTTCTCTCTCTCTTTCTCACTGTCTCTCTCTCCTCTCTCTGGCTCTCTCTCCTCTCTCTCTCCTCTCTCTGTCTCTCTCTCCTCTCTCTGTCTCTCTCTCTGTCTCTGTCTCTGTCTCTCTCTCTCTCTCTCTCTCTTTCTCTTTCTCTTTCTCTTTCTTTCTCTTTCTCTCTCTCTCTCTCCCTCTCTCTCTCTTTCTCTCTCTCTTTCTCGCTGTCTCTCTCTCTCTGTCTCTCTCTCCTCTCTCTGTCTCTCTCTCCTCTCTCTGTCTCTCTCTCCTCGCTCTGTCTCGCTCTGTCTCTCTGTCTCTCTCTCTGTCTCTCTCTCTCAATCTCTCTGTCTCTCTCTCTATCTCTCTTTCTCTCTCTCTCTCTGTCTCTATCTCTTTCCCTCGTTCTCTCTCTCGCTCTCTCTCGCTCTCTCTCGCACTCTCTCTCTCTTGCTCTCTCTCTCTCTCTCTTTATCTCTCTCTCTCTCTTTCTCTCTCTCTCTCTTTCTCTCTCTCTCTCTCTCAATTCAATTCAATTCAATTTGCTTTATTGGCATGACGTAACAATGTACATATTACATATGAAAATAATAAGAACAAAATTGTCAACAGGACAACAGTAACAACAATGGGCCTCCCGGGTGGCGCAGTGGTCTAGGGCACTGCATCGCAGTGCTAACTGCGCCACCAGAGTCTCTGGGTTCGCGCCCAGGCTCTGTCGCAGCCGGCCGCAACCGGGAGGTCCGTGGGGCGACGCACAATTGGCATAGCGTCGTCCGGGGTAGGGAGGGTTTGGCCGGTAGGGATATCCTTGTCTCATCGCGCTCCAGCGACTCCTGTGGCGGGCCGGGCGCAGTGCGCGCCAGCCAAGTGGGCCAGGTACACGGTGTTTCCTCCGACACATTGGTGCGGCTGGCTTCCGGGTTGGAGGCGCGCTGTGTTAAGAAGCAGTACGGCTGGTTGGGTTGTGCTTCGGAGGACGCATGGCTTTCGACCTTCGTCTCTCCCGAGCCCGTACGGGAGTTGTAGCGATGAGACAAGGTAGTAATTACTAGCGATTGGATACCACGAAAATTGGGGAGAAAATGGGATAAAAAAAAATTACAAATTAAAAAATTAAAAAAAAACAGTAACAACAATAACCAAGAGTCAAAATAACCATACATTGAACAATAACAATAAGCATACAGTAGAGGACATGTGCAGGTTGATTGGTCTGTCAGACACTGTCTCTGTCTCTCTCTCTGTCTCTCTCTCTCTGTCCCCCTCTCTCTCTCTCTCTGTCCCTCTCTCTGTCTCTCTCTCTCTCTCTCTCTTAACAGCAAAATTACACTCACAGAAGTTCCAAAAGAATAAAGACATTTCAAATGCCAAATTATGTATATATACAGTGTTGGTTAAAGTACACAAGGGAAAATAAATCAACATAAATATGGTTTTATTTATCAAAATTGGGTTTGTTTTCAAATTCTTTGCGGATCTGTGTAATCAAGGCAAATAAATTCAGAAAAGATAAGAAACGTCCTCTCGCTGTCAACTGCGTTTATTTTCAGCAAACTTAACATGTGTAAATATTTGTATGAACATAACAAGATTCAACAACTGAGACATAAACTGAACAAGTTCCACAGACATGTGACTAACAGAAATGGAATAATGTGTCCCTGAACAAAGGGGGGTCAAAATCAAAAGTAACAGTCAGTATCTGGTGTGGCCACCAGCTGCATTAAGTACTGCAGTGCAGCTCCTCCTCATTGACTGCACCATATTTGCCAGTTCTTGCTGTGAGATGTTACCCCACTCTTCCACCGTGGCACCTGCAAGTTCACAGACATTTCTGGGGGGAATGGCCCTAGCTCTCACCCTCTGATCCAACAGATCCCAGAAGTGCTCAATGGGATTGAGATCCTGGCTCTTCGCTGAGCGGATGTATAGTTTTTTGTGTGCACTAGGGCAAGTGTCTAGATGGAATTTGTATTTGTGGTCCTGGCGACTGGACCTTTTTTGGAACACCATTATTTTGGTCTTACTGAGATTTACTGTCAGGGCCCAGGTCTGGCAGAATCTGTGCAGAATATCTAGGTGCTGCTGTAGTCCCTCTTTGGTTGGTGACAGAAGCACCAGATCATCAGCAAACAGTAGACATTAGACTTCAGATTCTAGTAGGGTGAGGCCGGGTGCTGCGGACTGTTCTAGCGCCCTCGAAATTTGTTGATATGCATGTTGAAGAGGGTGGGGCTTAAGCTGCATCCCTGTCTCACCTCATGGCCCTGTGGAAAGAAATGTGTGTTTTTTGCCCATTTTAACCACAGACTTGTTGTTGGTGTACATGGATTTTATAATGTCGTATGTTTTACCCCAACACCACTTTCCATCAATTTGTATAGCAGACCCTCATGCCAAATTGAGTCGAAGGCTTTTTTGAAATCAACAGAGCATGAGAAGACCTTTGTTTTCATTTGTTTGTTTGTCAATTAGGGTGTACATGGCCAATATGTGGTCTGTCGTACGATAATTTGGTAAAAAGCCAAGTTGACGTTTGCTCAGTACATTGTCACTGAGGAAATGTACAAGTCTGCTGTTAATGATAATGCAGAGGATTTTCCCAAGTTTGCTGTTGATGCATATCCCACGGTAGTTACTGGGGTCAAATTTGTCTCTACTTTTGTGGATTGCGGTGATCAGTCCTTGGTTCCAAATATTGGGGAAGATGCCAAAGCTAAGGATGATGTTAATGAGTTTAAGTATAGCCAATTGGAATTTGTTGTCTGTATATTTGATCATTTCATTGAGGATCCCATCAACACCACAGGCCTTTTTGGGTTGGAGGGTTTTTATTTTGAGCATCTGCTACATGCCATTGGCTTCTCTCTCTCGCTCTCTGTCTCTCTCTCTCTCTTGCTCTCTCTCTCTCTCTTGCTCTCTCTCTTGCTCTTGCTCTCTCTCTCTTGCTCTTGCTCTCTCTCTCTCTTGCTCTTGCTCTCTCTCTTGCGCTCTCTCTCTCTTGCTCTCTCTCTCTTGCTCTTGCTCTCTCTCTCTCTCTCTCTCTCGCTCTCTCTCTCTCACTTTGTCTCTGTCTCTGTCGCTCTCTCTCTTTCTCTCTCTCTTTCTCTGTCTCTGTCTCGCTCTCTCTCTCTCGTTCTCTCTCTCTCTCTCTCTCTCTCTCGCTCTCTCTCTCTCACTTTGTCTCTGTCTCTGTCGCTCTCTCTCTTTCTCTCTCTCTTTCTCTCTCTGTCTCTGTCTCTCTCTCTCTCCAACTCCACCAGCCGTCTTCACTGTCCATTTATCCTCACATTCGTCTAGCGAACACCTCCACCGCCACCATGACACCAGCTGCGAGTCTAGCTGATATATACACCCGTGTATTTTCAGGTTTCTGCATAACACGGAACCCAAACCGGCTGTGCGCGTGCACCATCATGCATACATGTATTTTGTCCCCCCACACATTATAATTGAATAATATAATAACACTAGTCAGGGTATTAGTGTTTCTAAGTGAGCAATGATTCTGTCTGCTTCTCTCTCCCTCTGTTTCTCTCTCCCTGTCTTTCTCTGTCTGTTTCTCTCTCCCTGTCTTTCTCTGTCTGTTTATCTCTCCCTGTCTTTCTCTGTCTGTTTCTCCACTGTCTGGTGGTAGAGGAGAGGGAGGAAGACAGACACTCCCCTCCTCACCAGGGCTTTTTATTGATCACACCGCAAAGTGGCATTCACTTGTTTATCATCCAGAATAATGCACTTCAATTGGCCCTCCTCCCTGTCTGCCTCTGTGTTTGTTTTGGCTTGCTTTGTGTGTGTGTGTCTGTGTGTGTATGTGTGTGTGTGTGCGTGCCTGCCTGCCTGGGTGCGTGCTTGCTTGCCTACGTCCGTGTGTGCGTATTGTGTGTTTGCAACCGCACGCATCGATGTTCCCATCCAGTCCATTGAGCAACAAATGAAGGCGGAGAACCGAGTCCCCACAGTCTTACCACAAGCCTCTATGATTTCCTCCACTTCACAGCTTCGCTCATTGGGCTTTGTCATCAACATTAATGTGTTGGCAGGACATCAATTTTCTCCAATGCCTAACCATCTTGATAATAGGCCCAATTGCAGTGTGTGTATACACATTAAGGGGAGCTTGAAATTCTGATGCATTCTGTCGAACCGTGACTAGCTTAGCTGTAAACATTGCAGCCAGGTCACCTTTAATACAGGTCAGAATTCGATGTCCATCCATGTGTGAGGACGTTGGGAGATGACGTAGAAACCAGCCACTCGGGGGGGGGCAACAGTGACCGCTGTTACCTTCAAGTAGGTTTGGGTTTTACTAGGGTGTAATCATCTGCCTCTGGTGCCAAAGGTTGCAAGTTTGAATCCAGCAATAGAAAGTCATTTTTCATAGTTCTTTTTCAAACCTATCCCAGACCTTAACCCTTACCTAACCATTCAGAGTTAATGCCTAACCTTAAAACTTCTACTTGGTCACAATCCCGGATCCGGGAGCACCCTCATCAGTAAAAAAGCTGACTAGCATAGCCTAGCATAGCGCCACAAGTAAATACTAGCATCTAAATATCATGAAATCACAAGTCCAAGACACCAGATGAAAGATACACATCTTGTGAATCCAGCCATCATTTCTGATTTTTAAAATGTTTTACAGGGAAGACACAATATGTATTTATATTAGCTAACCACGATAGCAAAAGACACAACTTTTTTTCCCACCATTTTTTTACTGCATAGGTAGCTATCACAAATTCGACCAAATAAAGATATAAATAGTCACTAACCAAGAAACAACTTCATCAGATGACAGTCTGATAACATATTTATTGTATAGCATATGTTTTGTTTGAAAAATGTGCATACTTCAGGTATAAATCATAGTTTTACATTGCAGCCACCATCACAACTCTCACCAAAGCAACTAGAATAACTACAGAGAGCAACGTGAATTACCTAAATACTCATCATAAAACATTTATGAAAAATACACAGTGTACAGCAAATGAAAGACAAAGATCTTGTGAATCCAGCCAATATTTCAGATTTTTTAAGTGTTTTACAGCGAAAACACAATATAGCATTATATTAGCTTACTACAATAGCCAACCACACAACAGCATTGATTCAAGCCAACAATAGCGATAACGAATAAACCAGCAAAAGATATTAATTTTTTCACTAACCTTCTCAAACTTCTTCAGATGACATAACATCATATTACACAATACGTATAGAGTTTGTTCGAAAATGTGCATATTGTGCATATCAGACAGGGGACGGGCTGTACCAACATGAGTCTGAATACCGTACCTACGATCTAAATCAGATAGGGGACGGGCTGTACCAACAGGAGTCTGAATACCCGTACCTCAGATAGGGGACGGGCTGTACCAACATGATTCTAAATACCCGTACCTACGTTCTAAATCAGATAGGGGACGGGCTGTACCAATATGATTCTGAATACCGTACCTACGTTCTAAATCAGATAGGGGACGGGCTGTACCAACATAAGTCTGAATACCCGTACCTACGTTGTAAATGAGATAGGGGACGGGCTGTACCAACATGATTCTGAATACCCGTACCTACGTTCTAAATCAGATAGGAGACGGGCTGTACAAACATGAGTCTGAATACCCGTACCTACGTTCTAATTCAGATAGGGGACGGGCTGTACCAACATGAGTCTGAATACCGTACCTACGTTCTAAATCAGATAGGAGACGGGCTGTACCAACATGAGTCTGAATACCCGTACCTACGTTCTAAATCAGATAGGGGACGGGCTGTACCAACATGAGTCTGAATACCGTACCTACGTTCTAAATCAGATAGGGGACGAACTGTACCAACATGATTCTGAATACCCGTAAATACGTTCTAAATCAGATAGGGGACGGGCTGTACCAACATGATTCTGAATACCCGTACCTACGTTCTAAATCAGATAGGGTACGGGCTGTACCAACATGATTCTGAATACCGTACCTACGTTCTAAATCAGATAGGGGACGGGCTGTGCCAACATGAGTCTGAATACCATACCTACGTTCTAAATCAGATAGGGGATGGGCTGTACCAACATGAGTCTGAATACCGTACCTATGTTCTAAATCAGATAGGGGACGGGCTGTACCAACATGAGTCTGAATACACGTACCTACGTTCTAAATCAGATAGGGGACGGGTTGTACAAACATGAGTCTGAATACCGTACCTACGTTCTAAATCAGATAGGGGACGGGCTGTACCAACATGAGTCTGAATACCGTACGTATGTTCTAAATCAGATAGGGGACGGGCTGTACCAACATGGGTCTGAATACCGTACCTATGTTCTAAATCAGATAGGGGACGGGCTGTACCAACATGAGTCTGAATACCGTACCTACGTTCTAAATCAGATAGGGGACGGGCTGTACCAACATGAGTCTGAATACCGTACCTACATTCTATATCAGATAGGGGACGGGCTGTACCAACATGAGTCTGAATACACGTACCTACGTTCTAAATCAGATAGGGGACGGCTGGTACGAACATGAGTCTGAATGCCGTACCTACGTTCTAAATCAGATAGGGGATGGGCTGTACCAACATGAGTCTGAATACCGTACGTATGTTCTAAATCAGATAGGGGACGGGTTGTACCAACATGAGTCTGAATACCGTACCTATGTTCTAAATCAGATAGGGGACGGGCTGTACCAACATGGGTCTGAATACCGTACCTACGTTCTAAATCAGATAGGGGACGGGCTGTACCAACATGGGTCTGAATACCGTACCTATATTCTAAATCAGATAGGGGACGGGCTGTACCAACATGGGTCTGAATACCGTACCTACGTTCTAAATCAGATAGGGGACTGGCTGTACCAACATGAGTCTGAATTCCGTACCTACGTTCTAAATCAGATAGGGCACGGGCTGTACCAACATGAGTCTGAATACCGTACCTACGTTCTAGATCAGATAGGGGACGGGCTGTACCAACATGAGTCTGAATACCGTACCTACATTCTATATCAGATAGGGGACGGGCTGTACCAACATGAGTCTGAATACACGTATCTACGTTCTAAATCAGATAGGGGACGGGTTGTACGAACATGAGTCTGAATACCGTACCTACGTTCTAAATCAGATAGGGGACGGGCTGTACCAACACGAGTCTGAATACCGTACGTATGTTCTAAATCAGATAGGGGACGGGTTGTACCAACATGAGTCTGAATACCGTACCTATGTTCTAAATCAGATAGGGGACGGGCTGTACCAACATGGGTCTGAATACGTTCCTACGTTCTAAATCAGATAGGGGACGGGCTGTACCAACATGGGTCTGAATACCGTACCTACGTTCTAAATCAGATAGGGGACTGGCTGTACCAACATGATTCTGAATACCGTACCTACTTTCTAAATCAGATAGGGCACGGGCTGTACCAACATGAGTCTGAATACCGTACCTACGTTCTAAATCAGATAGGGGACGGGCTGTACCAACATGAGTCTGAATACCGTACCTACGTTCTAAATCAGATAGGGGACGGGCTGTACCAACATGAGTCTGAATACCGTACCTACGTTCTAAATCAGATAGGGGACGGGCTGTACCAACATGATTCTGAATACCGTACCTACGTTCTAAATCAGATAGGGGACGGGCTGTACCAACATGATTCTGAATACCGTACCTACGTTCTAAATCAGATAGGGGACAGGCTACCAACATGAGTCTGAATTCCGTACCTACGTTCTAAATCAGATATTATATATAGTAGGTTATATGATTATTACACAGTGTGCAGTACATTATATTTAGTAGGTCATATGATTATTACACAGTGTGCAGTACATTATAAATAGTAGACAAGACACATGGCCACACTCTCTCTCTCTCTGGCACACACACACACCTGCTTTATTTCTACGAGTGCGTCCCTCTCTGTCACCTAAGTGATGTGTAATCAGCGGGAGGTGTGTGGACTGGGCGGTGTGTGGACTGGGCGGTGTATGGACTGGGCCGTGTGTGGACTGGGCGGTGTGTGTATAAAGGTGAGGTTCTCCCTAACACACCTCCTGTCCCAGTCTGTCAGGGTCACTCTCCCTAACACACCTCCTGTCCCAGTCTGTCAGGGTCATTCTCCCTAACACACCTCCTGTCCCAGTCTGTCAGGGTCACTCTCCCTAACACACCTACTGTCCCAGTCTGTCAGGGTCATTCTCCCTAACACACCTCCTGTCCCAGTCTGTCAGGGTCACTCTCCCTAACACACCTCCTGTCCCAGTCTGTCAGGGTCACTCTCCCTAACACACCTCCTGTCCCAGTCTGTCAGGGTCATTCTCCCTAACACACCTCCTGTCCCAGTCTGTCAGGGTCACTCTCCCTAACACACCTCCTGTCCCAGTCTGCCAGGGTCACTCTCCCTAACACACCTACTGTCCCAGTCTGTCAGGGTCATTCTCCCTAACACACCTCCTGTCCCAGTCTGTCAGGGTCACTCTCCCTAACACACCTCCTGTCCCAGTCTGCCAGGGTCACTCTCCCTAACACACCTCCTGTCCCAGTCTGCCAGGGTCACTCTCCCTAACACACCTCCTGTCCCAGTCTGTAAGGGTCATTCTCCCTAACACACCTCCTGTCCCAGTCTGTCAGGGTCATTCTCCCTAACACATAGGTTTGTGTTCCTCTATATGATTTCTGGCTTTAATATAATCAGCCATTCAATTCCCTGTATTAGGGAGGAGGAGACCACAGAGCAGGGAGAACAGGCCAGGGCAGGGAGAACAGGGCAGGGCAGGGAGAACAGGGCAGGGCAGCGAGAACAGAGCATGGCAGGGCAGGGAGAACAGAGCAGGGCAGGGAGAACAGGGCCGGCGCAGGGAGAACAGAGCAGGGCAGGGAGAACAGAGTAGGGCAGGGAGAACAGTGCAGGGAGAACAGTGCAGGGCAGGGAGAACAGAGCAGGGAGAACAGGGCAGGGAGAACAGGGCAGGGCAGCGAGAACAGAGCAAGGCAGGGCAGGGACAACAGAGCAGGGCAGGGAGAACGGAGCAGGGCAGGGAGAACAGGGCAGAGCAGGGAGAACAGAGCAGGGAGAACAGAGCAGGGAGAACAGAGCAGGGCAGGGAGAACAGGGCCGGCGCAGGGAGAACAGAGCAGGGCAGGGAGAACAGTGCAGGGAGAACAGTGCAGGGCAGGGAGAACAGTGCAGGGAGAACAGTGCAGGGAGAACAGAGCAGGGAGAACAGAGCATTGCAGGGAGAACAGAGCAGGGCAGGGAGAACAGAGCAGGGAGAACAGAGCAGGGCAGGGAGAACAGAGCAGGGAGAACAGAGCATTGCAGGGAGAACAGAGCAGGGCAGGGAGAACAGAGCAGGGCAGGGAGAACAGAGCAGGGAGAACAGAGCAGGGCAGGGAGAACAGAGCAGGGAGAACAGAGCATTGCAGGGAGAACAGAGCAGGGAGAACAGAGCAGAGCAGGGCAGGGAGAACAGAGCAGGGAGAACAGAGCAGGGCAGGGAGAACAGAGCAGGGCAGGGAGAACAGAGCAGGGCTGGGAGAACAGAGCAGGGCAGGGAGAAGAGAGCAGGGAGAACAGAGCAGGGAGAACAGAGCAGGGAGAACAGAGCAGGGAGAACAGCGCAGGGAGAACAGAGCAGGGCAGGGAGAACAGAGCAGGGAGAACAGAGCAGGGAGAACAGAGCAGGGAGAACAGAGCAGGGCAGGGAGAACAGAGCAGGGCAGGGAGAACAGAGCAGGGAGAACAGAGCAGGGCAGGGAGAACAGAGCAGGGAGAACAGAGCAGGGCAGTGAGAACAGAGCAGGGCAGGGAGAACAGAGCAGGGCAGGGAGAACAGAGCAGGGAGAACAGAGCAGGGAGAACAGAGCAGGGCAGGGAGAACAGAGCAGGGCAGGGAGAACAGAGCAGGGAGAACAGAGCAGGGCAGCGAGAACAGAGCAGGGCAGGGAGAACAGAGCAGGGAGAACAGAGCAGGGCAGGGAGAACAGAGCAGGGAGAACAGGGCAGGGAGAACAGGGCAGGGCAGGGAGAACAGAGCAGGGAGAACAGGGCAGGGGGAACAGAGCAGGGCAGGGAGAATAAGGAAGTGCAGGGAGAAGAGGGCAGGGCAGAGAGAACAGCGCAGGGAGATCAGGGCAGGGCAGGGAGAACAGCTCAGGGAGAAGAAGGCAGGGAGAACAGGGCAGGGAGAACAGGGCAGGGAGAACAGGGCCGGGAGAAGAAGGCAGGGAGAACAGGGCAGGGAGAACAGGGCAGGGAGAACAGGGCCGGGAGAAGAAGGCAGGGTGAACAGTGCAGGGAGAAGAAGGCAGGGCAGGGAGAACAGGGCAGGGAGAATAGAGCAGGGAGAACGGGGCAGTGCAGGGAGAACAGGGCCGGGAGAACAGGGCCAGGAGAAGAAGGCAGGGAGAACAGGGCCGGGAGAACAGGGCCGGGAGAAGAAGGCAGGGAGAACAGGGCAGGGAGAACAGGGCAGGGAGAACAGGGCAGGGAGAACAGGGCCGGGAGAACAGGCTAGGGAGAAGAAGGCAGGGAGAAGAAGGCAGGGAGAAGAAGGCAGGGAGAAGAAGGCAGGGAGAACAGGGCAGGGAGAACAGGGCAGGGAGTACAGGGCCGGGAGAAGAAGGCAGGGAGAAGAAGGCAGGGAGAACAGGGCCGGGAGAACAGGGCCGGGAGAACAGGGCCGGGAGAAGAAGGCAGGGAGAACAGGGCAGGGAGAACAGGCCCGGGAGAACAGGCCCGGGAGAAGAAGGCAGGGAGAACAGGGCAGGGAGAACAGGGCAGGGAGAACAGGGCCGGGAGAACAGGGCAGGGAGAACAGGGCAGGGAGAAGAAGGCAGGGAGAACAGGGCAGGGAGAAGAAGGCAGGGCAGGGAGAACAGGGCAGGAAGAATAGAGCAGGGAGAACGGGGCAGGGCAGGGAGAACAGGGCAGGGAGAACGGGGCAGGGCAGGGAGAACAGGGCAGGGAGAACGGGTTAGGGAGAACGGGGCAGGGAGAACGGGTTAGGGAGAACGGGGCAGGGAGAACGGGGCAGGGCAGGGAGAACAGGGCAGGGACAACGGGGCAGGGCAGGGAGAACAGGGCAGGGAGAACGGGGCAGGGCAGGGAGAACAGGGCAGGGAGAACGGGGCAGGGCAGGGAGAACAGGGCAGGGACAACGGGGCAGGGCAGGGAGAACAGGGCAGGGAGAACGGGGCAGGGCAGGGAGAACAGGGCAGGAAGAAAAGGGCAGGGAGAACAGGGCAGGGAGAACAGGGCAGGGCAGGGAGAACAGCGCAGGGAGAACGGGGCAGGGCAGGGAGAACAGGGCAGGGCAGGGCAGGGAGAACAGGGCAGGGAGAACGGGGCAGGGAGAAGAAGGCAGGGCAGGGAGAACAGGGCAGGGAGAATAGAGCAGGGAGAACAGGGCAGGGAGAACAGGGCAGGGCAGGGAGAACAGGGCAGGGCAGAGAGAACAGGGCAGGGCAGGGAGAACAGAGCAGGGAGATCAGGGCAGGGAGAACAGGGCAGGGAGAACAGGGCAGGGAGAACAGAGCAGGGAGAACAGGGCAGGGAGAACGGGGCCGGGAGAACAGGGCAGGGAGAAAAAGGAAGTGCAGGGAGAAGAGGGCAGGGCAGAGAGAACAGAGCAGGGAGATCAGGGCAGGGCAGGGAGAACAGCTCAGGGCAGGGAGAATAGAGAAGGGCAGGGAGAAGAAGGCAGGGAGAATAGAGAAGGGCAGGGAGAAGAAGGCAGCGTAGGAAGAATAGAGAAGGGCAGGGAGAAGAAGGCAGGGCAGGGAGAATAGAGAAGGGCAGGGAGAAGAAGGCAGGGCAGGGAGAATAGAGAAGGGCAGGGAGAACAGGGCAGGGAGAACAGGGCAGGGAGAACAGGGCAGGGCAGGGAGAAGAAGGCAGGGAGAACAGGGCCGGGAAAAGAAGGCAGGGAGAACAGGGCAGGGAGAACAGGGCAGGGAGAACAGGGCCGGGAGAAGAAGGCAGGGAGAACAGGGCAGGGAGAACAGGGCAGGGAGAACAGGGCCGGGAGAAGAAGGCAGGGAGAACAGTGCAGGGAGAAGAAGGCAGGGCAGGGAGAATAGAGCAGGGAGAAGAAGGCAGGGAGAACAGGGCCAGGAGAACAGGGCCGGGAGAAGAAGGCAGGGAGAACAGTGCCGGGAGAACAGGGCCTGGAGAACAGGGCCGGGAGAACAGGGCAGGGAGAACAGGGCAGGGAGAACAGGCTAGGGAGAAGAAGGCAGGGAGAAGAAGGCAGGGGGAAGAAGGCAGGGAGAACAGGGTAGGGAGAACAGGGCAGGGAGTACAGGGCCGGGAGAAGAAGGCAGGAAGAACAGGGCCGGGAGAACAGGGCCGGGAGAACAGGGCCGGGAGAAGAAGGCAGGGAGAAGAAGGCAGGGAGAACAGGGCCGGGAGAACAGGGCCGGGAGAAGAAGGCAGGGAGAACAGGGCAGGGAGAACAGGGCAGGGAGAACAGGGCCGGGAGAAGAAGGCAGGGAGAACAGGGCAGGGAGAACAGGGCAGGGAGAACAGGGCAGGGAGAACAGGGCAGGGAGAAGAAGGCAGGGAGAACAGGGCAGGGAGAAGAAGGCAGGGCAGGGAGAACAGGGCAGGGAGATTAGAGCAGGGAGAACGGGGCAGGGCAGGGAGAACAGGGCAGGGAGAACGGGGCAGGGCAGGGAGAACAGGGCAGGGAGAACGGGTTAGGGAGAACGGGGCAGGGAGAACAGGGCAGGGCAGGGAGAACAGGGCAGGGAGAACGGGTTAGGGACAACGGGGCAGGGACAACAGGGCAGGGCAGGGAGAACAGGGCAGGGACAACGGGGCAGGGCAGGGAGAACAGGGCAGGGAGAACGGGGCAGGGCAGGGAGAACAGGGCAGGGAGAACGGGGCAGGGCAGGGAGAACAGGGCAGGGACAACGGGGCAGGGCAGGGAGAACAGGGCAGGGAGAACGGGGCAGGGCAGGGAGAACAGGGCAGGAAGAACGGGGCAGGGAGAACGGGGCGGGGCAGGGAGAACAGGGCCGGGAGAAGAAGGCAGGGAGAACAGGGCAGGGAGAACAGGGCAGGGAGAACAGGGCCGGGAGAAGAAGGCAGGGAGAACAGGGCAGGGAGAACAGGGCAGGGAGAACAGGGCCGGGAGAAGAAGGCAGGGAGAACAGGGCAGGGAGAACAGGGTCGGGAAATGAAGGCAGGGAGAACAGGGCAGGGAGAGGAAGGCAGGGCAGGGAGAACAGGGCCGGGAGAAGAGGGCCGGGAGAAGAAGGCAGGAAGAACAGGGCAGGTAGAACAGGGCAGGGAGAACAGGGCCAGGAGAAAAGGGCCGGGAGAAGAAGGCAGGGAGAACAGGGCAGGGAGAACAGGACAGTGAGAACAGGGCCGGGAGAACAGGGCCGGGAGAAGAAGGCAGGGAGAACAGGGCAGGGAGAACAGAGCAGGGAGAACAGGGCAGGGAGAACAGGGCAGGGCATGGAGAATAAGGAAGTGCTGGGAGAAGAGGGCAGGGCAGAGAGAACAGGGCAGTGCAGGGAGAACAGAGCAGGGAGATCAGGGCAGGGCAGGGAGAACAGGGCAGGGAGAACGGGGCAGGGAGAAGAAGGCAGGGCAGGGAGAACAGGGCAGGGAGAAGAAGGCAGGGCAGGGAGAACAGGGCAGGGAGATTAGAGCAGGGAGAACGGGGCAGGGCAGGGAGAACAGGGCAGGGAGAACGGGGCAGGGCAGGGAGAACAGGGCAGGGAGAACGGGTTAGGGACAACGGGGCAGGGACAACGGGGCAGGGCAGGGAGAACAGGGCAGGGACAACGGGGCAGGGCAGGGAGAACAGGGCAGGGAGAACGGGGCAGGGCAGGGAGAACAGGGCAGGGAGAACGGGGCAGGGCAGGGAGAACAGGGCAGGGACAACGGGGCAGGGCAGGGAGAACAGGGCAGGGAGAACGGGGCAGGGCAGGGAGAACAGGGCAGGAAGAACGGGGCAGGGAGAACGGGGCGGGGCAGGGAGAACGGGGCAGGGAGAACAGGGCCGGGAGAAGAAGGCAGGGAGAACAGGGCAGGGAGAACAGGGCAGGGAGAACAGGGCCGGGAGAAGAAGGCAGGGAGAACAGGGCAGGGAGAACAGGGCAGGGAGAACAGGGCCGGGAGAAGAAGGCAGGGAGAACAGGGCAGGGAGAACAGGGCCGGGAAATGAAGGCAGGGAGAACAGGGCAGGGAGAAGAAGGCAGGGCAGGGAGAACAGGGCCGGGAGAAGAGGGCCGGGAGAAGAAGGCAGGAAGAACAGGGCAGGTAGAGCAGGGCAGGGAGAACAGGGCCAGGAGAAAAGGGCCGGGAGAAGAAGGCAGGGAGAACAGGGCAGGGAGAACAGGACAGTGAGAACAGGGCCGGGAGAACAGGGCCGGGAGAAGAAGGCAGGGAGAACAGGGCAGGGAGAACAGAGCAGGGAGAACAGGGCAGGGAGAACAGGGCAGGGCATGGAGAATAAGGAAGTGCTGGGTGAAGAGGGCAGGGCAGAGAGAACAGGGCAGTGCAGGGAGAACAGAGCAGGGAGATCAGGGCAGGGCAGGGAGAACAGGGCAGGGAGAACGGGGCAGGGAGAAGAAGGCAGGGCAGGGAGAACAGGGCAGGGAGAATAGAGCATGGAGAACGGGGCGGGGCAGGGCAGGGAGAACGGGGCAGGGAGAACGAGGCAGGGAGAATGGGGCAGGGCAGGGAGATCAGGGCAGGGACAACGAGGCAGTGCAGGGAGAACAGGGCAGGGAGAACAGCGCAGGGCAGGGCAGGGAGAACAGGGCAGGGAGAACGGGGCAGGGCAGGGCAGGGAGAACAGGGCAGGAAGAACGGGGCAGGGAGAACGGGGCAAGGGAGAACGGGGCAGGGCAGGGAGAACAGGGGAGGGAGAACAGGGCAGGGCAGGGAGAACGGGACAGGGAGAACAGGGCCGGGAGAAGAAGGCAGGGAGAACAGGGCAGGGAGAACAGGGCAGGGAGAACAGGGCCGGGAGAAGAAGGCAGGGAGAACAGGGCAGGGAGAACAGGGCAGGGAGAACAGGGCCGGGAGAAGAAGGCAGGGAGAACAGGGCAGGGAGAACAGGGCCGGGAAATGAAGGCAGGGAGAACAGGGCAGGGAGAAGAAGGCAGGGCAGGGAGAACAGGGCCGGGAGAAGAGGGCCGGGAGAAGAAGGCAGGAAGAACAGGGCAGGTAGAGCAGGGCAGGGAGAACAGGGCCAGGAGAAAAGGGCCGGGAGAAGAAGGCAGGGAGAACAGGGCAGGGAGAACAGGACAGTGAGAACAGGGCCGGGAGAACAGGGCCGGGAGAAGAAGGCAGGGAGAACAGGGCAGGGAGAACAGAGCAGGGAGAACAGGGCAGGGAGAACAGGGCAGGGCATGGAGAATAAGGAAGTGCTGGGTGAAGAGGGCAGGGCAGAGAGAACAGGGCAGTGCAGGGAGAACAGAGCAGGGAGATCAGGGCAGGGCAGGGAGAACAGGGCAGGGAGAACGGGGCAGGGAGAAGAAGGCAGGGCAGGGAGAACAGGGCAGGGAGAATAGAGCATGGAGAACGGGGCGGGGCAGGGCAGGGAGAACGGGGCAGGGAGATCGGGGCAGGGAGAATGGGGCAGGGCAGGGAGATCAGGGCAGGGACAACGAGGCAGGGCAGGGAGAACAGGGCAGGGAGAACAGCGCAGGGCAGGGCAGGGAGAACAGGGCAGGGAGAACGGGGCAGGGCAGGGCAGGGAGAACAGGGCAGGAAGAACGGGGCAGGGAGAACGGGGCAAGGGAGAACGGGGCAGGGCAGGGAGAACAGGGGAGGGAGAACAGGGCAGGGCAGGGAGAACGGGACAGGGAGAATGGGGCAGGTCAGGGAGAACAGCGCAGGGCAGGGAGAAGAAGGCAGGGCAGGGAGAACAGAGCAGGGAGAAGAGAGAATGATGGTGGTGGTGGTGGTGTTGATGATGATGATTGTGACGATAATGATTGTGATGATGATGATAATGATGATTGTGATGAAAATGGAAATACACAATCAGAAAAAGTGTTTATTTCTCTCTCCCTCCCTCTCTCGCTGTCGATCTCTCCATCTCTATTTGTCTCTCTCTCTCTCGCTCTCTCCCTCTCCATCTCTCTCTCTCTCTCTATCTCCTCTATCCTATCTCTGTCTCTCCTCTCCCCCCTCTTTCTCTCTTATCTCTCTCTATCTATCTCTCCCTCTCTCTCTCCCTCCTCTCTCTCTATTTCTATCTCCCCCTCTCTCTCTCCCTCTCTGTCTCTCTATCTCCTCTTTCCTATCTATATCTCTCCTCTCTCCCCCTCTTTCTCTCTTTTCTCTCTCTATCTATCTCTCCCTCTCTCTCTCCCTCCTCTCTCTCTATTTCTATCTCCCCCTCTCTCTCTTTCCTCTCTTTATCTCTCTCCCCCTCTCCCTTCCTCCTCTCTCTCTCCCTCCTCTCTCTCTCTATGTCTCTCCCTCATCTCTCTCTCTATCTCTCTCTCTCTCTCTCTCTCTCTCTCTATCCCTCTCCCTCTCTCTCCCTCCTCTCTCTTTATTTCTATCTTCCCCCTCTCTCTCTTTCCTCTCTCTATCTCTCTCCCCTTCTCCCTTCCTCCTCTGTCCCTCTCTCCCTCTCTCTCTCCCTCCGCTCTCTTTCACTCTTTCACTCTCTCTCTCTCTCTCTCTGCCACCATCCCAGGGTATGATGTATCTGGAGGAGAGAAGGCTGGTCCACAGAGATCTGGCAGCCCGTAATGTTCTGGTCAAGTCCCCCAACCACATCAAGATCACTGACTTTGGCCTGGCCAGACTGCTGGACGTCGACGAGAAAGAGTACAACGCAGACGGGGGCAAGGTGTGTGTTTGTGTGTGTGTGTGTGTGTGTGTGTGTGTGTTTGTGTGTGTGTGTGTGTGTGTGTGTGTGTGTGTGTGTGTGTGTGTGTGTGTGTGTGTGTGTGTGTGTGTGTGTGTGTGTGTGTGTGTGTGTGTGTGTGTGTGTGTGTGTGTGTGTGTGTGTGTGTGTGTGTGTGTGTGTGTGTGTGTGTGTGTGTGTGTGTGTGTGCGTGCGCGTGCATGTGTGTTGTGATGGTATACAGAATCACATCTAAATGTTTAATATATACTATTGATTAATATATACACCTACCGTTTAAAAGTTTGGGGTCATTTAGAAATGTCCTTGTTTTTGAAAGACATCAAATTGATCAGAAATGCAGTGTAGACATTGTTAATGTTGTAAATGACTATTGTAGCTGGAAACTGAAGATTTTTTTATGGAATATCTACATAGGCGTACAGAGGCCCATGATCAGCAACCATTTTTATTTTAATACATTTGCAAAAATCTAAAAACCTGTTTTCACTTCGTCATGATGGGGTATTGTGATGTATTGATGGGGTATTGTGATGTCGTGATGGGATATTGTGATGGCATGATGGGGTATTGTGATGTCGTGATGGGGTATTGTGATGTCATGATGGGGTATTGTGATGTCGTGATGGGGTATTGTGATGTCATGATGGGGTATTGTGTGTAGATGGATGAGGAAAAAAGTTTTTTTTTTAATCATTTTAGAATAAGGCTGTAAAAAAATGTGGAAAAAGTCAAGGAGTCTGAATACTGTTCAGAATGCACTGTATACCATTGAAAACAAGTGCGTTTCATTTTCCTCTTTGAGTTGCAGTAGAGAAGAGAGTGAGAGATGAAACCCAGTTAATATAGACAGGATATGTAATACGGTCATGTTCTAGTAGGTAATAGGTTTCCACAGTGTACCTACCTGCAGGGGTAAATTGGGTTTCCAGTCCACAAGACAATCACATGGTGTGGTACTGGTTGCTATGACGGCCAATGTTGACACATTGTACTGTAACAAGTGTTACACTGGCATATCACTGTCCATCCCAGAAAATGCCTTGCAACATGCAATAGTCAGTCTTGGATCCAAGCTGACCTTCATATTTTGAAGACTGTTTCATTTCATTTCAATCCTGCCATGGATATGAATGGAACGTAATGTAATGAGGCTACTCAATTCTGGACTGGGATTAGAACATAGATGGTATTAACTGTTAAAAGTTTACAGGTCAGTTCTACCAGGAATATGAAAACAGAAAATGTATTGTTCTACATAGACCCATCACAACCTTTCCATCTGATACATGATGATGAATCCGAGAGTTTTAGGTTGGAGAGGAAACATTCACTAACACTTGTCTGTTCTCTCTTGACATTTGTATCATCAGTGCACTTGAGTTAATAATCCTTCTCTTTCTCTCTCTGTCTCTCCACCTCTCGCTCTGTATCTCTCTCTCTTTCTCTCTCTCTCCCTCCCTCTCATCTCTCTCTCTCTCATCACCCCTCTGTCTTTCTCTCTCTCTCTCTCTCTCTCTCTCTCTCTCGCTCTCTCATCCCCCTCTCGCTCTCTTTCTCTTGTTCTCTCTCTCTCACTCTCACCCCCCTCCCCACGCTCTCTCTCTCCCTCCCTTTCTCTCTCTCTCTCTCTAGATGCCCATTAAGTGGATGGCGTTGGAGTGTATTCACTACAGGAAGTTCACACACCAGAGTGAATAATCCTTCTCTTTCTCTCTCTCTCTCTCTAGATGCCCATTAAGTGGATGGCGTTGGAGTGTATTCACTACAGGAAGTTCACACACCAGAGTGAATAATCCTTCTCTTTCTCTCTCTCTCTCTCTAGATGCCCATTAAGTGGATGGCGTTGGAGTGTATTCACTACAGGAAGTTCACACACCAGAGTTAATAATCCCTCCCTTTCTCTCTCTCTCTCTCTAGATGCCCATTAAGTGGATGGCGTTGGAGTGTATTCACTACAGGAAGTTCACACACCAGAGTGATGTGTGGAGCTACGGTACGTGTGACATTACAAACGAACAATACTGAATTCCTTTCTCTCTCTTTCTCTTTCCCTCTCGTTTTCTCTTTCTTTCTGTCCTACTTGCTTTCTTCCTCTCTCTTTATCTATCTCTCTCTGCCTCATTTTCTGTCTTTTGTTTTCTCTCTCTCTTTCAATCCAATAAAATTTCAATTTAAGGGCTTTATTGACATGGGAAACATATGTTAACATTGCCAAAGCAAGTGAAATAGATCATTAACAAACTGAAATAAACAATTAAAATGAACAGTAAACATTAAACTCTTCTCTCTCACTTTATCTCTCTCTCTCTTTCTCTCTTTCTCTCTCTCTCTCTCTCTCTCTCTCCAGGTGTGACTATCTGGGAGCTGATGACTTTCGGAGGGAAGCCGTATGACGGCATCCCCACACGGGAGATCCCAGACATCCTGGAGAAGGGCGAGCGTCTGCCTCAGCCCCCCATCTGCACCATAGACGTCTATATGGTCATGGTTAAATGTATGTATGATACAGTGGAAGTCAGAAGTTTACGTACACTTAGGTTGGAGTCATTAAAACTCATTTTTCAACCATTCCAAAAATGTCTTGTTAACAAACTATAGTTTTGTCAAGTCGGTTAGGACATCTACTTTGTGCATGACACAAGTCATTTTTCCAACAATTGTTTACAGACAGATTATTTCACTTATTTCACTGTATCACATTTCCAGTGGGTCAGAAGTTTACAGACATTAAGTTGACTGTGCATTTAAACAGCTTGGAAAATTCCAGAAAATTATGTCATGGCTTTAGAAGCTTCTGATAGGCTAATTGACATAATTTGAGTCAATTGGATGTGTACCTGTGGATGTATTTCAAGACCTACCTTCAAACTCAGTGCCTCTTTGCTTGACATCATGGGAAAATCAAAAGAAATCAGCCAACACCTCAGAATTATTTTTTAGACCCCCATCTTTGGGAGCAATTTCCAAACGCCTGAATATACCATATTCATCTGTACAAACAACAGTACACAAGTATAAACACCATGGGACCACGCAGCCGTCATACCGCTCAGGAAGGAGACGCATTCTGTCTCCTAGAGTGCAAATCAATCCCAGAACGACAGCAAAGGACCTTGTGAAGATGCTGGAGGAAGCGGGTACAAAAGTATCTATATCCACAGTTAAACGAGTCCTATATCGACATAACCTGAAAGGCCGCTCAGCAAGGAAGAAGCCACTGCTCCAAAACCGCCATAAAAAAGCAAGACTATGGTTTGCAACTGCACATGGGGACAAAGATCATACTTTGTCCCCAAATGTCCTCTGGTCTAATGAAACAAAAATAGAACTGTTCGGCAATAATCACCATCGTTATGTTTGGAGGAAAATGGGGGAGGCTTGTAAGCCGGAGAACACCATCTCAACCATGAAGCACGGTGGTGGCAGCATCATGTTGAGGGGGTGCTTTGCTGCAAGAGGGACTGGTGCACTTCACAAAATAGATGGCATGATGAGATGGCATGATGTATATATACAGTTAAAGTCGGAAGTTTACATACACCTTAGCCAAATACATTTAAACTCAGTTTTTCACAATTCCTGACATTTAATTCTAGTAACAATCCCTGTCTTAGGTCAGTTAGGATCACCACTTTATTTTAAGAATGTGAAATGTCAGAATAATAGTAGAGAGAATGATTTATTTCAGCTTTTATTTCTTTCATCACATTCCCAGTGGGTCAGAAGTTTACATACACTCAATTAGTATTTGATAGCATTACCTTTAAATTGTTTAACTTGGTTCAAACGTTTCGGGTTGCTTTCTACAAGCTTCCCACAATAAGTCGGGTGAATTCTGGCCCATTCCTCCTGACAGAGCTGGTGTAACTGAGTCAGGTTTGTAGGCCTCCATGCTCGTACACGCTTTTTCAGTTCTGCCCACACATTTTCTATAGGATTGAGGTCAGGGCTTTGTGATGGCCACTCCAATAGCTTGACTTTGTTGTCCTTAAGCCATTTTCCCACAACTTTGGAAGTATGCTTGGGGTCATTGTCCATTTGGAAGACCCATTTGCAACCAAGCTTTAACTTCCTGACTGATGTCTTGAGATGTTGTTTCAATATATACACATAGTTTTCCTTCCACATGATGGAATCTAGTTTGTGAAGTGCATCAGTCCATCCTGCAGCAAAGCACCCCCACAACATGATGCTGCCACCCCTGTGCTTCACAGTTGGGATGGTGTTCTTCGGCTTGCAAGCCTCCCCCTTTTTCCTCCAAACATAACGATGGTCATTATGGACAAACAGTTCTATTTTTGTTTTATCAGACCAGAGGACATTTCTCCAAAAAGTACAATCTTTGTCCCCATGTGCAGTTGCAAACCGTAGTCTGGCTTTTTTATGACAGTTTTTGAACAGTGGCTTCTTCCTTGCCTTTCAGGTTATATCGATATAGGACTCGTTTTACTGTGGATATAGATACTTTTGTACCTGTTTCCTCCAGCATCTTCACAAGGTCCTCCTGTTGTTCTGGGATTGATTTGCACTTTTTGCACCAAAGTACGTTCATCTCTAGGAGACAGAACGCGTCTCCTTCCTGAGCGGTATGACGGCTGCGTGGTCCCATGGTGTTTATACTTGCGTACTATTGTTTGTACAGATGAACGTTGTACCTTCAGGCATTTGGAAATTGCTCCCAAGGATGAACCAGACTTGTGGAGGTCTACAATCTTTTTTCTGAGGTCTTGGCTGATATCTTTTGATTTTCCCATGATTTCAAGCAAAGAGGCACTGAGTTTGAAGGTAGGCCTTGAAATACATCCATAGGTACACCTCCAATTGACTCAAATTATGTCAATTAGCCTATCAGAAGGCTACCTATATATAGGATTCAGCTTGTCTGGTCAACCGCCCGCCTGATATATATATAGGATACAGCTTGTCTGGTCGACCGCCCTCCAGCTCGCCCCATTGCACTCATGAAGACTGTCAGGAAGAGAAGGAGAGAGGGAGGGAGTGAGAAAGAGAGACTAGAATATCCGGTGAATGTGACCTGTAGCAGTCATGCACACTGCACTGTGCTAACACACTCTAGATGCCCTGTGATGTTGAGTGACTTGGACACCCCAGAGATTTGTAATCCCCCCCGCTCTCACTCATCATACCCACAATGCAATGCAGCAACCCCTCCCTGTTCCAACTGACAGCTCCTGGCCCTCTGCCCCACTCCTGTCATGTCATCCACATGAACAGAGATAGAGAATCTGTATACGTGTGTGTGTGTGTGTGTGTGTGTGTGTGTGTGTGTGTGTGTGTGTGTGTGTGTGTGTGTGTGTGTGTGTGTGTGTGTGTGTGTGTGTGTGTGTGTGTGTGTGTGTGTGTGTGTGTGTTCATACAAGCATTTCACTACAATAACATCTGCTTAAATATGTGTATGTGACCAATAACATTTCCTTAGATGTGTTATAGTGAAACATGAACAGGTGCGTGCACCCACCAACCCACTCACACATACTCTAGCACGCAGACACAAACACACACTCTCTCTCTTTCACACACACACACACGCACGCACGCACGCACGCACGCACGCACACACACACACACACACACACACACACACACACACATACTCTAGCACACAGACACACACACACACTCTCTCTCTTTCACACACACACACACACACACACACACACACACACACACACACACACACACACACACACACACACACACACACACACACACACACACACACACACACAGACACACATACTATAGCACACAGACACACACACATACTCTTGCACACAGGCACACACCCATACTCTAGTAGACAGACACACACACATACTCTTGCACACAGACACACACACATACTCTTGCACACAGACACACACACACATACTCTAGCACACAGACACACACATATACTCTTGCACACACACACACACACACACACACACACACACACACACACACACACACACACACACACACACACACACACACACACACACACACACACACACACACACACACACACACACACACACACACTAATGACAGATTTAAGAGGAGATAGAATTAGCTGGGAGGTCAATCCTTAGGAGGGCTCCTCTCTCTTCTCTCGGCTGGCGAGGGAAAAAGCATCCTCCATCTTAACGGGAGCATTCATTCTAATTACATGTTGACTGTGAGCTGTTGTTTGTGATTTGATTCGCCATAACACCCGCGCCTTCGTGGCTGAGGAAAAAATGCTAGAGATGAAATGAGGGTTGATTGCTTGTGTAATTGCCGCACATTTAGATAATGCGCCAGCGCCCATGTGTTGGTTGGAGGGGGAATGAACAGGAAGGAAATGAGACAACGAGGGAGAGAGGGAGAGGGAGACAGAAAGAGAGGGGAGGAGAGGGAGAGGAGAGGGAGAGGAGAGAGAGAGAGAGAGAGAGAGAGAGAGAGAGAGAGAGAGGGGGGGAGTGCTAGCTAGACTTATTAGAGCTGATCTAAGATCAGTAGACGCTGTTTATGCCTCTGTCTCTCTCTCTCTCTCGTCTTTGTGTCTCTCTCTCTCTGTCGTTCTCTCCATATCTTTCTCTCTCTCTCTCTCTCTCTCTCTCTCCCTGTCTCCCTCTCTCTCTGTCTCCCTCTCTGTCCCCCTCTCTGTCTCTCTCTCTGTCTCCCTCTCGGTCTCTCTCTTTCTCTCAATTCAATTCAATTGAAAGGGGCTTTATTGGCATGGGAAACATGTGTTAACATTGCCAAAGCAAGTCCCTCTCTCTCTCTCTCTCTCTCTCTCTTTCTCTCTCTCTGTCTCCCTCTCTGTATCTCTCTAACACTATCTACTGTACATTGTCTCAGGCCAACCAATGACTGAATGGTATTTCATGTTATTCTAAGATTCAGGGTGATTCTGTTATTTGGTATCAGCAGTCACCATGGTGACCAGTGACCACTATTCCTCTGGGACTCAAATGTACACAATGTACTAAAAGCCTTTTAGTGGGCCTGAATGAGCAGTACACAGTATTAGAGCTAGCAACAGGGCAGCTTAGCATTCAGAGGTGGTTGTTACTTCACATTACCTGAGGGTTCCATCCCCAGGCCTTTCCCCTGTTTTTACTCCTGATCTGTATCCCTTTCTTTATCCTTACTATCTAAATCAAACGTGTTCTTTTATAACAAGCTGGGTCTTCTTTCTTCCAGGCTGGATGATAGACGCAGACAGCAGGCCCAAGTTCAAGGAGCTGGCTGCAGAGTTGTGTAGGATGGCCCGGGATCCCCAGAGATACCTGGTCATCCAGGTACGGCTCAGCCCTGCTCTCTCTCTCTCTGTCTGATCTGCTGGTGGATGAGACACAAGGCAGTACAGTCCACTCCTGAGAAATGCATGAAAACCCTGTTTAGGAGAATTGCAGTTCGCTGATCTTCAATATTTCCTTTTTACTCTACATATCTGCGTACTCTGGTTGAATGCACATGTCCACAACAGTCCCAAGCTGTTGTAAAAATCAGGATCATGTTGAGCAAGTAGACAGCTGAGGCATACCCTGAACTTCACCAATCAAATCAAATTGTATTTGTCACATGTGCCGAACACAACAGCTGTAGACCTTACAGTGAAATGCTTACTTACAAGCCCTTAACCAACAACGCAGTTTTAAGAAAAATAATTGTTAAGTGAAAATAGATAAGTAAAAAATATGATACAAATTACAATTAATTAAAGAGCAGCAGTAAAATAACAGTAGCGAGTCTCTGTACAGGGGGTACAGAGTCAATGTGCGGGGGAACAGGTTTGTCGAGGTAATTGAGGTAATATGTACATGTAGGTAGAGTTAAAGTGACTATGCATAGATAATAAACAGAGAGTAGCAGCAGCGTAAAAGAGGAGGTGGGGGGGGGGGTGACGACAATGCAAATAGTCTGGGTAGCCATTTGATTAGCTGTTCAGGGGTAGAAGCTGGGATCGGACCCTTTTTTTCAATTTTTGCCTAAAACGACATACCCAAATCTAACTGCCTGTAGCTCAGGACCTGAAGCAAGGATACACATATTCTTGATACCATTTTAAAGGAAACACTTTGAAGTGGAAATGTGAAATTAATGTAGGAGAATATAATCTGGGAATAATATAATAATGATTTTTTATTTTATTTATCATCTTTGAAATGCAAGAGAAAGGCCATAATAGAATTTTGCAGTTTAGGCGCAATTTAAATTTTGGCCACTAGATGGGAGCAGTGTATCTGCAAGTTTCAGACAGATCCAGTGACGCATTGCAATACCTCAGAAAATGTTGTATCAAGTCTGCCCAAATGTGCCGAATTGGTCAATTGATACATTTTCAAGTACATAACTATAGAGAACATACAAAAATGATATGGTAATAAAAGAATCTGTTTACACACTCCAAGGAAAGTCATATATGATGGAAAATTAGCTTTCCTTTTATTTATTTTTATTTTTAAAATGTCACCTTTATTTAACCAGGTAGGCCAGTTGAGAACAAGTTCTCATTTACAACTGCAACCTGGTCAAGATAAAGCAAAGCAGTGCGACACAACAACACATAGTTACACATAGAATAAACAAACGTACAGTCAATAACACAATAGAAAAGCCTATATACATTGTGTGCAAATGGCGTGAAGAGGTAAGGCAATAAATAGGCCATAATAGCAAAGTAATTACAATTTAGCAAATGTACACTGGAGTGATAGATGTGAAGATGGTGATGTGCAAGTAGAAATAATGGTGTACAAAAGAGCAAAAAAGTAAATTAAAACATATTGGGATGAGGTAGGTAGATTGGGTGGGCTATTTACAGATGGGCTGTGTACAGCTGCAGCGATCGGTAAGCTGCTCAGATAGCTGCTGCTTAAAGTTAGTGAGAAAAGACACATCTAGATGGTGGGGTGGGTGTGGGGCCAGAAACGGCAGGGGTTCAAACTTTAGAACCCAGTTCCTACATTTTAATATAAAAATAGATTTTATCAAACAAAACTACGCTACATTTTGTCTCTGGGACCCTCAGGATGACAAATCGGAGCAAGATTACTGAATGTAAGTACATTATTTACCTTCAGAGTTGAATGTATCAAACCAGTTGCCGTTATAAAAGTGTTTTGTTTTTGTGCCCTCTACTCAAACAATAGCATGGTATTTTTTCCACTGTAATAGGTACTGTAAATTGGACAGTGCAATTAGATTAACAATAATTTAAGCTTTCTGCCCATATAAGACATGTCTATGTCCTGGGAAATGTTCTTGTTACTTACAACATCATGCTAATCACATTAGCATACGTTAGCGCAACCGTCCTAAATGTTGGTGTTGTGCAGCAAAACATTTAGCTACGCTGTGCTCTACTGAACACAACCCAGTAGACAGTAATGTGATGTTGTGTATCTGTGTTTCTTAACTCAGGGGGATGACCGTATGAAGCTGCCCAGCCCCAATGACAGTAAGTTCTTCCAGAGCCTGTTGGATGAGGAGGATGTGGAGGACTTTATGGATGCTGAGGAGTACCTGGTTCCCCATCACTTTAACATGCCTCCACTATCATACACAGCCAGGCTCTGCGTCGACTCCAACAGGGTAGGTAGAAGCACACACTTGTGCACGCACGCACGCACACACATACACACACATACACACACACACAAGCACAGAAACCCCCCCCCCCCACACACACACACAGAAACATCCACACACACACACACACACACACACACACACACACACACACACACACACACACACACACACACACACACACACGCACACACATACACACACATACACACACACACACACACAGAAGCATCCACACATATACTCAAATTAACACACAACCACACACAAATACTATCCACAACAACTAAATTGTGATGTAATTCCTCCTCTCTTTTCCTCAATGTCCTATCAGCCTCAGAAAGTATCAAACCCTACCTCCACTTCCATCTGATTTCCATTCATCTAGACAGCCCTTCTCCCTCTCTCTGTCCCAGTATATCTCCTCCAGTTCTTCTCTCCCTCTCTCTGTCCCAGTATATCTCCTCCAGTTCTTCTCTCTTTCTGTCCCAGTATATCTCCTCCAGTTCTTCTCTCTCTCTCTATGTCCCAGTGTATCTCCCCCAGTTCTTCTCTCTCTCTGTCCCAGTGTATCTCCTCCAGCTATTCTCCATCTCTGTGTCCCAGTGTGTCACCCCCGACCCTGGCCTCTTTATCCACCCGCTCTCCAGGCCTCCTGTTTCATTACGCCGGCCTCCGTGTGTAAATAGCAGCCTCTCCACTAAAGCGCCGCCACCGTTTGCTCAGAGACAATGAGTCCTGGGCTTGGCTATTTACTCTGCCGCTCGCCGCCGCTCTGCCTCGACCATGCTCCTGCATCTCATATTGACCGTGTGCCCGTGTGCCCTCATGCTGGCGGTCATGCCATGTTCCTGGGGGACCTGGACACAGGCACCCACACATCTGAAATGTCAAAGGTCAATCTTCTGACTGAAACACTTTTTCATTATGCAGTCAAACAGTCTAGGACTATGAATAGGACAGGGAGTTATGGGAGAAAATTGCAAAGTGAAAGATGTTCACTTTGAATTGGAACACTGGCTCCGCTGGCACAGTGAATAAAATAGACCAGCTTGGATGTGTCCCAAATGGCCCCCCTTGCCTATACAGTGCACTTCTTTTGAGTTCTGGTCAGAAGTAGTGCACTATAAAGGGAATAGGGTGCCATTTGGAACAGAGTGTAATTCTGACTAATTTGCTGTTCTGATTGAACCTCACCGGAGGAGAGGATAATGGGGGCCTTTTAAAAACTTGACGGGAGAGAGGGATGAATAGAGAGGTTGGGCTGGAGGAGGAGAGGAGAAGAGATGATTGCAGAGCGATGGAGTGATGGAGAGAGGACAGAGGGAAAGGGTGGGTGGGAGTGAGAGGCCGGCCCCCAGGATTTCTCCTCCCCCCCCTCTCTCTCTCCCTCTGTGGCTTCCCAGAAGATGACTAATATTAGCAGTAAAACATTGCGGGCAGGTGGATCACTCTCTAGTAGAAACTCTGGCAAGCTGGTCCAGCTCTAATTGCTTGGAGCTATTATATCAGGAGATATACTTGCCCTATAAGTCATGTAATATGTTTGTTGTTGTTATTGTTGTTGTTCCTACGGTTCAGGTGTTTAAATACCAACTCAGCTTTTTCCTTCTTCTTTCTTAGAGACCTTTGAACCAAACTATACCCGGGAAAACAGCCGCAGAGAAATGTCATTCACAACATGTTGGCTCATGGAAGCAAACGTTTTCTCTCATAACTCTGGTCTTTGATTTCAGAGTAACTATACAGGCCCTCTGTGTGTTCATCTCCATGAGAATAATACATTACATTAAATAAGTGAAAAACCTCCTTGATTTGTAAGAGCGGCTTTGTGATGAGCGATAGTCCTCCTACATTGGAGTTAATGTTTCCTTCTCCCGTTGTCCCTTCTCCCCTCTTTCCCCAGAACCAGTTTGGGTACCGGGACGGTTCCGGCTCGACCCCTGAGGAGGGCCTGGCATTGGGAGGGTCCCCGGCTTGTGTCTCCTCTCCAGATCCTGCAGGCAGGCAGGGGGCAGCCCTGGACGCCCTGGAGGACCAGCGCTGCAACGGCACGCTGCTCAAGAAGAAGCCCCAGACGAGGCCCGGGGCAGAGGACAACAACGGGCAGCGCTACAGTGCCGACCCTACCGTGTTCCTGGGGCCCCGGGGGGACACGGACGAGGACGGCTACATGACCCCCATGAAGGATAAGACCTCGTCAGGTAGGTAGACCATCTGGGGCTGGCTTAGTCCTGAACTGAAAAACATGCACAATGAAGAATCTCCATTGGAATAGCTAGGCTTATCTGTGTCCGGGACACCCAAGCCTAGAGCCTAGACAGATCTAGACCTAAGAGTCAACGTCTAGACATGCCTGAAGCTAGGAGACACTGACTGGACGTCAGACAGCTTGTCATTTCAACCAGTTACTCCTATGAGGGCTCAGTGAAAAGAGCGTAGCTTTGTTTGTTCCTTTGAAGCCGGGTGGAAAAACAGAACACTTCAACAGTTCAACAACAGTTCAACAACAGTTTAACAACAGTTCAACAACAGTTCAACAACAGTTTAACAACAGTTTAACAACAGTTCAACAACAGTTTAACAACAGTTCAACAACAGTTCAACAACAGTTTAACAACAGTTTAAAAACAGTTTAACAACAGTTTAACAACAGTTCAACAACAGTTCAACAACAGTTTAACAACAGTTCAACAACAGTTTAACAACAGTTCAACAACAGTTTAACAACAGTTCAACATGGCCTAGTTTTCTGTAGCAGGGTAGTGTCTTGCTCTGTAGTGGAAGGGCCTTCACCACTTCATTCAAAACCTTCATTCACTACTATAGTCACTGTACCTCTGTCTCTGCCTTCATTCACTACTATAGTCACTGTACCTCTGTCTCTGCCTTCATTCACTACTATAGTCACTGTACCTCTGTCTCTGCCTTCATTCACTACTATAGTCACTGTACCTCTGTCTCTGTCTCCATTCACTACTATAGTCACTGTACCTCTGTCTCTGCCTTCATTCACTACTATAGTCACTGTACCTCTGTCTCTGCCTTCATTCACTACTATAGTCACTGTACTTCTGTCTCTGACCTCTCTGGACAACAGCCTGCTGTACTTCCAGTCATTTTTACCAGTATGATTCTACATTGTTCTACATCTTTAGATCCCTGTTATATTGTTCGCTGACTCTGAGCGTTGTAAACACCAGCTTTAGCTCAGATATTACTACTTCAGGCTTTGATCATCGGCTGTTTTCACTCTGTCAGTCTCATGCAACTTTGATTTGTGGAGAAGCTGGAAATAAAACTAAAACCAGAGAAACAAAACTGATGGAATGTCAGGGTCTGAAGGAGTGGAGGGGCGGAGGGGCGGTTGAGCACCAGAGTGGAGTAGGGGAATGGAGGAGTGGAGGGGTAGGGGAGTAGAGGAGTGGAGGGGTAGGGGAGTGGGGGAATGGATGGGTGGAGGAGTGGGGGGGTGGAGAGGTGGAGAGGTGGAGGAGTGGAGGGGTGGAGGAGTGTAGTGGAGGGGTAGAGGAGTGGAGTGGAGGAGTGGAGTTGACGGGTAGAGGAGTATAGTGGAGGGGTAGAGGAGTGGAGGGGTAGGGGAGTGGGGGAATGGACAGGTGGAGGAGTGGAGGAGTGGGGGGGTGGAGAGGTGGAGAGGTGGAGGAGTGGAGGGGTAGAGGAGTGGAGGAGTGTAGTGGAGGGGTAGAGGAGTGGAGTGGAGGAGTGGAGTTGACGGGTAGAGGAGTATAGTGGAGGGGTAGAGGAGTGTAGTGGAGGGGTAGAGGAGTGGAGTGGAGGAGTGGAGTTGACGGGTAGAGGAGTGTAGTGGAGGGGTAGAGGAGTGTATTGGAGGGGTAGAGGAGTGGAGTGGAGGAGTGGAGTTGACGGGTAGAGGAGTGGAGTGGAGGAGTGGAGTGGACGGGTAGAGGAGTGGAGGAGTGTAGTGGAGGGGTAGAGGAGTGGAGTGGAGGAGTGTAGTGGACGGGTAGAGGAGTGGAGTGGAGGAGTGGAGTGGACGGGTAGAGGAGTGGAGGAGTGTAGTGGAGGGGTAGAGGAGTGGAGGAATGTAGTGGAGGGGTAGAGGAGTGGAGTGGAGGAGTGGAGTGGACGGGTAGAGGAGTGGAGTGGAGGAGTGGAGTGGACGGGTAGAGGAGTGGAGGAGTGTAGTGGAGGGGTAGAGGAGTGGAGTGGAGGAGTGGAGTTGACGGGTAGAGGAGTGGAGTGGAGGAGTGTCAAATAGATAGATTCCACCCCATACTATTATAGTGCCTGGCAGGCAGCAGTGCAGAACTGGAGCTGCTGGTTCACCTCAGGCTGCTGGGAGAGGAGACTGTCAAGGAAAGGGTTGGCAAGGTGGCCTTGATGTGGATCTGCTCAGTGATCTTTGGTGAACTATCCTCTTCTCATTTTCTCTATCTTGCTCTTCTTTCTCTCTCTCTCTCTCTCTCTCTCTCTCTCTCTCTCTCTCTCTCTCTCTCTCGCTCTCTCTCTCTCTCTCTCCCACTCTCTCTCTCTCCCACTCTCTCTCTCTCTCCCTCACTCTCTCTCTCTCTCTCTTTCTCTCTAGACTATCTGAAACCGATTGAGGAGAACCCATTCGTGGCGCGGCGCAAGAACGGCGAGGTCCACGCCCTGGACAACCCGGCCTACCACAGCACACCCAACAGCCATCCCAAGGGGGGCGAAGACGAGTACATCAACGAGCCTCTCTACCTCAACACCTTCCACAACCCCGGAGACCTGGTCCTGAGAAAGAACGGTGGTCTCCCATCGCAGAGTACAGCCTCGACTATCAGTACTGGTTCCTATCCCCAACTCACCATCCAGACTGGCCTTCCTTACTACCCCGTCGTACTGACAGAGAGCTCCCCTTCTGGGCTGCAGGGAGGCTGCCATCACCCACCGCCGGGTCACCACATTCACAAGCTCCACAGTGTTGGTGTCAAACCTGGCCACTCGGTGCTATCTGGCAACTCACCACAACGGACCCACCTGGGCCTTCAGGGACACCAGTCCCACCTGATCCAGTGTGGTGGTGGGCCCTCTGCCACCCAGGTTTACCACCTTGAAAAGTCAACTGTCAAGAAAGGTCCCATCTCCATGTCGGCGCCCGAGGACCAGAGAAGTGTTATAGCAGCCTACCAGGGGCACACCACCCACCCTGGCAGTGTACTGAAGCAGGGACAGGGGCACCAGGCGGGAGGCAAACCGGCAGGCAAGAAGCTCAAGGTGACCTTTGACAATCCAGAGTACTGGCAGCACAGCCTGCCACCCAAGCCGCTGAACAGCGCTACAAACCAGGCGGGCAACAGCCTTGAGGCGGGAACCACCAATGGCAAGTTGTTCTACAAACGGAATGGCTGCATCAGGCCGGTGGTGGCCGAAAACCCAGAGTACCTATCAGAGTTCTCGTCCAATCTCAAGCCGGGCACGGTTCTTCCCCCTCCCCCGTACCGACAGAGGAACACTGTGGTATAGAAGTGAGGTCCCAACCCACCTTCCTCCAGCTCCTGGGCCAGCCAGTACCCAGCTTTCTCCGGTTCCTCTGTCCCTTCCTCAGTCCCTCAAACAGTCACGGGAGCCTCCCCAAAACCCCCTCCCCACGACATCCCACCATCCATCACCTGCGCTAACTAGCTAACTAGCTAGCGTTCTCCATAGAAGGAGCTAGCAGACCCTACTCAGAGTGCCACCAACCAACACACTACCAGGCTCCACCTCCTTATCTCCACTCTAGCCCCTAACTGGTCCTGTAACAGCAGTAAAAACTGCTCTAGGTAAAGACCAGTGCTGTTATCCTCTGTAACAACAGTAAAAACTGCTCTAGGTAAAGACCAGTGCTGTTATCCTCTGTAACAACAGTAAAAACTGCTCTAGGTAAAGACCAGTGCTGTTATCCTCTGACGCTGTATATAAGCTGGACTGGCAGCGGTGGTGGTGTTTGTGAAAGGAGCATCGAGGAACCACGCAATATGGAGGTAGTACGACCATATGTACTGTTCTCTACACAGACATGGATGGTGTCAGGACTCTCAGGACGGTACGAGGGAACCACGATGAGGAACGCAGACGGACAAGATGAAGCGTGTCGAAAAAGAGGTGTTATACCGAGCACAGTGTTTTACATGACTGTTGTTGCGACAAAATGAACTGGAGAGAGAGAGAGATGGACAGACAACCAACCACTACTGTATGTTGAAATGTTCCTCACTAAGGAGCTACAAAATGAACTGGAGAGAGAGAGAGATGGACAGACAACCAACCACTACTATATGTTGAAATGTTCCTCACTAAGGAGCTACAAAATGAACCGGAGAGAGAGAGAGATGGAAAGACAACCAACCACTACTATATGTTGAAATGTTCCTCACTAAGGAGCTACAAAATGAACTGGAGAGAGAGAGAGATGGACAGACAACCAACCACTACTGTATGTTGAAATGTTCCTCACTAAGGAGCTACAAAATGAACTGGAGAGAGAGAGAGATGGACAGACAACCAACCACTACTGTATGTTGAAATGTTCCTCACTAAGGAGCTACAAAATGAACTGGAGAGAGAGAGAGATGGACAGACAACCAACCACTACTGTATGTTGAAATGTTCCTCACTAAGGAGCTACAAAATGAACTGGAGAGAGAGAGAGATGGAAAGACAAGCAACCACTACTGTATGTTGAAATGTTCCTCACTAAGGAGCTACAAAATGAACTGGAGAGAGAGAGATGGAAAGACAACCAACCACTACTGTATGTTGAAATGTTCCTCACTAAGGAGCTACAAAATGAACTGGAGAGAGAGAGAGATGGAAAGACAACCAACCACTACTGTATGTTGAAATGTTCCTCACTAAGGAGCTACAAAATGAACTGGAGAGAGAGAGAGATGGAAAGACAACCAACCACTACTGTATGTTGAAATGTTCCTCGCAAAGGAGCTAAATATTGTAGATATTGCATCACCATCACTTCAGTGTTACTCACCTCTTACAGTATTTACGGTAACTAACTCTGTTGTGACCAAGCCTTGTACCATTTTCAACATGTTTTATTTAATGTTTGCTCTATTTAATTTTCACAATTATTTATATAATGTGTTAAAAACAACAACTACTTACCTGTATGTACAACGCAGGTCATCCATTGGATAATTTTTGGGGGTGTGGCGTTCACTGTTACGTTGTTCACTTGAACGCTCCTATCACGTCTAAACTACTGTAAACCATGTGGGTAGCTTAACTTGAAAGCTCTTATCATGTCTAAACTACTGTAAACCACGTGGGTAGCTTAACTTGAAAGCTCTTATCATGTCTAAACTACTGTAAACCATGTTGGTAGCTTAACTTGAAAGCTCTTATCAAGTCTAAACTACTGTAAACCATGTTGGTAGCTTAACTTGAAAGCTCTTATCATGTCTAAACTACTATAAACCATGTTGGTAGCTTAACTTGGAAGCTCTTATCAAGTCTAAACTACTGTAAACCATGTTGGTAGCTTAACTTGAAAGCTCTTATCAAGTCTAAACTACTGTAAACCATGTTGGTAGCTTAACTTGAAAGCTCTTATCAAGTCTAAACTACTGTAAACCATGTGGGCAGCTTAACAAATAACTCTGTAAAAGTTCCTTTATCACTGGCTTCAATGGAATGACAGGATTTTTTCTCAATAATGTCTCGAAAGAGATTCATCACTGCGAGGAAATTATGTTATGCAGATTGTGGCCTGACACAGTGACACAGAGTTTGTAGTAACAGTTTTCAATGCAAATGAGAGGATAATGAGGAGGACTCCTGTAGCATTATAACTCGCTACGGTCTGCATAATGACCAGTGGCTGAGACACAGAGAGAGGAGGTGGAGGGTGTCCTAGTGGAGGCCTGGATGAATGGATGAGCAACAGATTCCATATAGACAGATTCACATGGAGGGAGGGAGGGAGGGAGGGAGGGAGGGAGGGAGGGAGGGAGGGAGGGAGGGAGGGAGGGAGGGTGGTTTAAGTTTAACCACAGAACTAGTCCTCTATAGAGGTAGTAGTTTAACCACAGAACTAGTCCTCTAAAGAGGTAGTAGTTTAACCACAGAACTAGTCCTCTATAGAGGTAGTAGTTTAACCACAGAACTAGTCCTCTATAGAGGTAGTAGTTTAACCACAGAACTAGTCCTCTAAAGAGGTAGTAGTTTAACCACAGAACCAGTTCTGCTTCACTAAACTAAGCCCACTGACAGTCAGCTAGCCTCCTCTCTCTCTCCCCCTGACAACTCTCAGTTCACCTCTATACAGCGATAGGATTACCAACTCCTCATTCTAAATCCAAAATGTCAAGTTCCAGAGATTTGACACAGAATCTTCTTGTGTGACTTCACCACAGGTCTCTCCATTACTCCGAGACGAGGGCTGCATGAAGAAGAGTCAGTTCAGTTGTCAAATCAGCAAATAAAAATGTAATTCATGACTTAAAATTTCTGTTTATTAATTAACTCGATTCAATTGGATACTGAACTGACCCCAACCTTAATGTGAAGGGTATGACTAGTGCCAAATGGAAATGTTTTTTATGTTATTTAACTAGGCAAGTCAGTTAAGAACAAATTCTTATTTACAATGACGGCCTACTCCGACCAATCTCGGACAACACTGGGCCAATTTGCACCGCCCAATGGGACTCTCAATCATGGCCAGTTGTGATACTGCCTGGAATCCAACCAGGGTCTGTAGGGACGCTTTTAGCACTGAGATGCAGTGCCTTAGACCGCTGCGCCACTCGGGCAGGACCAGTGATTAAAAGTCATGTGTAACTGACCATTTAGAATTAATAGTGACTTAGGACAGTTGCCTGTACTAACTTGTACTAGGAACAGTTGCCTGTACTAACGTGTACTAGGAACAGTTGCCTGTACTAACGTGTACTAGGAACAGTTGCCTGTACTAACTTGTACTAGGAACAGTTGCCTGTACTAACGTGTACTAGGAACAGTTGCCTGTACTAATGTGGACTAGGAACAGTTACCTGTACTAACGTGTACTAGGAACAGTTGCCTGTACTAACGTGTACTAGGAACAGTTACCTGTACTAACGTGTACTAGGAACAGTTGCCTGTACTAACGTGTACTAGGAACAGTTGCCTGTACTAACGTGTACTAGGAACAGTTGCCTGTACTAACGTGTACTAGGAACAGTTACCTGTACTAACGTGTACTAGGAACAGTTGCCTGTACTAACGTGTACTAGGAACAGTTGCCTGTACTAACGTGTACTAGGAACAGTTACCTGTACTACTGATGCCTCATAAACACCTATGAGAATACTGCCAGACAGCTTCTGCTGCTAAGTGGAAGGTCCATGACCGCCGGTAAAACCTCCGTTTCAGAGTCATTTGGTCACACTGCTTTTATGGAGCCATGCATGTTTGTTGTTTCATTTCCTACTCGATTTGCCTTTACTTTGTCTATATTTCATCCTACAGCATAAGGAGGCGTATCCCAGCTGTCCTTGTGGCAGAGAGGAGGGAGGGTTGTTTATACATGTTTCTGCTGCACTGTGGGTGTTTGTTTTAGCCCATATGGAACACATTGATCCAACTAGCAGGAAGTGAAAAATATTTTAAAACAACGTGTTTTTTCTTAGTTGTAATAATCCAAAAACAGAATTATTTCAAAAGCATTTCACATTTACACCTACAAGGTTGAGATATGTGAAGGAAACAGAATAGAGAGAAACTTGGCGACATACTGAAGTACTGAATGAGAAGTCTTCATAATTATGTACTATTTGTCTGCTTCCTGTCTTTCTATTGCCTCTGGTTATGATGACTATTATTTTGTACTGCCTTTGGGCCCAAATAGTTCCGCAAACTGGAATTAACATTTCATTTCAATGTGAAGTATTCATGTTGTGTTTAACTTGTTTTTCCCCAAGGACTGAAATGACAGATTGTAGATTCTATGATTTTCAAAACCAGTGAAAAACCAGTCTCTCTTTTTACAGTGTTCATATTAGAAGAGCCTGTTATGACCCTGAGCCAGTCCTAATACGGTTACCATAGCCAACAGTTTGGCTCAATATTCACCGTCCGCCATTTTGTTCAAGTAGCAACGCTAGTTTTTGACGTCTCTTTATCTACCAGAAAACGACATCTGTACTTATGCCTTCTTTCTCAGTTGTCTTGAAGTTGAGGTCTTTACATGGTTGGAAAGGTTTTGGCCCCTTAGTATTAGTATACAGTATGCAGTTGGAAAGGGTTTGGCCCCTTAGTATTCTCCTATAGAGTATGTAGTTGGAAAGGGTTTGGCCCCTTAGTATTCTCCTATACAGTATGCAGTTGGAAAGGTTTTGGCCCCTTAGTATTCTCCTATACAGTATGCAGTTGGAAAGGTTTTGGCCCCTTAGTATTCTCCTATAGAGTATGTAGTTGGAAAGGGTTTGGCCCCTTAGTATTCTCCTATACAGTATGCAGTTGGAAAGGTTTTGGCCCCTTAGTATTCTCCTATAGAGTATGCAGTTGGAAAGGTTTTGGCCCCTTAGTATTCTCCTATAGAGTATGTAGTTGGAAAGGGTTTGGCCCCTTAGTATTCTCCTATAGAGTATGTAGTTGGAAAGGGTTTGGCCCCTTAGTATTCTCCTATACAGTATGCAGTTGGAAAGGGTTTGGCCCCTTAGTATTCTCCTATAGAGTATGTAGTTGGAAAGGTTTTGGCCCCTTAGTATTCTCCTATACAGTATGTAGTTGGAAAGGGTTTGGCCCCTTAGTATTCTCCTATACAGTATGTAGTTGGAAAGGTTTTGGCCCCTTAGTATTCTCCTATACAGTATGCAGTTGGAAAGGTTTTGGCCCCTTAGTATTCTCCTATAGAGTATGTAGTTGGAAAGGGTTTGGCCCCTTAGTATTCTCCTATACAGTATGCAGTTGGAAAGGTTTTGGCCCCTTAGTATTCTCCTATAGAGTATGCAGTTGGAAAGGTTTTGGCCCCTTAGTATTCTCCTATAGAGTATGTAGTTGGAAAGGGTTTGGCCCCTTAGTATTCTCCTATAGAGTATGTAGTTGGAAAGGGTTTGGCCCCTTAGTATTCTCCTATACAGTATGTAGTTGGAAAGGTTTTGGCCCCTTAGTATTCTCCTATAGAGTATGTAGTTGGAAAGGTTTTGGCCCCTTAGTATTCTCCTATACAGTATGTAGTTGGAAAGGTTTTGGCCCCTTAGTATTCTCCTATAGAGTATGTAGTTGGAAAGGTTTTGGCCCCTTAGTATTCTCCTATAGAGTATGTAGCTGGAAAGGTTTTGGCCCCTTAGTATTCTCCTATACAGTATGTAGCTGGAAAGTATTCTATGACACAATCAGCAGCACAAGTACTGTATCCTCCACCACTGCAGTAGAACTGTATTAGCTATGCCTGTTGTACCTTATACTATATCATCATGCCTGATACCTCAATGTGAGTGCTATTGCTCTTTACCCTGAGTATTTGTTAGTTCAATTAATAGTATTTTCCATTTTTGTCCCTAGGATAGATGGTTTGAGGGACAGCTTCTATTGCTGTTTGGAGTTGGAATGAAATCAGTAGCACAAATTCTGTAGTAACTTCCAGTTGTTAAGGTAAAACACACCATGGAAAGGTTTAAGTGTTTAATACCTTACACCACTGTATACAGTGCATTCACAAACATACACACTTACTGTCAAATATAGGATTCCTCTTTACTGTTCAATATAGGATTCATTTTTACTGTTTAATATAGGATTCATCTTTACTTTTCAGTATAGGATTCATCTTTACTGTTCAATATAGGATTCATCTTTACTTTTCGGTATAGGATTCATCTTTACTGTTCAATATAGGATTCATCTTTACTGTTCAATATAGGATTCAGATTCATCTTTACTGTTCAATATAGGATTCATCTTTACTTTTCGGTATAGGATTCATCTTTACTTTTCAGTATAGGATTCATCTTTACTGTTCAATATAGGATTCATCTTTACTGTTCAATATAGGATTCAGCTTTACTGTTCAATATAGGATTCAGCTTTACTGTTCAATATAGGATTCATCTTTACTGTTCAATATAGGATTCATCTTTACTGTTCAATATAGGATTCATCTTTACTTTTCAGTATAGGATTCATCTTTACTGTTCAATATAGGATTCATCTTTACTTTTCAGTATAGGATTCATCTTTACTGTTCAATATAGGATTCAGATTCATCTTTACTGTTCAATATAGGATTCATCTTTACTTTTCAGTATAGGATTCATCTTTACTGTTCAATATAGGATTCATCTTTACTGTTCAATATAGGATTCAGATTCATCTTTACTGTTCAATATAGGATTCATCTTTACTGTTCGATATAGGATTCATCTTTACTTTTCAGTATAGGATTCATCTTTACTGTTCAATATAGGATTCATCTTTACTGTTCAATATAGGATTCATCTTTACTGTTCAATATAGGATTCATCTTTACTTTTCAGTATAGGATTCATCTTTACTGTTCAATATAGGATTCATCTTTACTGTTTAGTATAGGATTCATAGTCATCCTGACTTCTACTGTTAATTTAGTCATATTTCTCATGTCCAATGTTTTGGTCTGTCACTGTTTTTTAAAACTATTTCAACATATTCAAAAATACTTATGTTTATTTTATTGTGTTGATGAAGTGTATTTAATAACATGAATGAGGGTTTTCACAGCCACAACACACGTCACCTCATTCAGTATTATCTTCGGATAATATTTCAAAACATCCTGAAAATTTGACCCAATCTTAATTGCATCTTAATGGTCGTATTAGAGAGGACTCATTCTTTCGGTGACATTTTTAGTGTTGAAATTGATATACCTATCAAACCAATGTAATTGTACAGTCATTTGGACTTTCCTCCAGATTGAACACACTATTGTCCCATGACAAAATGTGAATAGTATTTTTATAAAGCACTGAGACGAGCCGCTGAAATGTGTACATAGGAGGATGCTTTGACTTTTCACCACTTTTCTCTCTGTGTCACGTTCTTTTCTTTTTTTGTTATTTTCCCTTCTCTGTTGATCAGGTGTCAGCGTTAGATATCACATAGCTTCTGTGTGTACTGTACGTGTACTTTGGGTAGTACATTTTTATTTGAAATATAAAACACCCCTGTTGGACACTCGCCTGTGAAACTGGCTAGTTGACCTGTATGAAGCATCTCTCTGTGAGTTCTCTATTTAATATCTGTGTTGGGGTTAACAATGGTTTATATCTTTTTTTACCTCCCTCTCTCTCTCTCTCTCTCTCTCTCTCCCTCTCTCTCCCCCTCTCTCTCTCTCTCTCCCTCTCTCTCTCTCAAAATACTTCAGAGCAGTGTTGCCAACTCGACCTGACCAGATATGTTTCAGCCCATTTTCTATTTCAGTCGTGTGCTATCCAGTCCATCTATCTGCCTGTTTATCAGCCCAGTGTGCAAATGTACATTCACCCCTGAGCCAGCATGTTACATGAGTTCCATGTTCGAAGACATCAAGGTTGAATTGGAAGATGTAGAAGTTGAGATCAATATCGTGAGGCACCTCCCACTTGGCCTGTACAGTATGTGAACCAAAACGACTGAACTTATTTTGATGTAATGTTTGATTTAACTGCATGTATATTTATAAATGTCGTCAAACACTGACAGAGTCACAGTGTGTCCCTCCCTTTTTCCGGTTCAGCCTCTCTAGCTCCTATTCCCTGCCTCCCCACAGAATGTTGGCAGCACTGGCTACAACTCTCCACTGAACTTTAGACCATACCTAAAGCTTTATATCATGGAAGTACTGTTCCTCATATTTGTTACATGAATCTGTCCAAAAATATATTTTTAATTTAATATAAATAAAGATTGATTCAATATTTGAGTGGGGTATGTCTCTTTGATGGTGTTTGAGTGTTAAAAATCGTATGATATATTGGGTGTTTGGAGCAGGGTTGATAAGTCAGTTAAGCAAATGCACACATCCATTGAGCTTACATACCAAATGCACACATCCAGTGAGGTTACAAACTAAATGCACACATTCAGTGAGGTTACATACCAAATGCACACATTCAGTGAGCTTACATATCAAATGCACACATTCAGTGAGGTTACATATCAAATGCACACATTCAGTGAGGTTACATACCAAATGCACACATCCAGTGAGGTTACAAACTAAATGCACACATTCAGTGAGGTTACATACCAAATGCACACATTCAGTGAGCTTACATATCAAATGCACACATTCAGTGAGGTTACATATCAAATGCACACATTCAGTGAGGTTACATACCAAATGCACACATTCAGTGATGTTACATACCAAATTCACACATTCAGTGAGGTTACATACCAAATGCACACATTCAGTGATGTTACATACCAAATGCACACATTCAGTGAGGTTACATACCAAATGCACACATTCAGTGAGGTTACATATCAAATGCACACATTCAGTGAGGTTACATATCAAATGCACACATTCAGTGATGTTACATACCAAATGCACACATTCAGTGAGGTTACATATCAAATGCACACATTCAGTGAGGTTACATATCAAATGCACACATTCAGTGAGGTTACATATCAAATGCACACATTCAGTGAGGTTACATACCAAATGCACACATTCAGTGATGTTACATACCAAATGCACACATTCAGTGAGGTTACATATCAAATGCACACATTCAGTGAGGTTACATATCAAATGCACACATTCAGTGAGGTTACATATCAAATGCACACATTCAGTGATGTTACATACCAAATGCACACATTCAGTGAGGTTACATATCAAATGCACACATTCAGTGATGTTACATACCAAATGCACACATTCAGTGAGGTTACATATCAAATGCACACATTCAGTGAGGTTACATACCAAATGCACACATTCAGTGAGGTTACATATCAAATGCACACATTCAGTGATGTTACATACCAAATGCACACATTCAGTGAGGTTACATACCAAATGCACACATTCAGTGAGGTTACATACCAAATGCACACATTCAGTGAGGTTACATATCAAATGCACACATTCAGTGAGGTTACATATCAAATGCACACATTCAGTGAGGTTACATATCAAATGCACACATTCAGTGATGTTACATACCAAATGCACACATTCAGTGAGGTTACATATCAAATGCACACATTCAGTGAGGTTACATATCAAATGCACACATTCAGTGAGGTTACATACCAAATGCACACATTCAGTGAGGTTACATATCAAATGCACACATTCAGTGAGGTTACATATCAAATGCACACATTCAGTGATGTTACATACCAAATGCACACATTCAGTGAGGTTACATATCAAATGCACACATTCAGTGATGTTACATACCAAATGCACACATTCAGTGAGGTTACATATCAAATGCACACATTCAGTGAGGTTACATATCAAATGCACACATTCAGTGAGGTTACATATCAAATGCACACATTCAGTGATGTTACATACCAAATGCACACATTCAGTGAGGTTACATATCAAATGCACACATTCAGTGAGGTTACATACCAAATGCACACATCCAGTGAGGTTACATACCAAATGCACACATTCAGTGAGGCTACATGCTTTCTATCTTAGTGTCTTTAGATTGAGCCAGAGTAGGAGTTTGGATGGGTATGCTAACCAGTAAAGTTTTAGCACAGCAGAAACGGTGCACACGAGACCTTGGGTTTGAACCCCGGTCAGCCTTGAAGTAAGATATTGGGACTAGCATTGAAAGTGTTAAGACGTGACATTTGACTATGAAAGGACATCTCAAATTCAAAGATAAGAACTAAGTCTCACACAGATAACAAGAAGCTTCTGATGATGGACCCAAGTCACTGTAATATCTGTTTCACACAATTTTACTGGATACTAAAAGGTGTTAGAAGCTAGGTACAGCCCCATGCATGAGTCCCATGCTATAAAAGACTTCAATATTAAGGCTTTGGAAATCATCAAAGGTTTCACAATGTTCTTGCCTTTAACCCCCCCCCCCCCCCCCCACACACACATCTAATCCAAACAAAGTCATGTGTGGAGATAACATTTTTCTCTAATTACCCCTTAGTCTTTAATCCTCTGTTTACCAGAGTGCGTTATGTAAACTGGATGCAGCACATCATTTCCCATGCAGAGATGTTCTATCCGTGCTCCGCAAGGCTTTCATTTCAATCATAAATAATAGAAAAGTGTCTAAGGGCAGAATAAGAGCTTTCTGAAGTCACTCCTTTTAATACTAATAGGGCAATGGGGTGCTTGATGTAAACACTGTTTATCAAATAGGAAGTACTTTGCTGCCACTACCATATCCTGAAATGCAGCAGAATTCACTTAGCATGCAGGCCTAGAACCTAGAATCACCCCACAGAAAGGGAGAGGATGGAATATGGAAGTGATATCTAGATGTCACCTTATTTTGCTATTGCAATTTAACCAAGTACACTCTTAGAAAAAAAGGGTTCCGAAAGGGTTCTTTAGCTGTCCCCATAGAAGGAGCCTTTTTGGTTCCAGGAAGAACCCTTTTGGATTCCATGTAGAACCCTTTCCACAGAGGGTTCTACATGGAACCCAAAATGGTTCTACTCAAAATGGATCTTCAAAGAGTTCTCCTATGAGGACAGCCAAACCTTTTAGGTTCTAGATAGCACCTTTTCTTCTAAGAGTGTAGGTTAAATTAAGGTCATTCATTTTCTGTCCTTTTCTCATTCTTTTGAGAATGCATTCAACTGTAATTTAAAAATGAAAACAATGATGTCACCTAAAATGTCCAATACTAAAATCAACATCAACTCATACACGCTGCACTGACATTTGTCCAAATTGCCCACATTTTTAATTTTATTTAACCTTTATTTAACTTGGCAAGTCAGTTAAGAACAAATTTGAAAATGACGGCCTACCCCTGCCAAACCCGGACAACTGTGCGCCGCCCTATGGGACCCCCGATCATGGCCGGTTGTGATACAGCCCAGGATCGAACCAGGGTCTGTAGTGATGCCTCTAGCACTGAGATGCAGTGCCTTAGACCGCTGCTCCACTCACAAGCCCAAAAGGTCAGATTCAAACTTTAAGACATTTACATTTATATCATTTAACAGAGGCTCAATCTCTGTAGAGCGACTTACACAAGCAAACCAGCTTGGGGATTCAAACCAGAGACCTATTGGTTACTGGCCCAATGCTCATAACCACTAGGCTACCTCCCAACCCATACAATTGCACAGTAGTTTGTACACATATAATTGAGATTTCAGTTCATTAAAAACTAAATTGGACAGAGGTGTTTATTAAATTCAGTACCGCTGTAAAATAATTTCTTAGTGTAATAAGATTGCTTGTTAAACCAGATATTTCTGTGACATCAGATATCACTGCCATGCAGTTAGAGGGTCCTGGGTAATTATCCTTCCACCAGCCCTGACCACCTGTAGTGTAGCACAATGATGACTGCCCATTGTTGGCGTGACTGTTTCTGGTTAATGGCGGTGTGTCACCTTGATCAGTCTCGTCCACCCAGCGCTAACAGGCTAGCAGTGAGCTCGGAATTAGGATTTAAAACAGGCCAGGACTCTCAACAAGAATTTTGTGTCTTAATGTATCTTAATTAGTGCACAATACTGTCATATAGGCTGGTTGCCATTACCCCACTCAGTTACAGTGTGGACTTAGCCTGTGGGAGAACATGTTTGTTAGGTGTTCCGCAGTGATTTTAGTTGTTGTTGTCGTTGTCGGCTAATTACGTCTCTGTTCTTTCACAGTCTGGTGTCATTTAGCCTCTGAATCCCAACATTATGAATTTCCAACACAGAGAAGAATGTGGAGACGATTAGGCCTGTGTCATTTCTATGATCCATTTGTATAGCTCTAAACATGTCCACATTATACATTTTGAGAAACATTCCCACTGTCTTCCGTCTGAAACATTAGCCTGCCTGAGTTGTGTGTGTGTGCGTGCGTTTGTGTGTGCTTGTTTTTTTGCGTGTGTGTATTTGTGTCCCTGCAATAAAATTGAAATGTAAAGCTATTACTATAGCTGATTATATTGCATTGTTATGTGAATCTCAAGGGATATTTCCAATTACATTCTAAACATATTAAACGGTCTCGATATTGCCGTAATATGAAATTAAGCTTTGAATGTGATTTAGGTATAATGCTGTAATGATGTTCATATGATATAATATATAATATTCTTTGGGTAATGCAATGACACTAACAGCTTCTACGTAGAACAGTCAATTCAGGAATCTATCCTTCAACTATATCCTTTTTATTTCTGATAGGCATTTCTATCCATCTCCTGAATAGACTAAATTGACATGGAAATGGAGAGACACGAACCGTGATAGAGAAATAATCTCTTCAATATCAACCCCTCAGTCATTTCAAATCAAATCACATTTTATTGGTCACATACACATGGTTAGCAGATGTTAATGCGAGTGTTCGTGAAATGCTTGTGCTTCTAGTTCCGACAGTGCAGTAATATCTAACAAGTAATCTAACAATTCCACAACAACTACCTTATACACACAAATGTAAAGGGATGGAATAAGAATATGTCCATATAAATATATGGATGAGCGATAGCTGAGCGGTATAGGCAAGATGCAATAGATGGTATAAGATACAGTATATACATATGAGATGAGTAATGTAAGATATGTAAACATTATTAAAGTGCCATTATTTAAAGTGACTAGTGATTCAGATCCACATACAGATTTGAGTCTCTATGTAGGCAGCAGCCTCTCTGAGTTAGTGCTTGCTGTTTAACAGTCTGATGGCCTTGAGATAGAAGCTGTTTTTCAGTCTCTCGGTCCCAGCTTTGATGCACCTGTACTGACCTCGCCTTCTGGATGGTAGCGGGGTGAACAGGAAGTGGCTCGGGTGGTTGATGTCCTTGATGATCTTTTTGGCCTTCCTGTGAGATTGGGTGCTGTAGGTGTCCTGGAAAGCAGGTAGTTTGCCCCCGGCGATGCGTTGGGCAGACCGCACCACCCTTTGGAAAGCCTTGCAGTTGAGGGTGGTGCAGTTGCCGTACCAGGCGGTGATACAGCCCGACAAGAGCCCGACAGCCCGACAGCTCTCAATTGTGCATCTGTAAAAGTTTGTGAGGGTTTTAGGTGACAAGCCAAATTTCTTCAGCCTCCTGAGGTTGAAGAGGCTCTGTTAGGCCTTCTTCAACACACTGTCTGTGTGTGTGTACCATTTCAGTTTGTCCGGGATGTGTACGCCGAGGAACTTAAAACTTTTGGGATTTCTTATTAGCGAGCATCCTCTGTACCAGTGCATTTTGGAGTCAGCTACGGTATCCAGAACCTCAGAAGTGATGGATGGAATACAAAGACCACTATCCCTTTTTTGATATCTGTGTTTTTCATGTTTTCTGTTTAAAGTATAAATCCCAGTGTTGATGTCAGCCAATATAAAACATGACCAGTGGGGGGCCGGGGGGAACCGCAGGATGCTCCCATTGGATTACCCGTCACACCAATCAGAACGCAGGGAGTCAGGAGAACCCTGGACTGCAAATAACAGGGGATTATGGGGAGGAGGAGAACGAATAGAGAGATAAACTGTAGGTGACTAGAAAGGAGAGGAAAGAGGTAGATGAGAGAGAGAAGAAAGATTGGACAAGGAAAGAGAAGAATAGGGGTATAGGAGAACACTGTGACGAAATCGAGAGAGGAGAGAGACTGAAGAGAGAGAGAGAGGAGAGAGAGAGAGCGAGAGGAGAGAGAGAGAGAAGAGAGAGGAGAAAGTCAGAGAGAGAGAGGAGAGAGACAGAAGAGAGAGAGACAGAATAGAGAGAGTATAGGAGAGAGAGAGAGATAAGAGAAAAGTCCTGTTCTCTCACTGGCCACTCACAGTTTGACTCATGCAAAGCTGCAATCAAAAGAGAGAGGCACAAACACTTACACACTTACACACTTACACACTTACACACACACTAGAACTGTAGTGTAAAAGGACCTGTGCTGGAGTTGTCTAACACAGAGACAGAGAAGGAGAGGGGCTTCTACGGTTGGTTGTTGTTTATCCCAGGAGATAGGAGGACAGCTCATGACTGGTCAATCATGTTACATTACTATGCAGCAGTAGTCATTAACAGTCAATGGGATGGTAAATGTGTCTGGTCCAGGCTGTAGTGACTCAACACTGAGGCATACAATACATGGTTATCCTCAGTAACCTGGTGTTTAGTCTGACCCTGGCTGAGTTAGAGACAATACATGGTTGTCATCAGTAACCTGGTGTTTAGTCTGACCATGGCTGAGTTAGAGACGATACATGGTTATCATCAGTGACCTGGTGTTTAGTCTTACCCTGGCTGAGTTAGAGACAATACATGGTTATCATCAGTAACCTGGTGTTTAGTCTTACCCTGGCTGAGTTAGAGACAATACATGGTTATCATCAGTAACCTGGTGTTTAGTCTGACCATGGCTGAGTTAGAGACGATACATGGTTATCATCAGTGACCTGGTGTTTAGTCTTACCCTGGCTGAGTTAGAGACAATACATGGTTATCATCAGTGACCTGGTGTTTAGTCTTACCCTGGCTGAGTTAGAGACAATACATGGTTATCATCAGTAACCTGGTGTTTAGTCTGACCCTGGCTGAGTTAGAGACAATACATGGTTATCATCAGTAACCTGGTGTTTAGTCTGACCATGGCTGAGTTAGAGACAATACATGGTTATCATCAGTAACCTGGTGTTTAGTCTGACCCTGGCTGAGTTAGAGACAATACATGGTTATCATCAGTAACCTGGTGTTTAGTCTGACCCTGGCTGAGTTAGAGACAATACATGGTTATCATCAGTAACCTGGTGTTTAGTCTGACCCTGGCTGAGTTAGAGACAATACATGGTTATCATCAGTAACCTGGTGTTTAGTCTGACCCTGGCTGAGTTAGAGACAATACATGGTTATCATCAGTAACCTGGTGTTTAGTCTTACCCTGGCTGAGTTAGAGACAATACATGGTTATCATCAGTAACCTGGTGTTTAGTCTGACCCTGGCTGAGTTAGAGACAATACATGGTTGTCATCAGTAACCTGGTGTTTAGTCGTACCCTGGCTGAGTTAGAGACAATACATGGTTATCATCAGTAACCTGGTGTTTAGTCTGACCCTGGCTGAGTTAGAGACAATACATGGTTATCATCAGTAACCTGGTGTTTAGTCTGACCCTGGCTGAGTTAGAGACAATACATGGTTATCATCAGTAACCTGGTGTTTAGTCTGACCCTGGCTGAGACAAACCACACACACACACACACACACACACACACACACACACACACACACACACACACACACACACACACACACACACACACACACACACACACACACACACACACACACACACACACACACACACACACACACACACACACACACACACACACACACACACACACACACACACACACAGCATACACACACACAAATGTACAAGCACCGGTGAACCCACACACACACACACCTTCTCTCTCTGGACATGATAAATGATATCAGGGGGAGCAGAAAGCAGTTTACTGACCTTAACTACCTATACTGAGATCTCTAACTCAGACCCTACACAACACCACCCTCTCCTCTCCTCTAATTCTTTCTCTCCTTATCCCTTTCTATACGTTTCTATCCGTTCTCACACCAGAGCTCACACAGTACCTACTATCACCATGACGCTGCTGTAGAATTTGGAGTGTTTGTACTTGGCACAGATGACTGGGCCATAGCTTATGCTCCTAAGCAGGGAGGAGAAAGGATTATGTGTATAAAGCATGTCATTCTATTTTACAATCCTCCGTGTGAGTCCCTCTATCGCTGTCAGGAGGATTTTAGAAATGGTATGAACGCTCAGTGTTCAAGGGAATATAGTTGGCTTAGTTATGTAACAGTATAACTTTAAACCGTCCCCTCGCCCCGACACGGGCGCGAACCAGGGACCCTCTGCACACATCAACAACAGTCGCCCACGAAGCGTCGTTACCCATCGCTCCACAAAAGCCGCGGCCCTTGCAGAGCAAGGGGAAACCCTACTTAAGTCTCAGAGCAAGTGACGTAACTGATTGAAACGCTAGTAGCGCGTACCCGCTAACTAGCTAGCCATTTCACATCCGTTACAGTTACACCTTTCATATGTTTCAAAGTTACACCTTTCATATGTTTCAAAGTTACACCTTTCATATGTTTTAAAGTTACACCTTTCATATGTTTCAAAGTTACACCTTTCATATGTTTCAAAGTTACACCTTTCATATGTTTCAAAGTTACACCTTTCATATGTTTCAAAGTTACACCTTTCATAGGTTTCAAAGTTACACCTTTCATAGGTTTCAAAGATACACCTTTCATAGGTTTCAAAGTTACACCTTTCATAGGTTTCAAAGTTACACCTTTCATAGGTTTCAAAGTTACACCTTTCATAGGTTTCAAAGATACACCTTTCATAGGTTTCAAAGTTACACCTTTCATAGGTTTCAAAGTTACACCTTTCATAGGTTTCAAAGTTACACCTTTCATAGGTTTCAAAGATACACCTTTCATATGTTTCAAAGTTACACCTTTCATAGGTTTCATATGTTTCAAAGTTACACCTTTCATAGGTTTCAAAGTTACACCTTTCATAGGTTTCAAAGTTACACCTTTCATAGGTTTCAAAGATACACCTTTCATAGGTTTCAAAGTTACACCTTTCATAGGTTTCAAAGTTACACCTTTCATAGGTTTCAAAGTTACACCTTTCATAGGTTTCAAAGATACACCTTTCATATGTTTCAAAGTTACACCTTTCATAGGTTTCATATGTTTCAAAGTTACACCTTTCATAGGTTTCAAAGTTACACCTTTCATAGGTTTCATATGTTTCAAAGTTACACCTTTCATAGGTTTCATATGTTTCAAAGTTACACCTTTCATAGGTTTCAAAGTTACACCTTTCATAGGTTTCAAAGTTACACCTTTCATAGGTTTCAAAGTTACACCTTTCATAGGTTTCAAAGATACACCTTTCATATGTTTCAAAGTTACACCTTTCATAGGTTTCATATGTTTCAAAGATACACCTTTCATATGTTTGGAAGTTACACCTTTGATTTGTTTGTGTGTAGTGGAGTCTTTCACTGTGTCTTTGTGGCCAGACCCTCTGTTGGTGTGCGTGTGTGTGCAGCCACTGCTCTCTCCAGCATGGATGTGTGTTCTGACATTCAGAGAAAGGGAGGGCCCTGCAGAGGATGACAGTTGATCAGTCTTCCAGCCTGGCTTTCTGATTACCCACTAGCACTAGAGGGAGATGGCGTGAGAGAGAGAGAGAGAGAGAGAGAGAGAGAGAGAGAGAGAGAGAGAGAGAGAGAGAGAGAGAGAGAGAGAGAGAGAGAGAGAGAGAGAGAGAGAGAGAGAGAGAGAGAGATGGCGTGAGAGAGAGAGAGAGAGAGAGAGAGAGAGAGAGAGAGAGAGAGAGAGAGAGAGAGAGAGAGAGAGAGAGAGAGAGAGAGAGAGAGAGAGAGAGAGAGAGAGAGAGAGAGAGAGAGAGAGAGAGAGAGAGAGAGAGAGAGAGGGAGAGAGAGAGATGGAGTGAGAGAGACAGAGAGAGAGAGAGAGAGAGAGAGAGAGAGAGAGAGAGAGAGAGAGAGAGAGAGAGAGAGAGAGAGAGAGAATATCAGGTCAATGTGACCTAGCCGTTGATGTGTCATAGTTCAGTGTCATACTGTAGTTATGTTGCAGTGTAGTAGTCCTACACACAGCACTGTGCTAACACACTCTAGATGCCCTGGGATGTTGAGTGACTTGATTGTTTTTTCACTTTATTTGGCCCAAATACATAATTAAAACAAATCAGTTTAACAGACTACCCTGTTATTCCCCTGCAGCGTCAGCAATGGTGAAAGGAGGTAGATCGATGTCATTCGGGGTTAGTTACGGTCCAGTCTCTGCCTATTCCCCAGCAGCTCTCTGAATGAGCCAGGTAGTGCAGCTCGGACACCCTCCACCACCTGCTGCAGAAGCCTGGTTGGCTTTATGGAGGAAGCCCCTGACATATCGCTGCCAGATTTCCTCCCCGACTCTTCTTGCAGGTCAGGTTAGTGAACCCCACTCTCACAAGCCTGGCCCACAAGCTGTCAGAGGTCAGCACTCTGGATGAGTGGAATGTTAAACACTGGCTCCTCCATTATCAATGCTCCTGGCCGTGAAACGTCTCTGTGAACAGATAGTATTTTTCCACGCCCAAAGTACAGCACGGTAGAACAGAGTAATGGTTGACATATTGACCTGCTCCATATCTAACAGGATCAAATGCTTATCATACCCAAGGTCCCCTGCTCTCCTTAGAAAATCCCAAGCGGTGTTGCTCCAGCACACCCCCTGCTGGTACATGTACATATTACCTCAATCACCTCGACACCGGTGCTCCCACACATTGACTGTACCGGTACCCCCTGTATATAAAGCCCCACAATTGTTTTTTTAGGTAACTGCATTGTTGGTTAAGGGCTTGTAAGTAAGCATTTCACTGTTAGGTCTACACCTGTTGTGTTCGGCGAGTGTGACAAATACAATTTGATTTGATTTGAACAGGCAAGGGAAATAAATCCCCCTGTGATGCTGTTCAGACCCATCAACAGAGGTAACAGACAAGGGAAATAAATCCCCCTGGGATGCTGTTCAGACCCATCAACAGAGGTAACAGACAAGGGAAATAAATCCCCCTGGGATGCTGTTCAGACCCATCAACAGAGGTAACAGACAAGGGAAACAGCTCATGACACATTTTAATGATAGTGAAACTTCCAAAAGAACAAAAATATAACGATTGTCACGATCGTCTTGCGGTGAGAGAGAGGACCAAGGCGCAGCGTGTGAAAAATACATCTTCTCTTTATTTTAGAAGATGAACAAACGAAACAAAACAACAAACGTGAAGCTAAGAAAGAACTAAGTGCACCCATGCAACACAGAACATAGACAATTACCCACAAAACCCAAATGCCTATGGCTGCCTTAAATATGGCTCTCAATCAGAAACAATAAACCACAGCTGCCTCTAATTGAGAACCAATCTAGGCAGCCATAGACATACAAACACCTAGACAAGACACTGACCCATTAAACGTACAAACCCCTAGACAAACCAAAACACATACATTCCCCATGTCACACCCTGAACTAACTAAAATAATAATGAAAACAAAGATAACTAAGGCCAGGGTGTGACAACGATCGTGAAATACGTAGCGCACATTGGCACTCAAACAAAACAATATCCCACATAGCAGGTGAGAAAAAGGACACACTAAGTATGATCCCCAATTAGAGGTAACGAATATCAGCTGCCTCCAATTGGGAACCATACTCACACACCAACATAGAAATATAATACCTAGAAACCCCCCTAGTCACACCCTGACCTATTACACCATAGAGAACCGCGAGGGCTCTCTATGGTCAGGACGTGACAGTACCCCCCCCCCCCCCAAAGGTGCGGACTCCGACCGCAAAACCTGAAACTAGATGGGGAGGGTTAGGGTGGGCAACTAGCACGTAGCACCCACTCAGACCGCGGATCCGGCCATGGAGCCGGGCTGAACACCGTGCCCGGGCTGGGCACCAGCGCAGAGGAAGGCTCCGGCCATGGAGCAGGACTGGACACCGTTCCTGGACTGAGCACCAGCGCAGAGGAAGGCTCCGGCCATGGAGCCGGGCTGAACTCCATGCCTGGACTGGGCACCAGCGCAGAGGAAGGCTCCGGCCATGGAGCAGGACTGGACACCGTTCCTGGACTGAGCACCGGCGCAGAGGAAGGCTCCGGCCATGGAGCGGGACTGGACACCGTTCCTGGACTGGGCACCAGCGCAGAGGAAGGCTCCGGCCATGGAGCGGGACTGGACGCCGTGCCTGGACTGGGCACCGGCGCAGAGGAAGACTCTGGCCATGGCACCGGCGCAGGAAGCTCCGGGCCGTGAACCGTCACTGGAAGCTCTGGGCCGTGGACCATCACTGGAGGCTCTGGACTGTGAACCGTAGCTCGAGGTTCCGGGCTGGGAAGGTGCACTGGAGGCTTGGTGCGTGGAGTCAGCACAGGTTGCACCGGACTGATGACACGCTCTTCAAAACGCCTGCGCTGCAGCATACTCCTAGCCAACATCTCTCTCCGATATCCCTCCTCAAGCTGCTCCATCTGCTCCCAGACGGTCTCTGATATCCCTCCTCAAACTGGTAAATTGACTCCCAGACGGTCTCTGGCTCTCTCCTCGGCCGACCGCCCCTTGTGCCCCCCCCCCAGCATCGTCGCTGTCCTCCTTTACCCCTCGGCGACTCCCGCCAAGGAAGCGTCTCGCATCCACCTAGTATCTCTTCCCATGACCAACTCTCCTTCACCTCCTGGGCACGCTGCTTGGTCCTGACTTGGTGGGATATTTTGTCACGACCGTCGTATGAATAATTGGACCAAGGCGCAGCGTGAGTAGAGTTCCACATTTTAATAATAGTGAAACTTCCAAAACAACAAAAACATAATGATCGTGAAATACGTAGCGCACATTAGCACTCAAACAAAACAATATCCCACATAGCAGGTGGGAAAAAGGACACACTAAGTATGATCCCCAATTAGAGGTAACGAATATCAGCTGCCTCCAATTGGGAACCATACTCACACACCAACATAGAAATATAATACCTAGAAACCCCCCTAGTCACACCCTGACCTATTACACCATAGAGAACCGCGAGGGCTCTCTATGGTCAGGACGTGACAGTACCCCCCCCCCCCCCCCCCAAAGGTGCGGACTCCGACCGCAAAACCTGAAACTAGATGGGGAGGGTTAGGGTGGGCAACTAGCACGTAGCACCCACTCAGACCGCGGATCCGGCCATGGAGCCGGGCTGAACACCGTGCCCGGACTGGGCACCAGCGCAGAGGAAGGCTCCGGCCATGGAGCAGGACTGGACACCGTTCCTGGACTGAGCACCAGCGCAGAGGAAGGCTCCGGCCATGGAGCCGGGCTGAACTCCATGCCTGGACTGGGCACCAGCGCAGAGGAAGGCTCCGGCCATGGAGCAGGACTGGACACCGTTCCTGGACTGAGCACCGGCGCAGAGGAAGGCTCCGGCCATGGAGCGGGACTGGACACCGTTCCTGGACTGGGCACCAGCGCAGAGGAAGGCTCCGGCCATGGAGCGGGACTGGACGCCGTGCCTGGACTGGGCACCGGCGCAGAGGAAGACTCTGGCCATGGCACCGGCGCAGGAAGCTCCGGGCCGTGAACCGTCACTGGAAGCTCTGGGCCGTGGACCGTCACTGGAGGCTCTGGACTGTGAACCGTAGCTCGAGGTTCCGGGCTGGGAAGGTGCACTGGAGGCTTGGTGCGTGGAGCCGGCACAGGTTGCACCGGACTGACGACACGCTCTTCAAAACGCCTGCGCTGCAGCATACTCCTAGCCAACATCTCTCTCCGATATCCCTCCTCAAGCTGCTCCATCTGCTCCCAGACGGTCTCTGATATCCCTCCTCAAACTGGTAAATTGACTCCCAGACGGTCTCTGGCTCTCTCCTCTCTCCTTGTGCCCCCCCCCCCCCAGCATCGTCGCTGTCCTCCTTTACCCCTCGGCGACTCCCGCCAAGGAAGCGTCTCGCATCCACCTAGTATCTCTTCCCATGACCAACTCTCCTTCACCTCCTGGGCACGCTGCTTGGTCCTGACTTGGTGGGATATTTTGTCACGACCGTCGTATGAATAATTGGACCAAGGCGCAGCGTGAGTAGAGTTCCACATTTTAATAATAGTGAAACTTCCAAAACAACAAAAACATAATGATCGTGAAATACGTAGCGCACATTAGCACTCAAACAAAACAATATCCCACATAGCAGGTGGGAAAAAGGACACACTAAGTATGATCCCCAATTAGAGGTAACGAATATCAGCTGCCTCCAATTGGGAACCATACTCACACACCAACATAGAAATATAATACCTAGAAACCCCCCTAGTCACACCCTGACCTATTACACCATAGAGAACCGCGAGGGCTCTCTATGGTCAGGACGTGACATGACCCATCAACAGAGATAACATACAAGGGAAATAAATCCCCCTGTGATGCTGTTCAGACCCATCAACAGAGATAACAGACAAGGGAAATAAATCCCCCTGGGATGCTGTTCAGACCCATCAACAGAGGTAACAGACAAGGGAAATAAATCCCCCTGGGATGCTGTTCAGACCCATCAACAGATGTAACAGACAAGGGAAATAAATCCCCCTGGGATGCTGTTCAGACCCATCAACAGAGATAACAGACAAGGGAAATAAATCCCCCTGGGATGCTGTTCAGACCCATCAACAGATGTAACAGACAAGGGAAATAAATCCCCCTGGGATGCTGTTCAGACCCATCAACAGAGATAACAGACAAGGGAAATAAATCCCCCTGGGATGCTGTTCAGACCCATCAACAGAGATAACAGACAAGGGAAATAAATCCCCCTGTGATGCTGTTCAGACCCATCAACAGAGGTAACAGACAAGGGAAATAAATCCCCCTGGGATGCTGTTCAGACCCATCATGTTTAATTAACTTTCATTTTCTACTACTTTCTTTCGTTTTACTGACCCTTTACCTTCCCTTCCTCCTGCATAATGACCACTCAGACGTCACCGTCCCCTCTGACTCACTTTTTCCAAACCCACTGATGTCTTAATAACATTGCCTGTCCTGATAAACTTCTCTACATCAGGATAGAACATCCTGCATGTCAATCTTCTGACCAAATTAATGTTTTTTTTAAAAGGTCAACCTGCTGTAATGTGAACAGTGAACCTAACTGGGATTCACCTTCAGATGGTACACCTTCATTGATGGGGATATCTGACAGTTTGTCAATCTCCTCCTCCATCCTCATTGAGCAGCTCGACAGAATCCAGAGCAGGCAGACAGACTCCCCAACAGAGTGGGAGTAGCCCTAGGATATGATCAATCTGACTGGTCAGAGATGCAGTAGCCCTAGGATATGATCAATCTGACTGGTCAGAGATGCAGTAGCCCTAGGATATGATCAATCTGACTGGTCAGAGATGCAGTAGCCCTAGGATATGATCAATCTGACTGGTCAGAGATGCATTAGCCCTGGGATATGATCAATCTGACTGGTCAGAGATGCAGTAGCCCTAGGATATGATCAATCTGACTGGTCAGAGATGCAGTAGCCCTGGGATATGATCAATCTGACTGGTCAGAGATGCAGTAGCCCTAGGATATGATCAATCTGACTGGTCAGAGATGCATTAGCCCTGGGATATGATCAATCTGACTGGTCAGAGATGCATTAGCCCTGGGATATGATCAATCTGACTGGTCAGAGATGCAGTAGCCCTAGGATATGATCAATCTGACTGGTCAGAGATGCATTAGCCCTAGGATATGATCAATCTGGCTTGTCAGAGATGCAGTAGCCCTGGGATATGATCAATCTGACTGGTCAGAGATGCATTAGCCCTGGGATATGATCAATCTGACTGGTCAGAGATGCAGTAGCCCTGGGATATGATCAATCTGACTGGTCAGAGATGCAGTAGCCCTAGGATATGATCAATCTGACTGGTCAGAGATGCAGTAGCCCTAGGATATGATCAATCTGACTGGTCAGAGATGCATTAGCCCTGGGATATGATCAATCTGACTGGTCAGAGATGCAGTAGCCCTAGGATATGATCAATCTGACTGGTCAGAGATGCAGTAGCCCTAGGATATGATCAATCTGACTGGTCAGAGATGCAGTAGCCCTAGGATATGATCAATCTGACTGGTCAGAGATGCAGTAGCCCTAGGATATGATCAATCTGACTGGTCAGAGATGCAGTAGCCCTGGAACCAAAAAGGGTTCTGTCTCTGTCTCTGTGCCTGGCTGACTCTGTGATTGGCTGTCTCTGTGATTGGCTGTCTCTGTGATTGGCTGTCTCTGTGCCTGTGTGAGGCTATCTCTCAGAGGCCAGACAGACAGGCTGCATCACTATGCAGGACGGTGGTACTGTTAGTCAGGGCTGTCTGGGGGCCTCTGCCCCTACTGATTCTAATGAGATCCCCTGGGACAGAGCCTTGGCCATGTATTGTCCCAATGAGGGAGAGAACATCGATACGCACACACTCCTGCACTGGCCCACACACTACACTCTTAGAAAGAAGGGTTTCAAAACGTTTCTTCGGCATAGGAGAACCCTTTTTGGTTCCAGGTAGAACCCTCTGTAGAAAGGGTTCTAAGTACAACCAAACGTGTTCTACCTGCAACCAAAAAGGGTTCTTCAAAGGGTTCTCCTATGGAGACAGCTGAAGAGCACTTTAAGGTTCTAGATAGCACCTTTTCTTCTAACAGTGTACACACATACACACACAGACAGAGATATACTGTACATACACACAGACAGAGATATACATACACACACACAGACAGCGATATATATATACACACACAGACAGCGATATACACACACAGACAGAGATATACACATATACACACACAGACAGAGACAGAGATATACACATATACACACACAGACAGAGACATAGATATACATATACACACACAGACAGAGATATACATATACACACACAGACAGCGATATACACACACAGACAGAGATATACACATATACACACACAGACAGAGACAGAGATATACATATACACACACAGACAGAGATATACATATACACACACAGACAGAGATATACATACATACACACACACAGACAGAGATATACATATACACACACAGACAGAGATATACATATACACACACAGACAGAGATATACATATACACACACAGACAGAGATATACATATACACACACAGACAGAGATAGGCTCATGCACATATGGATATGCACATACACACACAGACAAACACAACTTAACAACACGAGCTGACAAACACACACAAACTAAGCCAAACTAAGCCAAACATACTTTGTATTACAACAAATGACTGAATGACCCCCAAGGGCTGATCAGATATTGTTTGTCTCAGACAAGCTCATTAAAGTGTCACAATTCATTATACTAGTCACATCCTCACCTTGTCACACCTTGTCACACAGCTAATGGGAATATCCATCATGGCTTTTTCCAACGCCAGAACATCTCCCCGTAGACGCCTCATATCTGGACTCGTCTTGACTCGCTGACACTTCTGCAGGAGTATGGCTTCGTCTGCTCTGTCTTAAACACATGTCAAACGCAGTTCAGAGGGGGGTTTCACTGGTGTCAACAGCTGCCTGTTTATATGATCACACCCTATAGCCTTGTCATAGGAGCTCTATAGAAGTGGTTCCCAACGCCAGTCCACCAAATGGAGTTAGGAACCACTGTTGGATTACTGATGTACTAGAGTTGGGAACCACTGTTGGGGGTACTGGGGGACTGGAGGGAACCACTGTTGGGAGTACTGGAGGACTGGAGTTGGGAACCACTGTTGGGGTACTGGAGGACTGGAGGGAACCACTGTTGGGGGACTGGAGGACTGGAGGGAACCACTGTTGGGGGTACTGGAGGACTGGAGTTGGGACCCTCTGTTGGGGGTACTGGGGGACTGGAATGTGGAACCACTGTTGGGGGACTGGAGGACTGGAGGGAACCACTGTTGGGGGTACTGGAGGACTGGAGGGAACCACTGTTGGGGGTACTGGGGGACTGGAGTTGGGAACCACTGTTGGGGGTACTGGAGGACTGGAGTTGGGACCCTCTGTTGGGGGTCCTGGAGGACTGGAGTTGGGAACCACTGTTGGGGGTCCTGGAGGACTGGAGTTGGGACCCTCTGTTGGGGGTACTGGAGGACTGGAGTTGGGAACCACTGTTGGGGGTCCTGGAGGACTGGAGTTGGGAACCACTGTTGTGTTTATTTTGAGTTGATTTTATTTTTACAGGGACAGTGCACATTAATCTACGTTTCAGTAAAAGTGCCGGTTTTAGCCAGCCGGCTAATTTTCAACCGCAGTCCCTGGGCAGGTTATTAAAAACAATTACAATATAAACAATCATTGAGCAGTGAGCACACACAGAGCACCATACGACAAGCAAGACATAGCATACAGACAGAGCAACATAGAACAAAAAGCAGTAAGACAAAATTCATAAAAGCAACAAAGTGTTTCCACACCTCACAAGCTACAGACAACAGACAACATGGAAAGCGGCAATACACAGCTAGGGATTATGTTCACAAATCTGATTGACCTTCAGCCATGTCTTCATGCATTTTGTGAAAGTGTGATATGTGGTGCAGTTATGTGTGTCTGATGGCAGTGTATTCCAGACATGGGAAGCTCTCACAGAGAAAGCGGATTTACTAAAGGTGCTTTTCCTTAAGGGAACTATACAGTCACCTCTCATGGCAGACCTTGTGGATCTGCTGCCATATGTTTGGGTTTTCTGTTTAACAAAAATAATGAGTGGAGGGGGAGCCAGGCCATTTAGGATCTTGAATACAAGACATGCGTCGGTGTATTGCACAAGATTTTCCCAACTCAGGAGCTCATACTTTCGGAGGATGTAACAGTGATGATGGCTATTGGGCTTCCTATCAAGCACTTTGAGAGCCTGTTTGTAGACAGACTGAATAGGTTTTACTGTTGTACAGCAACTAGTCGAGCAGTATGTTAAGTGGGGGAGTATCATAGATTTGAAGTACGGTTTTGCTACCTCTGTAGTCAAACAATTTTGTATAAATCGGAAATTAGTTTAGGTTGAATTTGCTTATCTGAATTACCTTTTTCCAATGCTTTTTAAAAGAGAGGTTGGAATAAAGTATGATGCCAAGGTACTTAAAATCGGATACCACCTGGAGCTTCTCCCCTGACACATAGACATCTGGCTCAGTAGCATATGTTGCCCTCTTTGTGAAGAACATGCAAACAGTTTTTTTCACATTGAGATGCAAACACGAGTCACTGAGCCACTTTGTAACCTGGACCATTACAGTAGTGAGTTCTTGTGCAGCTTGTTGTTTGCTCTTTGCATGCACATATATCACTGTATCATCTGCATACATTTGAACTTCAGACCCAGTACAGACAGAAGGCAGATCATTAATGTTGGGGGACTGGAGGACTGGAGTTGGGAACCACTGTTGGGGGACTGGAGGACTGGAGGGAATCACTGTTGGGGGTACTGGAGGACTGGAGGGAACCACTGTTGGGGGTACTGGAGGACTGGAGGGAACCACTGTTGGGGGACTGGAGGACTGGAGTTGGGAACTGCTGTTGGGGGTCCTGGAGGACTGGAGTTGGGAACCACTGTTGGGGGTCCTGGAGGACTGGAGTTGAGAACCACTGTTCTATAGTCTACTATACTGGTTCCCATAGGACTGTGTTTCACTGTTTCCCTACCTTCTCCTTATCCTAGACAGTTCCATCCAGTTAGTTGAATCAGGTTAATTCAATCAGCTTAGTTGATTCAGGTTCGTTGAATCAGATTAGTTGAATCAGGTTAGTTAATCAGGTTAGATGAATCAGCAGTGGAATCACTACCCCACCGTCCACTACAATATGATCAGTAGCAGTGGGTTCTCTTCACTACCCCACCGTTCACTACAATATGATCAGTAGCAGTGGGTTCTCTTCACTACCCCACCGTTCACTACAATATGATCAGTAGCAGTGGGTTCTCTTCACTACCCCACCGTTCACTACAATATGATCAGTAGCAGTGGGTTCTCTTCACTACCCCACCGTTCACTACAATATGATCAGTAGCAGTGGGTTCTCTTCACTACCACGCCGTTCACTACATTATGATCAGTAGCAGTGGGTTCTCTTCACTACCCCACCGTTCACTACAATATGATCAGTAGCAGTGGGTTCTCTTCACTACCCCACCGTTCACTACAATATGATCAGTAGCAGTGGGTTCTCTTCACTAACCCACCGTTCACTACAATATGATCAGTAGCAGTGGGTTCTCTTACTACCCCAACGTTCACTACATTATGATCAGTAGCAGTGGGTTCTCTTCACTACCCCAACGTTCACTACATTATGATCAGTAGCAGTGCACGAACCAGTAAACCAGCCCATGTCACCTCTAGCTCCATTATATTATTTGCATAAATGGTCAAAGAGTTAGAGGTAGATATGAGGGTTAGCCAGAAAGCTTATTTAAGCTACACTGGAACTAAAGCACGATTCTGCCATATGACACCAGTGTTATCACACATTTAGCAGGTTGTTGGCAGTGATGATTATCTGAGAATATTATATTGTGCAGGTGACCCTCATGCCTTCTGGGACATGAGCACCAATGTTTTGAGATGTGTATTGGTCCTCATCTGACACATACAGGATCTTTCAATGTTGCACATATCTATCAGCTCATATTATGTTCTCTGCAAACTATCCATTTGACAGATTTTCATGAAACGTTTATTTTAGCAGGCAGGTCAATTAAGAACACATACTTATTTACAATGACAGCCTTGGAGTCAAAGATATAGAACGGTTTATTTGTTCATTGGTTCATTTCATCGTATAGGCCAGATATTTGCAGCTAAAAGCTGAATTGCAATATAAACCTATAGACAAACAAAATAAAGATGTTGTTAAAATGCTAGCCAGCTTGTTGATGGGAACGGTGGTTAAAATGCTAGCCAGCTTGTTGATGGGAACGGTGGTTAAAATGCTAGCCAGCTTGTTGATGGGAACGGTGGTTAAAATGCTAGCCAGCTTGTTGATGGGAACGGTGGTTAAAATGCTAGCCAGCTTGTTGATGGGAACGGTGGTTAAAATGCTAGCCAGCTTGTTGCTGGGAACGGTGGTTAAAATGCTAGCCAGCTTGTTGATGGGAACGGTGGTTAAAATGCTAGCCAGCTTGTTGATGGGAACGGTGGTTAAAATGCTAGCCAGCTTGTTGATGGGAACGGTGGTTAAAATGCTAGCCAGCTTGTTGATGGGAGAAATAGATTCATTCGTAAATATAAGAGCAAAGGACTCAGGGTCTGTTTGTCATAACACTCCTCTTCACTCTCTTTTTCAGCTTGATTCACCCAGCTTTCCTCTTCAAAGCGTCTGTCCTTGTAGTGGTCTTTTTCACCAGCTGTGTGTTCAATTTAGGTTTCCATAGTAACCTCTCTAACGTAAAAGGACCAAGGCTTCAATCTGGAGATGGAGAACTCACAGGACAGACAATAATGCTATTACCGTAGTGAGCGTTAAGAGTTTTTAGAAGTCACCAGAGAGTAGTAGCAAGAGATCAAGAGGCATGGAGATATTTTACTAGCACTATATAATAGTTGACAAAGTTGGAGGGTCTTCCGCTTCTTCAAGCAAGCCAAATTTCTCTCACCCAACAAACCCATGAACTCTGTTAACAAACCGAGAGCTGGGTGATTGTTCTATTGCAGGGGTGGGCAACTTCAGTCCTCCAGGGCCTGATTGGTGTCACACTTCTTCTCCATCCCTAGCAAACACAGCTGATTAATCAAATTGCATTCTAAACTGAAGATCATGATTAGGTGATTATTGGAGTCAGGTGTGTTAGCTGGGGCTGGAGCAAAACTGTGACACCAATCAGGCCCCCGAGGACTGGAATTGCCCACCCCTGTGTGTGTGTGTGTGTGTGTGTGTGTGTGTGTGTGTGTGTGTGTGTGTGTGTGTGTGTGTGTGTGTGTGTGTGTGTGTGTGTGTGTGTGTGTGTGTGTGTGTGTGTGTGTGTGTGTGTGTGTGTGTGTCTGCGCTTCACATTGGCAGTGAAGCGCAGAGTCTCACAGCTAAAGAAGCCCCTGTGGATCTCTCTATCCAACACTCTAACCCCTGTCTTTTCTCTCCTTTGATGAACAGGCCCAGGTGAATGGAGTCAGTGGCCGGTACAGCACAATCACACAGCATCACTCAGCAGCTGTGTTCTGAAATAGACCCCTAATTTCATTTCATGTGTAAATATTTGTTTGGTGTCAGAAGCGTCCCTGCAGGAGTAAAAGCCGGGCAGGGAGTTCTGACAAGCAATTATGCTGGCTTGTCTTGTGTGCAGGTTAGGAGCAAAATGATCTGGATGGGTAGGTGGATACTGTAGCATGCAGGGGTCAGGAAAGCCCTTCAGATAAGAAAGACAAATTACCAACAGGCTTGAGCAAACACAAACTTTGCAGTTGATCAACTGTAATATACCGTTTGGATATGTCACACCCTGGCCTTAGTTATCTTTGTTTTCATTATTATTTTAGTTAGGTCAGGGTGTGACATGGTGTAGTATGTGTTTTTGTATTGTCTAGGGTGTTGTATGGTTTAGGGGGTTAAGTAGAGTAGATGGTTTAGTGTTCAGTGTAGGTGTTTAGAAAAGTCTATGGTTGAGTGATGTGTCTAGGTATGTCTATGGTTGCCTGAGTGGTTCTCAATCAGAGACAGATGTTTTTCATTTGTCTCTGATTGGGAGCCATATTTTAGGCAGCCATGGGCATCATGTATTTGTGGGTAATTGTCTATGTTGAACGTAAGTAGCTTGTGTGTGCACTTTCGTTTGTAGCTTCGCGGTCGTTTGTTGTTTTGTATAGTTTGTATAAGTGTTTCGTGTCGTGTTCTTTCATCTTCGTTAATAAAGAGAAGATGTATCATTATCACGCTGCGCCTTGGTCCGTCTCTCCACACGATCGTGACAGAATTACCCACCAAACAAGGATCAAGCAGCGTGATCAGTGGCAACAGGAGCAAGGAACAAAGGATTCGTGGACATGGGAGGAGATTTTGGATGGAAAGGGACCTTGGGCACAACCGGGAGAATATCGCCTCCCTCGTGAAGAGCTGGAGGCAGCGAAAGCCGAGAGGAGGCGATATGAGGAGGCAGCACGGAGGCAAGGCTGGAAGCCCGCAAGTACAACCCAAAAATTTATTGGGGGGGGCTAAGAGGTAGTGGGCCAAGGGCAGGTAGGAGACCTGCGCCCACTTCCCAGGCTAACCGTGGAGAGCGGGAGTACGGGCGGACACCGTGTTACGCAGTAGAGCGCACGGTGTCTCCTGTACGTGTTCATAGCCCGGTGCGGGTTATTCCACCTCCCCGCACTGGTAGGGCTAGAATGGGCATTGAGCCAGGTGCCATGAAGCCGGCTCAACGTGTCTGGTCTCCAGTGCGTCTCCTCGGGCCGGCTTACATGGCACCAGTCTTACGCATGGTGTCCCCGGTTCGCCTACATAGCCCGGTGCGGGTTATTCCACCTCCCCGCACTGGGCGGGCGACGGGGACCATTCAACCAGGTAAGGTTGGGCAGGCTAGGTGCTCAAGGGAGTCAGTACGCCTGCACGGTCCGGTATTTCCGGCGCCACCTCCCCGCCCCAGTCCAGTTCCACCAGTGCCTACACCACGCACCAGGCTTTCAGTGTGTCTCCAGAGCCCTGTTCCTCCTCCACGCACTCGTCCAATGGTGCGTGTCTCCCGCCCATTACCACCTGTGCCTACGCCACGCACCAAGTCTCCTGTGCGTCTCCAGAGTCCTGTGCATCCTGTTGCTGCTCCCCGCACTAGCCTTGAAGTGCGTGTCCCCAGCCCGGTACCACCAGTGCCGGCACCACGCACTAGGCCTAATGTGTGTATCCAGGGTCCAGTATGCCCTGTTCCTTCTCCCCGCACTAGCCTTGAGATGCGTGTCTCCAGCCCGGTACTACCAGTTCCGGCACCACGCACCAGGTCTACAGTGCGCCTCATCCGGCCAGAGCCATCCGTCTCCCCAGCGCCATCTGAGCCATCCGTCTACCCAGCGCCATCTGAGCCATCCGTCTGCCCAGAGCCATTAGAGCCGCCCGTCTGTCCCGAGCCGTCAGAGCCGTTAGTCAGTCAGGAGCCGCTAGAGCCATTCGTCAGTCAGGATCTGCCAGAGCCGCCAACCAGACAGGATCTGCCAGAGCCGCCAACCAGACAGGATCTGCCAGAGCCGCCAACCAGACAGGATCTGCCAGAGCCGCCAACCAGACAGGATCTGCCAGAGCCGCCAACCAGACAGGATCTGCCAGAGCCGCCAACCAGACAGGATCTGCCAGAGCCGCCAACCAGACAGGATCTGCCAGAGCCGCCAGCCAGCCATGAGCAGCCAGAGCCGCCAGCCAGCCATGAGCAGCCAGAGCCGCCAGCCAGCCATGAGCAGCCAGAGCCGTCAGCCAGCCATGAGCAGCCAGATCCGTCAGCCAGCCATGAGCAGCCAGATCCGTCAGCCAGCCATGAGCAGCCAGATCCGTCAGCCAGCCATGAGCAGCCAGATCCGTCAGCCAGCCATGAGCAGCCAGATCCGTCAGCCAGCCATGAGCAGCCAGATCCGTCAGCCAGCCATGAGCCGTCCAGCCAGGATCCGCCAGAGCCGTCCAGCCAGGATCCGCCAGAGCCGTCCAGCCAGGATCCGCCAGAGCCGTCCAGCCAGGATCCGCCAGAGCCGTCCAGCCAGGATCCGCCAGAGCCGTCCAGCCAGGATCCGCCATTCAGTCCGGTGCTGCCCCTTAGTCCGGTGCTGCCCCTTAGTCCGGTGCTGCCCCTTAGTCCGGTGCTGCCCCTTAGTCCGGTGCTGCCCCTTAGTCCAGTGCTGCCACTTAGTCCGGTGCTGCCCCTTAATCCAGTGGGGTTAAGTTGGAGGGTGGTCATTTGGAGGAGGCTACGAAAGCGGGTAGTGACTATGGTGGGGTGGGGACCACGACCAGTACCAGAGCCGCCACCGTGGACAGACGCCCACCCAGACCCTCCCCTAGACTTTATGCTGGTGCGTCCGGAGTTCGCACCTTAAGGGGGGGGTTATGTCACACCCTGGCCTTAGTTATCTTTGTTTTCATTATTATTTTAGTTAGGTCAGGGTGTGACATGGTGTAGTATGTGTTTTTGTATTGTCTAGGGTGTTGTATGGTTTAGGGGGTTAAGTAGAGTAGATGGTTTAGTGTTCAGTGTAGGTGTTTAGAAAAGTCTATGGTTGAGTGATGTGTCTAGGTATGTCTATGGTTGCCTGAGTGGTTCTCAATCAGAGACAGATGTTTTTCATTTGTCTCTGATTGGGAGCCATATTTTAGGCAGCCATGGGCATCATGTATTTGTGGGTAATTGTCTATGTTGAACGTAAGTAGCTTGTGTGTGCACTTTCGTTTGTAGCTTCACGGTCGTTTGTTGTTTTGTATAGTTTGTATAAGTGTTTCGTGTCGTGTTCTTTCATCTTCGTTAATAAAGAGAAGATGTATCATTATCACGCTGCGCCTTGGTCCTTCTCTCCACACGATGATCGTGACAGGATAATATATCTTTATTAAGATATCCATCAAAGTTGAGGTCAATTTCATTTCAATTGAGTCAATTTAGAGTCAGAAAAGTGCAATTAAATTTTGTTTACTTCCTGAATGGGATGAATTGGAATAGAATTAACATCAACCCTTATTTAGTATAATAATGAAACACTCAAAATCCCAACCAAAGGACATAGCTCAGTCCGAGAGCATTCCACCGTCCTTTCAACCTTCTCATGCGGCAGAGTAATATACCAGAGCTGTAGGGGCACTGGTGTTGGCCGATTAGGCCTGGCCAATTCATCCCAAAGGTTTTCGATGGGTTTGGGGTCAGGGCTCTGTGCAGGCCAGTCAAGTTCTTCTACACTGATCTCAACAAACCATTTCTATATGTACCTCGCTTTGTGCACGGGGGCATTGTCATGCTGAAACAGGAAAGGACCTTCCCTAAACTTTTGCCACAAAGTTTAAAGCACAGAATCATCTAGAATGTCATTGTATGTTGTAGCGTTAAGATTTCCCTTCACTGGAAATAAGGGGCCCGAACCATGAAAAACAGCCCCAGACAATTATTCCTCCTCCACCAAATTTTACAGTGACTATGCGTTGGGGCAGGTAGTGTTTTCCTGGTATCCACTGCTCCAGAGTCCAATGGCGGCAAGCTTTACACCCCTACAGCTGACGCTTGGCATTACGCATGGTGATCTTAGGCTTGTTTGCGGCTGCTCGGCCATGGAAACCCATTTCATGAAGTTCCCGACAAACAGTTATTGTTCTGAAGTTGCTTCCAGAGGTAGTTTGGGGCTCGGTAGTGTTGCAACCGAGGACAGATGATTATTTATTTTTTTCTTCAGCACTCGACGGTCCAGTTCTGTGAGCTTGTGTGGCCTACCACTTGGCGGCTAAGCCATTGTTACTCCTAGATGTTTCCACTTCACAATAACAGCATTTACAGTTGGCCGGGGCAGCCTAGCAGGGCAGAAATTTGACAAACTGACTTGTTGGAAAGGTGGCATCCTATGACAGTGCCACATTGAAAGTCACTGAGCTCTTCAGTAAGGCCATTCTACTGAGTATAGGGATTGCATGGCTATGTGCTCGATTTTATACACTTGTCAGCAACGGGTGTGGCTGAAATAGACGAATCCACTAATTTGAAGGGGTGTCCACATACTTTGTATATATGGTGTACCAACCTGCCCATGGCGCGGCCATATGCCAACATCATGAACATCAGCGGGGGAGGTGACAGATGGGCCGTTCCGCCTCCCCTGTCATTGGCGGTCTGCCAGGATGTCCCGCCCACCAGGGGAAGTCCTGAGGGGAAAGGATGGTGGTTGTAGTTGATTAATGGCCTAATTATTACCAGTAAACACTACTGGAGAGAAGGAGACAAAGAAAGCCCAAATAAAGAGAGAGAGAGAAAGAGAGAGGGAGGGAGGGGAGCGAGTGAGTGACTGAGTGAGAGAGAGAGAAAGAGAGAGAGAGAGGGAAAAGGGGAGGGGAAGAAAGAGAAGAGAGAGCGATAGAGAGAGGGAAAGGGGGAGGGGAAGAGCGAGATAGATAGATTGCCTCATGAACCAAACTTCACAGTACACTGAATCAACAGACTGACTGTGTATGAGTTTGTGAGCATATCTGGATGGAACTATTAAATTGCTCTGGAACTATGAGTTGTTGGAACTATACCTGTGTGTGGGCACTGGGCATCTGAAAGAAAACTGTACAGCTAAAATGTAGACAACATTCAGTAGTGTGGGGCCCCCGGTGATATGGCTGGGGAAACCACTGTTTGGAGCGTCAGTCACGCCTCACAACCGGCATTGTTGGCTGCAGCAAGCAAGGCTGCAGGTCTCGCAACACCTGAAGGCCACCTAGCCTCGTTAGGCTGCAACGCACCTTGAAAATGTAAGGCGCTGCTTTGGATCAGCAGGGGAAAGCTCCTGGCTGGACGCCGGAGGCTGAGCGCTACAGACATTTGTTTGGAGCCCCTGGACATTGAGTTCACCACAGGAAGCTGTAACCGGAGGTTAGGAGCAGTCTAACTCTAGCTCAGTCTAACTCTAGACTCAGTTAAGGAGATTGGGAGTGTTTTGTTTTCAGTTACAGTTTGAGAGCTTGGTGAACCTTTTATTTTGAATAAATATGCCAGCCTAGCCTGGTTTAAGCTGTGCCCATGTGTGTTGGACTTCTTTCATTGTTCCTCGTCGTTGCCATCCTACCAGCCAAGCCCAGTGAAGTATCTATTGTACTGTGAGCCCATTCAACAAGACTCCCACTGTCACGTAGCACAGACCTCAGAACAGAGAGAATGACTGTGTAGTGTATGGAGCGAAGCCATATCCCCATTGCATTACTTACAGTGATTAATCCTTCATGACAATATGTTAATCATACTCCAAAACGCTTTCTATTGTATCCCTCACACCTCTCAACTGCTCATTGTAGTTCATTGTACCCTTGTGATCACAATGATACTTCACTCATTTCATTGAACATGAGAAAAAGGAATGTTAGGCCTGAAATGTGCTGCCATATAAAAAACATCAGAAACACCATGTTTAAGGTCAAGTTTGCCTCAGATGTTGGCAGAGTAAAGTACAACAGAGTAAATCACCGTCCGAAATAGAAATGTTTCTGCAGATGTGTCCAGAATCATCTTTATCAGAATCACCTTTATCAGAATCAGAACTACCTTCATCAGAATCAGAATCACCTTTATCAGAATCAGAACTACCTTCATCAGAATCAGAATCACCTTTATCAGAATCAGAACTACCTTCATCAGAATCAGAATCACCTTTATCAGAATCACCTTTAGCAAGATTACCTTTATCAGAATCAGAATCATCCTTTATCAGAATCAGAACTACCTTCGTCAGAATCAGAATCACCTTTATCAGAATCAGAATCATCCTTTATCAGAATCAGAACTACCTTCATCAGAATCAGAATCACCTTTATCAGAATCAGAACTACCTTCATCAGAATCAGAATCACCTTTATCAGAATCAGAATCACATTCATCAGAATCAGAACTACCTTCATCAGAATCAGAATCACCTTTATCAGAATCACCTTTAGCAAGATTACCTTTATCAGAATCAGAATCATCCTTTATCAGAATCAGAACTACCTTCGTCAGAATCAGAATCACCTTTATCAGAATCAGAATCATCCTTTATCAGAATCAGAACTACCTTCATCAGAATCAGAATCACCTTTATCAGAATCAGAATCATCCTTTATCAGAATCAGAACTACCTTCATCAGAATCAGAATCACCTTTATCAGAATCAGAACTACCTTCATCAGAATCAGAATCACCTTTATCAGAATCAGAATCACATTCATCAGAATCAGAACTACCTTCATCAGAATCAGAATCACCTTTATCAGAATCACCTTTAGCAAGATTACCTTTATCAGAATCAGAATCATCCTTTATCAGAATCAGAACTACCTTCGTCAGAATCACCTTTATCAGAATCAGAATCATCCTTTATCAGAATCAGAACTACCTTCATCAGAATCAGAATCACCTTTATCAGAATCAGAATCACCTTTATCAGAATCAGAATCACCTTTATCAGAATCAGAATCACCTTCATCAGAATCAGAATCACCTTTAGCAGAATCAGAATCACCTTTAGCAAGATTACCTTTATCAGAATCAGAATCACCTTTATCAGAATCAGAACTACCTTCATCAGAATCAGAATCACCTTTATCAGAATCAGAACTACCTTTATCAGAATCAGAATCACCTTTATCAGAATCAGAATCACCTTCATCAGAATCAGAACTACCTTCATCAGAATCAGAATCACCTTCATCAGAATCAGAATCACCTTCATCAGAATCAGAATCACCTTTATCAGAATCAGAATCACCTTCATCAGAATCAGAATCACCTTTATCAGAATCAGAACTACCTTTATTCACCAAGTACATTCAGATACCCAGAATTCAGTGGAGGCTGCTGAGGGGAGGATAGCTCATAATAATGTCTGGAACGGAGCAAATGGAATGGCACTAAACAAATGGAATGGATTTGATACAATTCCACTCAGTGAAATGGTGCTGAGAGCAATAGACCAATGTACAGACAGAGGAATCTTTCAGACCCTTTTGAGTGGTACTTCTCTTCCAGTATTAACCCCACTCCATGGCATCTTAGAGAGCATGGTATTGGCTAAGGTGGGTGTTTCAACTTCTTACCTTCGCCCACGTATTGTCCCCTAGAAGTGGTCTCAGCGGGCTGCAGGACCCTCCACTATCACACACAAACTGGAAAGCAGCTGTCCACTTCCTCTAACGTAATGTGAAGAGGAGCCAAGATCACACATTGAGCCAAGATCACACAGTGAGCCAAGACCACACAGTGAGTTGTGGGTACGGCGGTGTGGGTATGGCGGTGTGGGTACGGCGGTGTGGGTACGGTGGTGTGGGTATGGTGGTGTGGGTATGGTGGTGTGGGTATGGTGGTGTGGGTACGGCGGTGTGGGTACGGCGGTGTGGGTACGGCGGTGTGGGTATGGTGTTGTGGGTATGGCGGTGTGGGTATGGTGGTGTGGGTATGGCGGTGTGGGTATGGTGGTGTGGGTATGGTGGTGTGGGTATGGTGGTGTGGGTATGGTGGTGTGGGTATGGTGGTGTGGGTACGGCGGTGTGGGTACGGCGGTGTGGGTACGGTGGTGTGGGTACGGTGGTGTGGGTACGGCGGTGTGGGTACGGCGGTGTGGGTACGGCGGTGTGGGTACGGCGGTGTGGGTACGGCGGTGTGGGTACGGCGGTGTGGGTAAGGCGGTGTGGGTATGGCGGTGTGGGTACGGCGGTGTGGGTACGGCGGTGTGGGTACGGCGGTGTGGGTACGGCGGTGTGGGTACGGCGGTGTGGGTACGGCGGTGTGGGTACGGTGGTGTGGGTATGGTGGTGTGGGTATGGTGGTGTGGGTATGGTGTTGTGGGTATGGTGGTGTGGGTATGGCGGTGTGGGTATGGCGGTGTGGGTATGGCGGTGTGGGTATGGCGTTGTGGGTATGGCGGTGTGGGTATGGCGGTGTGGGTATGGCGGTGTGGGTACGGCGGTGTGGGTACGGCGGTGTGGGTACGGCGGTGTGGGTACGGCGGTGTGGGTACGGCGGTGTGGGTACGGCGGTGTGGATACGGCGGTGTGGATACGGCGGTGTGGGTATGGTGTTGTGGGTACGGCGGTGAGGGTACGGCGGTGTGGGTACGGCGGTGTGGGTACGGCGGTGTGGGTACGGCGGTGTGGGTACGGTGGTGTGGGTATGGTGTTGTGTGAATGAATATACCGTGTATATTCATATTCTTATTCAATTGAAAAGGTAAAACATTTGTATATTCTATTTAGTCTATAGCTGTACTAAAACTGTATCATTATGTAAACTTATCTGAATAAACCTCAAAATAAATGATCAAAGGAATCACAATTTGGATCTCTACAGCAACAACAAAAAACTTCTCAAATGCAAAAGAGGAGTCACTCACCAATTCTACTTATTTTTTGCTGCTTTTGACTGATTCAAGCAGTCCTTTCTCTTGCATAGCCAGAGAGAGGTCATTACATGACAAGTCACAGTTCACAGATATTTGAAGTTCATTTTTGATCAGCTCTGTGCTACATTGGTTTCTTGAGTCTGACCATTTAATGGTCATCAGACAGAAAATCCTCTCTACAAAGGCATTTGAGTCTGGCACACTGAGGACTAATGAGACAATCCTGAACATGTTGATCAAGTTGGCTTTCCCTAGGTTTTGGAAAACTGCCACCCACTTCTCACAGGTGGATTTTGTGGTATCCTGTCTGGCTTTCTGTATTTCCTCCCGGCTAGCACAAAACTCTTCATAGAGTTGGTCCATACTGACTGTCTCTGTCATTTTGAGGGCAACCACCACCTGCTCCAGGTCAGTGAAGGAGAGCTCCTCATAGAGGCCCATCAGTTTCACCATTACATGTTCTGGTGAGAAATCAAACCACTTGTCAATGTATGTAATGACAGTGTCATAGAACTTCAAAGTCCTGTTGCTGCTTGGACCTTTGTGCTGACAATTGTTTGTCCATCAGCTGCTTGGTCTGGTATCCATAAACAACTGTCCTGTTTCCACTGAAGCATCTTCATTGTGAACTTTTGGACTTCCTCGTAAACATCTTGGACTTCCTCGTAAACATCTTGGACTTCCTCGTAAACATCTTGGACTTCCTCGTAAACATCTTGGACTTCCTCGTAAACATCTTGGACTTCCTCGTAAACATCTTGGACTTCCTCGTAAACATCTTGGACTTCCTCGTAAACATCTGTGATGCAGAGTGTTGTTTCCTCCAGCGTTTTTTACAAGTTGGTCAAAAACACACCCAGGTTGTGGAAAAAACACAAAATCTCAGCAGCTTCCGTTTTTTCTTCATACTCAAAAATACTCTTCAGTGCCACCGGACAGGTCTCTCCAAGGGACCTGAAGTATGATGTAAGAGCTGGCCAGCTTTGCAGGAGACGATCGACAGCTGGATGAAGAGAGAGCCATCGTGTGCAAACATGTCGCAGAATTTCACGCCACCCAATGTCAACAAAGGCAAACAAATGCACGCAGTTCCTCTCTTCGGGAGGCAGATACTGAGAAGTGGCTGTAGATCTGTAAAACAATTGTCTCAATATCCACTGACAGCTGATCGCAGGCATTGTGAGCTATGTGAGCTGGGCAATTAGCTTTCAGAATGCGATCGTTGGCACTGCTCAATACCTGGTAAACGGAGAGATGTTTTTCACGAAGAATGCACTGATATTGCTAGCACCTTTAGCTAGCGTGGCCTTGTTCATTTCTGTGGATGCATGCTGAGTGAGGTCATTCTCCCCTTCATGGCCAATTGCGAATTCCCGACACATAAAGTACAGAAATCTTTCGTCGAGTCACCACTGACAGCCTTAACCCACGTCTTTTTTGCTTCACATTGTTTGTTGTAGCTACACAGTCTTTTCTTTTTTGCATGTTTATCCATATTTCCTTGATCTGCCAAACCGACCAAACAATAACAGAAATTACTTTGCAGGAATTGGCGCGTTTACGCTATACCGTGATTGAATGAATATACGGGACAAGGGAGGTCCCGTATGGGACAAACCAATTTAGCCCAATATAAGGGACATCCCGGCCAATACGGGACAGTTGGCAACCCTAATTTAACTGTTGAAATAAACATTCACATGCAACCATTTTGTACAAACATTGAAATGTAGGCTCATGAGACTGGATGGGAATGTTCATGTTGTCGGTGGTAGTGTCTTCTGTCTTTAGTGTTGCAGCAAAGATCACATCAACATGTATCTTGTGGGGTGAGGGCCATTTCAACCATCCTGGAAAGTATTGCTGTTAACCTGAGCAGTAAAAACTCTGACATTCTCTTTCAAAGTAAGTCCCTCCACCGCCATCACTGTGGCAAGTGTATAAGATGGGACTCTGTTTTCATTGGTTCTGTCATGGCAACCTTGTAACAGAGGCCTGCTTCATAATTGGATTCTGGTGTTGGGGACAATAAGCTCAATTCCCACAGTAAAGCAAAGGAAGCAAAAGAAAGAGAAACGCTTGACCTTTTTGTGCTTCACTGGAACAGTGAGATGGCTTCCTCTGTCGGTAGAAATAACTCATTATTGTTAGTCAGGTGTGCATGTGTTATATATATCACATGTCATCCACCATGGATGAAGATCATATTTGGAACAATAGCAGATAGTACAACATTGCTACTGAGTTGACAGTGATGACAGGCGACAAGATAACTGATGCGCGGTTAAACAACAAGTTAAGAGAAGAACATGAGATATATTGGTAACACTTTACTTGACAACCAGCGACATAGCACGTTATGACACGGTCATAACAATGTCATAATATGTTATAACAGCTGACATAACTTGTCATAACCTGTTATAATTAGTGGGATTTCTTTCCTTCTTAATGTGTTTGAGCCAATCAGTTGTGTTATGACAAGGTAGGGGTGGTATACAGAAGATATCCCTATTTGGTAAAAGACCAAGTCCATATTATGGCAAGAACAGCTCAAATAAGGAAAGAGAAATGACAGTCCATCATTACTTTAAGACATGAAGGTCAGTCAATTCGGAAAATGTTAAGAACTTTGAATATATGGGTCATGACAGTGTTATGACCGTATTATGACAAGTTATGTCAGCTGTCATAACATATTCTGACATGGTTATGACCGTGTTATGACACTGGGTGTCAAGTAAAGTGTTACTGTATTTTTGTGTCAGATTTGATTATTTTCTTTGTTGAAGTTTTTTTCCTCAGTCAGATAAGAGGCAGAGGAGCAGCCTTCTATAACAGGAAAGGTGTGTACATATCTGGCAGGGTGGAAAATGGATAGCGAGACAGTTCTCTTTTTGTGCTTTCCCCCAGACAGATATCAAAAAGAATGTCATATTGGTACAGATGCTAATGAATAACTTCCTCTCTTTCATTCATAAACAAATAGAGATGTAGGATCTTAATTTGAGCCAGTTTGCTACAGCAGGAAAATAATAAATGTGAATTATTATGTGGATTATAATTAATGGACCTTTTTGTAGGGGTTGATACATTTTTTGTTTCAAAGTGGAAATTACTAACTTCGGAAGCCTTTTTAAACCTCAAATACACTACAAGTTTTAAATTTCCTGTGTTGCAGGAAAGTTCTCCTGAAATATGGTGATCAAATTAAGATCCTACATCTGTATCTTATAGGCTGACCACATTCTGTTCTTGTTGCTAACTAAGCATCTGTAATCATTGACACTGACATAAACAAGTTATTGTGTTCATGGAGCCTGCATTTTGTTTGGACTTGCCAATTACAGAGCTCTCTTTAATGGCACTTTACTCTGTCTTACACCTCTTTCTTTAACACTGAAATGTGTACAGTGCTTCTGTTGCTTTGTGGACCAATGGGAGCCTTAAAAGATGTTATCCACTGCAGATCAAACTGAATTATTCCTAAGTGTTCAATGCCAAGAGAAAGGACTGGGATGTCATGGATTAGTAAGGATTTGTGAGGACTTGTCGTTAGGCGCGTGATGTAACACATCGATGTATGCTACAACCCACTGGGTAAAAACTGCTTGAATCGACGTTGTTTCCACGTCATTTCAACAACAACAAAATGAACAGCGATGATATAGAATCAACACGGAAAACTGATTGGTCTTGCAAAACGTCCTCAACTTAAAGGAATTAAGTGATTTCCTTGATTTTTTTTAACCCATCGTTTAACCTAAATCCAATGTCATGGTGAAATGTTTTGTTGATTTCACATTGAATTCACGTTAGTTGACAACTAAACCAAAATAAAATAAAAAATAGACGTTGAACAGACGTCTGTGCCCAGTGGGAATACAGTAGCTGAATATACATTTGTTGTTGTGAAAGGTCTGTCAGGCTGAGCAATATGTAGACTAGGTTTCTATCAGCCTGCTCTGAACACGCTTAACAAAACGCTTGACAGAAATAATAGAAGAACAACAACTTTGCTGATGAAGAGCGGCTGCACCTGAGACCCTCTTCCTTCACTTCTTCTTCTCTTCCTCCGGGGGATAATGATGGCGTGATGAATACAAAAAACGGCTCCAATACCTATATCCCTCACCTCTCGTCGCTCTAACCTTGTTGTCTGCCACTTCTAGGCCGAGCTCTTCAGAGAGACGCTCGTACAAATCAGATTTGAGTCACAGCCTTTCCACACCTCCTGCACAACAGGGTCGGAAAGAAAGGATATCTTCAAACACACACACAGCAAAGTGTTGTTAATATTGAAAGGATAAACTGTTAAATGAGTTGTATTGATATTTAGATAATCGACTAGGCGCCATCTGGGCACACGCTGATTGAATCAACGTTCTTTACATGTCATTTTAATGAACTTACATTGAACCAATGTGGAATAGATGTTGAATTGATGTGCCCAGTGGGTGTTGTGTTGCCTAGTTATTGTAGAAGAGTTAATGCAGCGAAGTCGGCCGTTTCAACTAGAAGAGCATAGTGTAGTATAGTATGGATTTTAGATTAGAATACAATGATGGCTCAGTTGATCTTTATGGAAAATGCTTTATATATCGTTATTGGAGGTCACCCATCCGGTACATTGACCTTGTACATCTGTTTTGAATTACTACATAATACCACATATTACTGCACCCTGAAAAGCTGAATTCATTTTAGAAAGATTTATCTGGATAGCCTGTTGCAGATTTATGACCTAACTACAGTAGATTTAGTGAAGGGACATCAGTCTCAACTCAATGTGGCCCTATCAGTCACAGTGTACTCACTGTCCGCAGATGAGCTGACATATAGATTGCTGCTTTCAGTGATAAGTAGCTGTCTGTCTGTCTGTCTGTCTGTCTGTCTGTCTGTCTGTCTGTCTGTCTGTCTGTCTGTCTGTCTGTCTGTCTGTCTGTCTGTCTGTCTGTCTGTCTGTCTGTCTGTCTGTCTGTCTGTCTGTCTGTCTGTCTGTCTGTCTGTCTGTCTGTCTGTCTGTCTGTCTGCCCATCCAATAGTACTCTGAGCTTGTCTGGTTACTAGTCTGAGTCTATAGTACTCTGAGCTTGTCTGGTAACTAGTCTGAGTCTATAGTACTCTGAGCTTGTCTTGTAACTAGTCTGAGTCTATAGTACTCTGAGCTTGTCTGGTTACTAGTCTGAGTCTATTTAGTTACTGCAACTAATACATTTGCCTTTTCATACTGTTGGCTGGATAGTTTGACTAGACTTTGACTTTGATCAAGTGGATGTTCTGGTCCTGATTGCCGCTGACAGCACAGCATGGACTCCGTCGATTGACAGCCTGAAAATGATGATTGTAGAATGCTGGTAGAATTATATGATGATTAACTTGAGATGCAATCTAACTTGTGATTTCCAACTAAGAGTGGATTCCTTATTATTAGGTACATTGGATTGGTTTGATAGGAAGCTTTGAAACTGTAGAAGATGACGAACAGATGAATAATATTCCTCTGTATTTTTCATCTGTATTAAATAACATTTACATAGATTCTAAAATGTATAGGAGAGAATTAATTGATAAATAATCTAAAAATAACCTACTTGTTGTTACTTAACTTTCATTTAATTAGACATCAATCTCTTCATAATTACCTCAGGTTTATGTAAAACAGCCCGTTTCCCAGAATAAGTAAGAAACTGATGTTGTGTCAATACATAAATCATAACACCGTTCAGCTGGTGATCGAAGTCAGCTTGCAGGCGCCCGGCCCGCCACAAGGAGTCGCTAGAGCGCGATGTGACAAGGAAATCCCAGCCGGCCAAACCCTCCCCTAATCCGGACGATGCTGGGACAATTGTGCGGCGCCTCATGGGTCTCCCAGTCACGGCCGGCTGTGATACAGCCTGGGATCAAACCCACATCTGTATTGATGCCTCAAGCACTGCGATGCAGTGCCTTAGACACTCAGGAGGCCACCTCGTGGATTTAAAAGGAATGGACTGGTGTAAAGGATATGGTGGGAACTCCCTCCAGCCATGCTTGCCCTAATCCAATGCATTTAAATGCATGATGCTGAGTGAATGAGTGCACACTTCTGGGTGAAGGGTAGAGTATCAGAGAAGAGCCACAGACAAGGTTATTATCTAAAAGTGAGTAGTTGGAAATATCGTGGTTCGCCTCTCCCCGCTCTCTCTCTCTCTATCTCTCTCTCGCTCTCTTCCAATCCCTCATCAAATATCAAATCCACTGCAAACATTCATTAAATCAGCAGGGATTGATTCCGTACCTTTTAAGACCTTGAGACCTTTAATACCAGGAGCCATGTTAAAGGAATCGACACCTCTTTTAATACGCTAAGAAAAACGTTCATCTGATTTTCAAACTAACTGTCTGATTGTGATACAGATTGTTCAGTAGTTTCAGATTGTATTCACAATATAGGACATGTCTGTTTCTCCTCCTGGTGAGCCCATGAGCAGATCGTATTTGATCAAATATCTGACTATGGTATTCTCAGCCGGGTTAATTCCACAAATTCAATTTTAACTAAATTCCCTCTCCCAGTAAATTCCATTTAATGAAATTCAAATTCCAGGTCAGTCTTTCAATCAAGAGATAATTAATTTATTCTCATTTCCAATGTTAATGTTAATTCCAATAATAAAATTCCCAATTCAGTATTATCCCCAACCATTCCATCAGGCTTCAGGCTGATCGTGACACTGTTCAGACAACCTAGCTATACTGGAAATATAGAAACACATGCTGAAATTATTTGAAACAAATTCTGCAGTCTGTTTTTTATACTAAGTGCATTAATTCCATTAACTGGGAAATGTACAAATATTAAACTCCAATTCAATTCCAAATATATATTATTTAAACAATTCCAATTCAATTCCAATTAAACATGTCCAATTTAATTCCATAACTTGAGGAATTTTTATTGAATTCAATATACATTCTCCACTTCATAAGTGAATTCAAGACTTGAATTGGACTTGATTTGTGTTATACTACCTTGTAGAGAGAGAGAGAGAGAGAGAGAGAGCTCTCAGTCCAGGTCCAACAGCACCACCTATTGTTCAAAGCCAACCCTTGGTTAACGCCTCAGCTGAAGACACAATGCACATTACATTGATTTACATTGCACTACAGTAGGCTGTGAATCAGGAATTCATCAAATGATACATTGATGTGAGGAAAATCTAGCCTGGAGACATAACAGTAATTCAAATGGATAATCCTTGGAAAAGAAGTGTTAAGAAGGAAAGGCGAGTTATTTTGTGACTGATCCAATGATTCAGCACAGTGCTTCAGGCTTCTATAGGAGACAGAGAACATGATATTGTAACCAGACAATCTTGGCTGTTTCAGTAGCGGTGTGTGGGGAAAATCACAGGGGAAGCAGCTAGGGGGAGAAAGCCATATTACAACATATGTGTTGTGATAATTTCATTGTTTGCTCTGTAACCTGTTAGTTCATATGCCTTGACACCGTGATATATAGGCCTAAAGGCCGAGACAATAAGAAGACACAGTGGCAGAATACATTCAACCACTCCTTTGTTTCATCACAAAATTGGACAGCAACCTCTGTCCGGTGGAGTCCACAAAGCATATTGTATGTAACAGACAGTTACATGACCTACAGCAGGGTCAAGAAAGTTCATGTGTCCCATATTTTCGGACTACTAAACAACTATTTACCTAGAACCACGGAGAGTTATCGCAAGTCTCAAAGAAAACAGTCGCTGCCTCCACTATTCCAGCACATTTCAACTTCAACATTTCAATATCTTCTAATCACCTATTCTTAGTCTAAAGCAGTGATAACTACAAGATACTAAAAACGATTTAGTCCAATCAGCGTAAGCTAAATGTCATGTGGCTGTCCATGGTACTGGTTTATGTGTGTGTGTGTGTGTGTGTGTGTGTGTGTGTGTGTGTGTGTGTGTGTGTGTGTGTGTGTGTGTGTGTGTGTGTGTGTGTGTGTGTGTGTGTGTGTGTGTGTGTGTGTGTGTGTGTGTGTGTGTGTGTGTGTGTGTGTGTGTGTTTATGCACGTGCGCGTGCAAGTAGAGAAAACATGTTGACTCCCCCTATTTGTAGAGAAATGCCAATGCCATCCTTCTCTCTTTCATGTTGACGAAACAGTCTATCACTCTGTCATACAGTACACTCTTTTATTTGTTGTTAAGTAAAACCACAAACACACACACATGTAAACAGTGCCACAAATGCACTGAAACGTATTCAGGTGGCCTTGTTGATTTTTGTGTTTTTTCATGTTTTCTGTTTTCCTTGTTTTCTGTTTTCCTTGTTTTCCTCTTTTGTTGATTTAGTTTGTTGTTGGTGCGTTGGGGGACGGTCGCTGGGGGTGGGGGGTGGGGGGCTGAGTCTTAGGGGTTGGGAACTATGGGGTGGGTCTCGGATGGTTGAGGGGCAGCTCTCAGGGAACTGTGGGGGAAATCTTGGGTGGTTGGTGGCCTGGCGGTTGGGAGCTTGGGAGGTGGCCGATAGGTCGCTGGTTCGAGTCCCCTTTTTGACTTGGTGGGAGATCTGTCGAAGTGCCCTTGGGCAGGGCGCTTGACCCTGGTTGTTCCTGTGGGTCACTCTGGATGGGAGTCTGAAAGATGACTGAATGTAATGTAAGTGTTGAGTGGCTTCACTGCATGTAGATTGTATGTTTAAATATTCATTTCTTTAAGCTAACACAAGTCCAAATCCCTATCTCCAGCTAATTTAGGAAAGGGCCGAAGTTAGCTAGCTAGCCACCGGAGGACAATGATACAACGAGAAGCAACCATTCAAGTTTTTTTCATTTAATGACATTTTGTATCTGATATGATTGGTGTGAAGCCAAATCCAAACTGGCTTCTCTTGACACTTTTTTTGGTGTTCCAGGACCATTCTGTGTAATGCAGTCCTTGAGACAGACAGTAAAGGGAGGGAGGAGAGAAGTAGAAAAGAGAGAAATATTTGACTATGTACAGACTCAGTGAGCATAGCCTTGCTATTGAGAAAGGCCGCCAAAGGCAGACCTGGCTCTCAAGAGAAGACAGTCTATGTGCACACTGCCCACAAAATGAGGTGGAAACTGAGCTGCACTTGCTAACCTCCTGCTAAATGTATGACCATATTAGAGACACATATTTCCCTCAGATTACACAGACCCACAAAGAATTCGGAAGCAAATCCAATTTTGATAAACTTCCACATCTACTGGGTGAAATACCACAGTGTGCCATCACAGCAGCAATATTTGTGACCTGTTGCACACAAGAAAAGGGCAACCAGTGAAGAACAAACACCATTGTAAACACAACCCATATTTATGTTTATTTATTTTCCATTTTATACTTTAACTATTTGCACATCGTTACAACACTGTATATAGACATAATATGACATTTGAAATGTCTTTATTTTTGGGGAACTTGTGTGAGTGTAATATTTACTGTTCATTTTTTATTGTTTATTTCACATTTGTTCATTATCTACTTCACTTGCTTTGGCAATGTAAACATATGTTTCCCATGCCAATGAAGCCCTTGAAATGAATTGAGAGAGAGAGAGGTTCTCAAGAAAGATAAAGTGAGTGAGAGAGAGCGAGCGAGCGAGAGAGAGAAAGAGAATGTCAAAACGAGAGATTGCTGTGTAGGACAGGGGTACTCATTTACTATTTCAGAAAATCCTTTACTATTTAAGAAGGTCTGGTAGCACACATGTCCTAGGTGACAAAGGTCTGGATGGATATGGTCATTAATCGGCATAGTAACAAACCCCCACCTCGCAACCATGTGACTCCAAACTGTTCAAACCCCTCTTGTTGGCAGAGACAACATTTTCAGTTTAAAAGCACATTTCCCGCAGTTCTACACATTTTGCATGGGGAAGATATTTTTTTTTTCTGTTTTAAAACTAATTTCCAGCAATAAATAAATAAAACATGTCTTCTGCGTGTTTATATCATCAGGGGTTAAAGCACGTCGGGACCCACGGTTCATAACCCCGTTCTCGGGCCAGGTCTGGACCGCGGCCCACCAGTTGAGTATAGGGGGGTGTAAGAGGTCCAGGAGGCCTGGTGCACGAAGCGGAGCAGCAGCGTCATAATGATTTGATCTCATCATTGATCTCATCAAATGAGCGCGTCCGCCTCTATTAGACTCTGGCATTGTGGGTAGACTTGCTCTGACTTGTCGGGTGATTACCTCAAATGAACAATTAGGCAGCTGGCTGTCACAATAACGCTCTCTCTCTCTCTCTCTCTCTCTCTCTCTCTCTCTCTCTCTCTCTCTCTCTCTCTCTCTCTCTCTCTCTCTCTCTCTCTCTCTCTCTCTCTCTCGCTCTCTTGATGACGCTCTTGCTCTCCCCCCTCCTCCCGTCTCTCTTGCTCTCTCCCTCATCTCTCTCTCTCTCACTCTTTTCCTGCGTTTCTTTCTCTCGCTCTTTACCTCTCCCCCTCTCTCTCTCTTTCACTCTTTCTCTTTCTCTTTCTCTCTCTCTCTCTCCCTCTCTCTCTTTCTCTCAATTCAATTCAAAGCAAGTGAGGTAGATAATATACAAAAGTGAAATAAACAATAAAAATTAACAGTAAACATTACACATACAGAAGTTTCAAAAGAATGAAGACATTACAAATGTCATATTATGTATATATACAGTGTTGTAACAATGTACAAATGGTTAAAGTACATGAGGGAAAATAAAAAAGCATAAATATGGGTTGTTTTTACAATGGTGTTTGTTCTTCACTGGTTGCCCTTTTCTTGTGGCAACAGGTCACACATCTTGCTGCTGTGATGCACAATGTGGTATTTCACCCAGTAGATATGGGAGTTTATCAAAACTGGGTTTGTTTTCGAATTCTTTGTGGATCTGTGTAATCTGAGGGAAATATGTGTCTCTAATATGGTCATACATTGGGCAGGAGGTTAGGGAGTGCAGCTCAGTTTCCACCTCATTTTGTGGGCAGTGTGCACATAGCATGTCTTCTCTTGAGAAACATGTCTGCCTACGGCGGCCTTTCTCAATAGCAAGGCTATGCTCACTGAGTCTGTACATAGTCAAAGCTTTCCTTAAGTTTGGGTCAGTCAGTGGTCAGGTATTCTGCCACTGTGTACTCTCTGTTTAGGGACAAATAGCATTCTAGTTTGCTCTGTTTTTTTGTTAATTCTTTCCAATGTGTCAAGCAATTATCTTTTTGTTTTCTCATGATTTGCTTGGGTCTAATTGTGCTGTTGTCCTGGAGCTCTGTGGGGTGTGTTTGTGTTTGTGAACAGAGCCCCAGGACCAGCTTGCTTAGGGGACTCTTCTCCAGGTTCATCTCTCTGTAGGTGATGGCTTTGTTATGGAAGGTTTGGGAATCGCTTCCTTTTAGGTGGTTGTAGAATTTAACGGCTCTTTTCTGGATTTTGATAATTAGTGGGTATCGGCCTAATTCTGCTCTGCATGCATTATTTGGTGTTCTACGTTGTACACTGGGGATATTTTTGCAGAATTCTGCATGCAGATGCTCAACTTGGTGTTTGTCCCATTTTGTGAAATCTTGGTTGGTGAGCGGACCCCAGACCTCACAACCATAAAGGGCAATGGGTTCTATGACTGATTCAAGTATTTTTAGCCAGATTCTAATTGGTATGTTAAATTTTATGTTCCTTTTGAAGTCATAGAATGCCCTTCTTGCCTTGTCTCTCAGATCGTTCACAGCTTTGTGGAAGTTACCTGTGGCGCTGATGTTTAGGCCGAGGTACGTATCACTTTTAGTGTGCTCTAGGGCAACGGTGTCTAGATGGAATTTGTATTTGGCCCTCCTTTGTTGGTGACAGAAGCACCAGATCATCAGCAAACAGTAGACATTTGACTTCAGATTCTAGTAGGGTGAGGCCGGGTGCTGCAGACTTTTCTAGTGCCCGCGCCAATTCGTTGATATATATGTTGAAGAGGGTGGGGCTTAAGCTGCATCCCTGTCTCACCCCACGGCCCTGTGGGAAGAAATGTGTGTGTTTTTTAACTATTTTAACCGCACACTTGTTGTTTGTGTACATGGATTTTATAATGTCGTATGTTTTACCCCCAACACCACTTTCCATCAATTTGTATAGCAGACCCTCATGCCAAATTGAGTCGAAGGCTTTTTTTGAAATCAACAAAGCATGAGAAGACTTTGCCGTTGTTTTGGTTTGTTTGGTTGTCAATTAGGGTGTGTGAGGTGAATACATGGTCTGTTGTACGGTAATTTGGTAAAAAGCCAATTTGACATTTTCTCAGTACATTGTTTTCATTGAGGAAATGTACGAGTCTGCTGTTAATGATAATGCAGAGGATTTTCCAAGGTTACTGTTGACGCATATTCCACGGTAGTTATTGGGGTCAAATTTGTCTCCACTTTTGTGGATTGGGGTGATCAGTCCTTGGTTCCAAATATTGGGGAAGATGCCAGAGCTAAGGATGATGTTAAAGAGTTTTAGTATAGCCAATTGGAATTTGTTGTCTGTATATTTGATCATTTCATTGAGGATACCATCAACACCACATGCCTTTTTGGGTTGGAGGGTTTTTATTTTGTCCTGTAGCTCATTCAAGGTAATTGGAGAATCCAGTGGGTTCTGGTAGTCTTTAATAGTTGATTCTAAGATTTGTATTTGATCATGTATATGTTTTTGCTCTTTGTTCTTTGTTATAGAGCCAAAAAGATTGGAGAAGTGGTTTACCCATACATCTCCATTTTGGATAGATAACTCTTCGTGTTGTTGTTTGTTTAGTGTTTTCCAATTTCCCCAGAAGTGGTTAGAGTCTATGGATTTTTCAATTACATTGAGCTGATTTCTGACGTGCTGTTTCCGTAGTGTATTTCTGTATTGTTTTAGTGATTCACCATAGTGAAGGCGTAGACTCAGGTTTTCCGGGTCTCTATGTTCTCTCTCTCTCTCGATGACGCTCTCGCTCTCCCCCTCCTCCCGTCTCTCTCGCTCTCCCCCCTCCTCCCCCTTCTCTCGCTCTCCCCCTCCTCCCGTCTCTCTTGCTCTCCCCCTCCTCCCGTCTCTCTTGCTCTCCCCCTCCTCCCGTCTCTCTTGCTCTCCCCCTCCTCCCGTCTCTCTTGCTCTCCCCCTCCTCCCGTCTCTCTTGCTCTCCCCCTCCTCCCGTCTCTCTTGCTCTCCCCCTCCTCCCGTCTCTCTTGCTCTCCCCCTCCTCCCGTCTCTCTTGCTCTCCCCCTCCTCCCGTCTCTCTTGCTCTCCCCCTCCTCCCGTCTCTCTTGCTCTCCCCCTCCTCCCGTCTCTCTTGCTCTCTCCCTCATCTCTCTCTCTCACTCTTTCCCTGTGTTTCTTTCTCTCCCTCTTTACCTCTCCCCCTCTCTCTCTCTTTCACTCTATCTCTCTCTGGAACAGAATAGGTTTGGTGGTTAATTGCTGCTCTGAAGGCACTCCAAATAAATGATCCATTTGTGTTGAAATGTCGACGGAGGTATTGCCAGCTGGTCTGGGGTGCTGTAGACACCTAATGAATCATTAAACAATAACTATCAACTCTTTGTAATGGGTTTGGTTAATGTGTAGAGCGGCTGTTTTACACTGACTAAATAGCTTGATGACAGTTTTGTTGGAGCTGGTTTTGAGACAATGTTGTACAGAAATATAGGATACAGTGTGAAAGGCATTTGCAGATATTTTGAAAACAAACAGAGCAAAAAATCCTCTATTTAACACATTTTCAACTGACTCCAAATAGCTGTTTAAATGTTGATATGTACGATGTTATGAAGGGGCTATGAATGTTTATGAAGACTTACGAAGCATTATAACAAAATTATAATATGTTATCTTATCCCTCTGATCCCCAGTGCAATTTAATCCGAATGTAATCATCCCTTGACCGACTCCAACCTATCCAGAAACCCTGTGTCTGGTTCAATACGTTTCCACTTCCTGCTTTTCCCCCAATCCTAACTGACCCCCTCCGGGAAGCTTACACCCCATTGGTCACGGTAGTGAGTGACTCCGCCCAACACTTGTTGGCCTCATCAGAATGAACCACTGGTTCCAGCCAGCCACACCTCAGTGAAGTGTGTGTACTATCCAGTACAGTGTCTTCTCACTCTGTCCCCCTTCACACGGCTGAGAGGAGAAGCCCTGAGAGGATATCCTGTATTGGTTCCAGACAGATGAGCCAGCCCTCTCCATGCTTCAGAGAGCATGCTTCAGGAGCGTGAACAATGCTCAAATAGCAGCCAGAGTAATGCTGTCTAATGGTGACACAAGCCTGGGACTGTTAGCCCTAATGAATACACAATGCATGCTGCCTGCCAACAAGGGTGGAGAGTCGTGACCAGCCTTGCGAAAGGGTGGGTGTGTGGCAGTGTGTGTGCGTGTGTGTCAGGGTGTGTGTGTGTCAGGGTGTGTCAGGGTGTGTGCATGTGTGTGTGTGTGTGTGTGTGTGTGTGTGTGTGTGTGTGTGTGTGTGTGTGTGTGTGTGTGTGTGTGTGTGTGTGTGTGTGTGTGTGTGTGTGTGTGTGTGTGTGTGTGTGTGTGTGTGTGTGTGTGTGTGTGTGTGTGTGTGTGTGTGTGTGTGTGTGCATGCGTAATGTGTATGCTTGATCGAGAAATCGTGTACGTTCAGAGAAGAGCCAAAGCGTCAGCTTCTTTCATCGGAGAGTTGTGCTTTTCCCATCGCTGTCGGTGTGTGACAACACTGACTTCCCTCAGGGCTGACAACCACAACAGGGGAATAAAACATGCAGAGGGACTTTTCTCCGCTCCCATAGATCCTACTGTACTCTATCTAAGGTGAAATCTATGGCTCTGTGGCACCACGCCAGCTGTTCACCAGTCACACCCCCACTTTTCCTTTCTGGGTTCGTTCCATTTTAATGCCCTGTTAATGGGGAGACATTAACCAGTGGTCTGGGAAGCGGGCTGATGATGACAGAGAGGGGGCAGGAAACTGAGATCAGTGACAGAATGGCCTCGTGTCTCTTTTTCTTAGGTTTCTGTCTGTTGTTGTTGATAATGTTGTTGTTTATCAGTCTGTCAACGCCACATTGGAGCTCACTAAAGCTAGTATCCTTAGTTTGTACATCATTTTTTTTTTACTTATTACATTATTTAACTGTACACATTGATTCTTGAAAAAGATAACCTAGAAATACCTCATGATCTTAGTTCAACTGTCACACTCCATCAGAACCCAGAACATAAGCTTGTTTTACTCCAATGTTTGTAACACAATGTAAATATAAACAAAAATACATTAACCATATATATCGTGGATGTTTATTCCTTGCATGCACAGCTCTGTCTATGAATTTGAGAGTGGTTACATTTCTCCAGGCCCATGCCTCAGATTCTTTTAACCAAAACAGAAGTGGGCTGAGGGCTTTTTTAAAAATTGTTTAAATTAACGACTCTATCTTTAATTGAAACAATAACAAAGCGGTCACCCCACTTCTGTTTTGGTAAGAAAGTACCCAGATATTGGACAGACAGAGAGTTGAGAAGTTTAAGGCAATACAGATGGACATTGAAGGCAGTTGAAGACTTAATGTATCGATGTCCTACAGTGTCGTTGTTCGACACAAAAGGTTTGGCTCCCTGTAGTGCGTTCGGGCTTCTGTTGACATTCTAAAATTGTAAGGTTGAGGTTTCAAGAGAAGTCTACCGCTTACAATACCCACCTGCAATAACAACAACAAAAAACTTTTGAATAAACCGGTAGGCAAACTCCAGGTTGTGTTCCCCACTGTGACGTCCTCTGTGCAACTAAAATAGGCTGTCTCCATCCTAAAGGCTTCTTCAAATTACGGTAACGGTGAAAAAGACTCGGCTCTGCGCTCTCGCTGCTCAGAGCCTTCCCAGCATGAATTGCGTGGTCACGCCATGGCAGCGACCACTCTGCTACACCGTGGTTGACTAGGACGGGCAATCAGGTTCCACCCCAGGAAAGATCAATCAATCTGCTTTTATAAGGCACTGACTTCCACTGATTTCCACCGAATAGCATTGATCATGCAGAAATAATGGAATGATTACGCTGCTGTTTTCTCTCTTTCGATAAACAAATTGTCCCGAGCTGTTATTGAACGTTGGAGGCTTTGGGTGGGCTAAGGGTAGCCCACTTTGAATGGCACCATAACCTGCCGGAGCGCCAAGTCTGGGTCCAAGAGGCTTCTAAACAGCTTCTACCCCCAAGCCATAAGACTCCTGAACATCTAGTCCAATGGCTACCCAGACTATTTAACTGGAAGGTCTACTACACCTGTTGTATTCGGCGTATGTGACTAATACAATTTGATTTGATTTGATTTGCATTTGCATTGTATTGTATAGCATTGGTTCAACATGCTAACCATTGAATTACAGATTAGAACTAATAATATTATAGGATCTCTGTTCTACTAACTTGGTGCTTTGTAACTTTACTATACAGCTACTAGATATTAATAAGTAATGTGTTGACATGTCTCAGATACGAGTGTTTAGAGGGGCTTAATAACAGCAACATCTTTGTTCCACTGGAAATCAATGATCTGAAATCAATGAGAGACAACAGGGGGAATCCTCCAGGGGACTGTTCTTTAAGCCTGAGGTGATACCGGTCTTCTATCACTCCTCCTGGGAGGATCCCCCTGGGTTATACCTTCATCTCCCCATTCTCTAAAAACGACCTGAGCTCAACACAGCACCACAGTCAGAACCACATCCAGAAACGTATGTGTGACATGATAGGATACTTCATATAGCGATGCTGATCTACTGTACATTATAAACTGGGTGGGTCGAGCCCTGAATTATGATTGGCTGACAGCCGTGGTATATCAGTCCATTTATTTTTACTGTTCTAATTACGTTGGTAACCAGTTTATAATAGCAATGGAAAAGGTTTGTGATACAGTGCCTTCAAAAAGTATTCAGACTCCTTGACTTTTTCCACATTTTATTAGGTTACAGCCTTATTCTAAAATGCATAAAAACGTTTTTTTTCCCTCATCAATCTACACACCCCATAATGTCAAAACAGGTTTTTATACATTTTTGCTCATTTATTAAAAAATATAAAAACAGATATATCACATTTACATAAGTATTCAGACTCTTTACTCAGTACTTTGTTGAAACACCTTAGGCAGTGATTACAGCCTCAAGTCTTCTTGGGTATGATGCTACAAGCTTGGTACACCTGTATTTGGGGAGTTTCTCCCATTCTTCTCTACAGATTCTCTCAAGCTCTGTCATGTTGGATGGGGAGCATCGCTGCATAGCTATTTCAGGTCTCTCCAGAGATGTTAGATCCGGTTCAAGTCTGGGCTCTGGCTGGGTCACTCAAGGACATTCAAAGATGAACCTTCGCCCCAGTCTGAGGTCCTGAGCTTCTCTGGAGCAGGTTTTCATCAAGGATCTCTCTGTAATTTGCTCCGTTCATTTTTGCCTCGAACCCTGACTAGTTTCTCAGACCCTGCCACTGACAAATGTCCCCACAGCATGATGCTGCCACCACCAAGCTTCACCGTAGGGATGGTGCCAGGTTTCCTCCAGATGTAATGCTTGGTATTCAGACCAAAGAGTTCAATCTTGGTTTCATCTGACCAGATAATCTTGTCATGTCCCTTTTACTGAGGAGTGGCTTCCGTCGGGCCACTCTACCATAAAGGCCTGATTGGTGGAGTGCTGAAGAGATGTTTGTCCTTCTGGAAGGTTCTCCCATCTCCACAGAGGAACTCTAGAGCTCTGTCTTAGTGACCATCGGGTTCTTGGTCACATCCCTGACCAAGGCCCTTCTCCCCTGATTGCTCAGTTTGGCCCGGGCGGCCAGCTCTAGGAAGAGTCCTGGTGGTTCCAAACTTCTTCCATTTAAGAATGACGGAGGCAGCTATGTTCTTGGGGACCTTCAATGCTGCAGAAACGTTTTGGTTCCCTTCCCCAGATCTGTGCCTCGACACAATCCTGTCTCGGAGCTCTATGGACAATTAATTTGACCTCATGACTTGGTTTTTGCTCTGACATGCACTGTCCATTTATATAGACAGGTGTGTACCTTTCCAAATCAAATCCAATCAATTGAATTTCCCACAGGTGGACTCCAATCAAGTTGTAGAAACATCTCAAGGATGATCAATTTCGAGTCTCATAGCAAAGGGTCTGAATACTTATGTAAATAAGGTATTTTTGTTTATTTATTTGCATAAATGTGCCAACATTTCATAAAACCTGTTTTTGCTTTGTCATTATGGGGTATTGTGTGTTTTTTTATTTCCTCCATTTTAGAATAAGGCTGTAAAGTAACAAAATGTGGAAAAAACGACTTTCCGAAGGCACTGTATGTGGCCAATATACCACAGCTAAGGTCTGTATCCACCTTGCGTCGTGCTTAAGAACAGCCCTTAGCCATGGTATATTGGCCATATACCACACCTCCCCTGGCCTTATTTCTTAACTATATGTGGATCTGAACACAGTAGCCTATTCTGCCAATGACAGTCAGTGATATATAGGTTTGTCAATGTAAATGATCTTCCATGAAATTCAATAGCAGATATTCCAGTAGTCGGCTAGATGACTGGAATGAAATGAGGTGTGAGATTATAGATGTAGTTTTCTTCTCACACCCACAACATTACGAGAACTTTTGATTCAACAGAAGTGTATGCGCTTGTTTGGTGGATTTTACCTCATAGGGAAATCTTTATCATCTGGCTAAATATCAATATTTAAGGGAAGTAAGACCAGAACATAAGTGGGACCTTTATCACTGACATTTTTATTCAATTAATGCAGCCAGTGTAACATAAGAGGGGCTTTTGAATCTGAGCCTTGTTGGAAATGTTTAGGAATTATGGAAACGCCGCCTCAGCAGCCCACGGGTAGGAAATTACACTGCGACAAAATAATTAAAAGGCATGTCTAATTTAAATACTTGCCTCAGTCCCCAGAAGTATTTATACGAGCGTACAGCACACGTGTGAGAGAAAACACCGCTTCCACAGGTTTTGGAGTAAGATTACCTCAGGGCGGATGGTACAAAGAAACATGATTGGACTTCAGTTCGGGTTTAGTAAGGCAAGGAAGATTAGTAGATAAGACTATAGTCATCAGTCGTGTGTGTGTGTGTGTGTGTGTGTGTGTGTGTGTGTGTGTGTGTGTGTGTGTGTGTGTGTGTGTGTGTGTGTGTGTGTGTGTGTGTGTGTGTGTGTGTGTGTGTGTGTGTGTGTGTGTGTGTGTGTGTGTGTGTGTGTGTGTGTGTGTGTGTGTGTGTGTGTGTGTGTGTGTGTGTGTGTGTGTGTGTGTGTGTGTGTGTGTGTGTGTGTGTGTGTGAGTGAGTGAGTGAGTGAGTGAGCGAGCGAGCGCAGGCCTGCCTGCCTGCCTGCCTGCCTGCCTGCCTGCCTGCCTGCCTGCCTGCCTGCCTGCCTGCCTGCCTGCCTGCCTGCCTGCCTGCCTGCCTGCCTGCCTGCCTGCGTGCGTGTGTGTGTGTGCAAATGCTTTGATGTATTAATGTGTTCTATTTTCCCCTAGTAGGACTTTTATTAGGCCAGTTCCCTGAAAGAACATCAGACTAAAGTCAAGTCAGACCAACAAAACACGGGACATTAATATCCTCTAATGAGAGATATTATCTATGTCACGTTGTAGTTTCTCCAGAGAGAGGTACAGCCATTATTACTACAGACCAGACCTGAGATCTAGATACATTATCCACAGCACACATCAGCATTACTGAATAGCCAGGCAGCCACGTCATTCATATACATGACATTACGCAAAAACGTGGAGGAGCGTTCCCATTTATGTGAACTCCACACAATGGGAATCTGTGAGGAATACTCCTAGTCTGCTCTCAGCCACAGCCGCTGGCCATACATCCTCTCCTCTCGGTCTGTGACACTGTGAGTCACAATGTGCTGGCTGAGCCGTTTCTGGGAATTGGCCCACAGGACCTATCATCTGAGACAGGGTTATTAAGGGGGAAGATGGGAAGGTATGGAATAGGGAAGGGTGACAGAAGAGAACTATAGCATGAGAGCAGGAGGGGGTAACCACTAAATAGGGACAGGCCTAGGAGAGCGAGAGGGAGAGCGAGGGCGAGAGAGAAAGAGAGAGAGAGAGAGCGGGAGAGAGAGGAAGAGAGAGTGGGAGAGAGAGAGAGAGAGAGAGAGAGAGAGAGAGAGAGAGAGAGAGAGAGAGAGAGAGAGAGAGAGAGAGAGAGAGAGAGAGAGAGAGAGAGAGAGAGAGAGAGAGAGAGAGAGAGAGAGAGAGAGAGAGAGAGAGAGAGAGAGAGAGAGAGAGATGGAGGTTACAGTCCCATTACAAGCCAGTGAAGCAGTTCAGCTGCCAGGCCACTATCCCAGGCACTGCTGACAAACTGTAACGTATATGAGCCTACAGCTGCACTCCCTGGCTTAGATCTGGGATTCAATTACTGTCCCAGGCGTAGGGGGACGCTAGCTGCTTGTCATGTGGAGCCACAATCCACCGCTTTGTCAGGTTGATATGAGCGTCAGTGACAGGTATGAGGGCCAGGACTGAGAGGAGGGCCATGTATGTCCGACAATGTACAGCATACAGAGAGAGGCAGACAGTGGAATGGGACAGAGGTGTTCCAGGCTTGTCATATTGAGCTACCACAGAGAACACAAGCTAACGCTCTGTCAGTTTGATATAGGTTTGGTACCAGCCTCAGAGTGACAGGTAGCCTAGGGTCAGGACTGAGGGGAGGGCTGTGGATGTCCTAAAATGTCCACCGTTCAGAAGGAAGCAGAGGATCCCAAGAGGACCAGTTGTTGAAGAACAGATCCTGGGGATCCACATGAACTATAAGGAGTGTGTATAGTGTTGTAGAAACCTGTATGTAAAGAGTAGGCCGAGACTGGAGGATAATACCCAACCTTTAAATATGATTTTAGACTTGGAAATGTCATCCTGCAGGTAGTTTCTGAAACTAATTAAATGTTTGAGCTCCTTGGTTAGGGAGGGTTTCCTCCCAAGGTCAAGAGAGACGGCCCTGTTATACTCCAGCCAATAACAGCTCCTCTGTATCAGTGGCTACCGGTTGATTACTGTAACTAATTATTGTAATTTCATTCTGTTGGCTGCATATGGGGAGGGTTTTACGATTAGCCACCGGCACTGTTAGGTTACCTTGGACGCATGTATCACAGTGTGAGTCATGTGTCCGAAGGGGGGAATGGTCAGTGCATGCAGAAGATAATGATAATGAGATTGCAGCATAATGTTTAATTTTCCAAGAACACAGCGTCGGAAAACAACTACTTCTTTGTCTCGACTGCCAGTACCCGGGGGTCCATTTGTAAATATGAAAAGGTGTCTTGTACATATGCCCACTTGTAAGAGAAAGAATACATTTCGGTAATGGTGGATAGCTACTCAGAATGGACTGAAGCTTTCCCACCAAAAATGTTTTGAAAGAAACAAATGGCTGAGTACCTGTTTCAGGATAAGTGGACAGCCCACACAAGGATCTCATGGCAAGGCCTGTGAGAACCCCAGCATCCCCGCCTTGTGCTATCCCAGACCTGCATCTGTTGAATGACACTATGATGAGGTACTTTATAGCTCTGACTAACTGTTTCTGAGCTGTTCAGTCACAGGTCTCTGCTGCCCAGACTCCCCCAGACGACAGTCCACCGGCTGTGGGAATCCTCTGGGTGGGAGCGGACTTGGAGACAGAGGCGGGTGAACATGCTAGTAACCCCTCCCTGACCTCTTCGCTCCAACAAGGCCAGGCTTCCACAGGGGGAAGCTCAGAGGTAGACGAAACCGGCCTGGACTCCGATGACCCTGCTGACCTGACACTGGACTCCGATGACCCTGCTGACCTGACACTGGACTCCGATGACCCTGCTGACCTGACACTGGACTCCGATGACCCTGCTGACCTGACACTGGACTCCGATGACCCTGCTGACCTGACACTGGACTCCGATGACCCTGCTGACCTGACACTGGACTCCGATGACCCTGCTGACCTGACACTGGACTCCGATGACCCTGCTGACCTGACACTGGACTCCGATGACCCTGCTGACCTGACACTGGACTCCGATGACCCTGCTGACCTGACACTGGACTCCGATGACCCTGCTGACCTGACACTGGACTCCGATGACCCTGCTGACCTGACACTGGACTCCGATGACCCTGCTGACCTGACACTGGACTACGATGACCCTGCTGACCTGACACTGGACTCCGATGACTCCGCTGACCTGAAACTGGACTCCGATGACCCTGCTGACCTGACACTGGACTCCGATGACCCTGCTGACCTGACACTGGACTCCGATGACTCCGCTGACCTGAGGAGAAGAACAAGAGGACATTATGGGGTTTTCCACTGGTCAAACACTTTCTTGAATTGAGCTAGCAAGGTCTCTGTACTACAGAATGTATCAAGGTGTTCTGTTTGTGGATTGTTACCAGACAGTGTTGAGACTATGACATCAGAGTGTTGGGTTTGTGGATTGTTACCAGACAGTGTTGAGACTATGACATCAGAGTGGTGGGTTTGTGGATTGTTACCAGACAGTGTTGAGACTATGACATCAGAGTGGTGGGTTTGTGGATTGTTACCAGACAGTGTTGAGACTATGACATCAGAGTGGTGGGTTTGTGGATTGTTACCAGACAGTGTTGAGACTATGACAACAGATTGGTGGGTTTGTGGATTGTTACCAGACAGTACTGAGACTATGACATCAGAGTGTTGGGTTTGTGGATTGTTACCAGACAGTGATGAGACTGTGACATCAGAGTGTTAGGTTTGTGGATTGTTACCAGACAGTGTTGAGACTATGACATCAGAGTGTTGGGTTTGTGGATTGTTACCAGACAGTACTGAGACTATGACATCAGAGTGGTGGGTTTGTGGATTGTTACCAGACAGTACTGAGACTATGACATCAGAGTGGTGGGTTTGTGGATTGTTACCAGACAGTACTGAGACTATGACATCAGAGTGGTGGGTTTGTGGATTGTTACCAGACAGTGTTGAGACTGTGACATCAGAGTGTTGGGGTTGTGGATTGTTACCAGACAGTACTGAGACTATGACATCAGAGTGGTGGGTTTGTGGATTGTTACCAGACAGTACTGAGACTATGACATCAGAGTGGTGGGTTTGTGGATTGTTACCAGACAGTACTGAGACTATGACATCAGAGTGGTGGGTTTGTGGATTGTTACCAGACAGTACTGAGACTATGACATCAGAGTGTTGGGTTTGTGGATTGTTACCAGACAGTGTTGAGACTATGACATCAGAGTGGTGGGTTTGTGGATTGTTACCAGACAGTGTTGAGACTATGACATCAGAGTGGTGGGTTTGTGGATTGTTACCAGACAGTACTGAGACTATGACATCAGAGTGTTGGGTTTGTGGATTGTTACCAGACAGTGTTGAGACTATGACATCAGAGTGGTGGGTTTGTGGATTGTTACCAGACAGTGTTGAGACTATGACATCAGAGTGGTGGGTTTGTGGATTGTTACCAGACAGTACTGAGACTATGACATCAGAGTGGTGGGTTTGTGGATTGTTACCAAACAGTACTGAGACTATGACATCAGAGTGGTGGGTTTGTGGATTGTTACCAGACAGTGCTGAGACTATGACATCAGATTGGTGGGTTTGTGGATTGTTACCAGACAGTGTTGAGACTATGACATCAGAGTGTTGGGGTTGTGGATTGTTACCAGACAGTGTTGAGACTGTGACATCAGAGTGTTGGGTTTGTGGATTGTTACCAGACAGTGTTGAGACTATGACATCAGAGTGTTAGGTTTGTGGATTGTTACCAGACAGTGTTGAGACTATGACATCAGAGTGTTAGGTTTGTGGATTGTTACCAGACAGTGTTGAGACTATGACATCAGAGTGGTGGGTTTGTGGATTGTTACCAGACAGTGTTGAGACTGTGACATCAGAGTGTTGGGTTTGTGGATTGTTACCAGACAGTGCTGAGACTATGACAACAGATTGGTTGGTTTGTGGATTGTTACCAGACAGTGTTGAGACTATGACATCAGAGTGGTGGGTTTGTGGATTGTTACCAGGCAGTACTGAGACTATGACATCAGAGTGGTGGGTTTGAGGATTGTTACCAGACAGTGCTGAGACTGTGACATCAGAGTGGTGGGTTTGTGGATTGTTACCAGACAGTGTTGAGACTGTGACATCAGAGTGTTAGGTTTGTGGATTGTTACCAGACAGTGTTGAGACTGTGACATCAGAGTGTTAGGTTTGTGGATTGTTACCAGACAGTGCTGAGACTATGACATCAGAGTGTTGGGTTTGTGGATTGTTACCAGACAGTGTTGAGACTATGACATCAGAGTGTTGGGTTTGTGGATTGTTACCAGACAGTGTTGAGACTATGACATCAGAGTGGTGGGTTTGTGGATTGTTACCAGACAGTGCTGAGACTATGACATCAGAGTGTTGGGTTTGTGGATTGTTACCAGACAGTGTTGAGACTATGACAACAGATTGGTGGGTTTGTGGATTGTTACCAGACAGTGCTGAGACTATGACATCAGAGTGGTGGGTTTGTGGATTGTTACCAGACAGTGTTGAGACTATGACATCAGAGTGGTGGGTTTGTGGATTGTTACCAGACAGTGTTGAGACTATGACATCAGAGTGGTGGGTTTGTGGATTGTTACCAGACAGTGTTGAGACTATGACATCAGAGTGTTGGGTTTGTGGATTGTTACCAGACAGTGCTGAGACTATGACATCAGAGTGTTGGGTTTGTGGATTGTTACCAGACAGTGCTGAGGCTATGACATCAGTGGTGGGTTTGTGGATTGTTACCAGACAGTACTGAGACTATGACATCAGAGTGTTGGGTTTGTGGATTGTTACCAGACAGTACTGAGACTATGACATCAGAGTGGTGGGTTTGTGGATTGTTACCAGACAGTACTGAGACTATGACAACAGAGTGGTGGGTTTGTGGATTGTTACCAGACAGTGCTGAGACTTTGACATCAGAGTGGTGGGTTTGTGGATTGTTACCAGACAGTGTTGAGACTGTGACATCAGAGTGGTGGGTTTGTGGATTGTTACCAGACAGTGTTGAGACTGTGACATCAGAGTGGTGGGTTTGTGGATTGTTAACAGACAGTGCTGAGACTATGACATCAGAGTGTTGGGTTTGTGGATTGTTACCAGACAGTACTGAGACTATGACATCAGAGTGGTGGGTTTGTGGATTGTTACCAGACAGTGTTGAGACTGTGACATCAGAGTGGTGGGTTTGTGGATTGTTACCAGACAGTGTTGAGACTGTGACATCAGAGTGGTGGGTTTGTGGATTGTTACCAGACAGTGTTGAGACTATGACATCAGAGTGGTGGGTTTGTGGATTGTTACCAGACAGTACTGAGACTTTGACATCAGAGTGGTGGGTTTGTGGATTGTTACCAGACAGTGCTGAGACTATGACAACAGAGTGGTGGGTTTGTGGATTGTTACCAGACAGTACTGAGACTGTGACAACAGAGTGGTGGGTTTGTGGATTGTTACCAGACAGTGCTGAGACTATGACAACAGAGTGGTGGGTTTGTGGATTGTTACCAGACAGTGTTGAGACTATGACATCAGAGTGGTGGGTTTGTGGATTGTTACCAGACAGTACTGAGACTATGACATCAGAGTGTTGGGTTTGTGGATTGTTACCAGACAGTACTGAGACTGTGACAACAGAGTGGTGGGTTTGTGGATTGTTACCAGACAGTGTTGAGACTATGACATCAGAGTGGTGGGTTTGTGGATTGTTACCAGACAGTGCTGAGACTATGACAACAGAGTGGTGGGTTTGTGGATTGTTACCAGACAGTGTTGAGACTGTGACAACAGAGTTGTGGGTTTGTGGATTGTTACCAGACAGTGCTGAGACTATGACATCAGAGTGGTGGGTTTGTGGATTGTTACCAGACAGTGTTGAGACTATGACAACAGATTGGTGGGTTTGTGGATTGTTACCAGACAGTGCTGAGACTATGACATCAGAGTGGTGGGTTTGTGGATTGTTACCAGACAGTGCTGAGACTATGACATCAGAGTGGTGGGTTTTTGGATTGTTACCAGACAGTGCTGAGACTTTGACATCAGAGTGGTGGGTTTGTGGATTGTTACCAGACAGTGTTGAGACTGTGACAACAGAGTTGTGGGTTTGTGGATTGTTACCAGACAGTACTGAGACTATGACAACAGAGTGGTGGGTTTGTGGATTGTTACCAGACAGTGCTGAGACTGTGACATCAGAGTGTTGGGTTTGTGGATTGTTACCAGACAGTACTGAGACTATGACATCAGAGTGTTGGGTTTGTGGATTGTTACCAGACAGTGTTGAGACTATGACATCAGAGTGTTGGGTTTGTGGATTGTTACCAGACAGTGCTGAGACTGTGACATCAGAGTGGTGGGTTTGTGGATTGTTACCAGACAGGGTATGAGACTATGACATCAGAGTGGTGGGTTTGTGGATTGTTACCAGACAGGGCTGAGACTATGACATCAGAGTGGTGGGTTTGTGGATTGTTACCAGACAGGGCTGAGACTATGACATCAGAGTGGTGGGTTTGTGGATTGTTATCAGACAGTACTGAGACTATGACATCAGAGTGGTGGGTTTGTGGATTGTTAACAGACAGTGTTTAGACTATGACAACAGAGTGGTGGGTTTGTGGATTGTTACCAGACAGGGTATGAGACTATGACATCAGAGTGGTGGGTTTGTGGATTCTTACCAGACAGGGCTGAGACTATGACATCACAATGGTGGGTTTGTGGATTGTTACCAGACAGGGCTGAGACTGTGACATCAGAATAGTGGGTTTATGAATTGTTACCAGACAGGGCTGAGAATCTGCCATTGCAAGCTATACCCCTTAAGGCTTATAAAATATTGATGTGGACCAAAGCTGTTAACCTGACAGACTGGAAAATTGATTGGGTAAGAAATAAGGTGTTTAACATGAGAAGATTTGACTTTGCTAATAGCACTTCCCTGCCTAAACAACCAATCACCATGGCTTACTCTCCTATTTGCGTTACACAGTTAATGGAAATGGTCCCCAGTTAGGAGTGAGTCATTGCAATCTTTCATTTTATAATAATCTCACTTTACCCCTGTTGTTGAGTAATGGGACTTTCCAACCTAACATGTCATTGGGAATATATTAGAGACTT